>NW_004949096.1:14124590-14137791 GCF_000317375.1 Microtus ochrogaster | reverse complement strand
AGAGAGAGAGAGAGAGAGAGAGAGAGAGATATTCATTCTAGGAAGATGCTTAAATTATCATTGTGAGACTATATAGTAGTCTTTCCTGTATGCTCCATTGATAGCGGGAGAGTAAGTATTAGGTAATATCTCATCTAATTTGTCTTTGAGATAAAGTATTGATTAGAAAATGTTTCTAACTTATATAGGATAAAGAATAAAAATAAAATCAATTTTTATACATTAAGTGAGTAAGTTGTCCGTTGTAATGTCAATCTGACTAGTGGCCACTCATATGCATATTCATATGATAATGATAATTCTTACAAAAATTATCATTTGTGGTCAAAACATTTTAAAATTACCCAATATTTTATATTATTTTGTATTAAATATTGGTCAGTATTCTGTATTTTATTATACTACATTAATAACCTTATAGTATTTAGATTGCTAGTGGTCTCAGAAGTTATATCACATAGCAAATCACAAAGTAGTTAGGGTTAGTATATCTGGGGAAAAGTTTAGAATCTGTTGACTGTTGTTATAAAACCTTGATCAAGCTGGTTTTGTTGTTAAGACATTAAAAGGAAATGATTTGGCATGTTGCTCATTTGTAAACCATATGTCTCTGATGCAGGAAACTGGGTTCAATCGCCAGCAGTTTACATTCCTGACTCTCTTTATACCACACCTCAGCACATATAAGGGGTTAAGAGGATATTGGTATGTGTTTCCTATTTGTTGTAGAAGCTAGAACTAGAGAAATCAAGATTGTCAAAATATAAATTCAAGTCTAAGGTAAATAATTTTACCACCAATTACATGTACTCAAAACATACAGCATCTTTTGATATCTTAAACTGCTTTTCATCAGAGTTCCAAATAAGGAAAATGCTGCATGACCCTGACTCAGAAATATAAAACCACTATCTGGAGAATAAATGTGAGCACTCGAGCACATTCAAGCAGACTGAGCTATTTACTAGACAAATAATCTGTCTTTATTATATATTTTAATTATTATTTTTATGTGCATGTGTTTTGCCTCCATGTGTATCAGGTATTACAAGTGCACAGTTTCTACTGAGGGCAGATGATGGTGGCAGATTTCTTGAAACTGGAGTTACATATTGTAATTATGTGATTCCTCGTGTTAGTAATGAGAATCATGTCCAGGTACTCTGGAAGAGAAGTAAAGTGTTCTTAACCACTGTGTCATTTCTCCAGTCCCTAGACATATAATCTTGAGCAAATCAGTTGTCTTGCTAGAGCTAACTTCATGTATCAAGCAAGGCAATGGTAATGATCATAGCCTGAGTTTCTGCCTTGCTTTCACTGTGGAATATACCAGAATGAAATGCAGAATGCCATGAGTGGCTAGCAGAGCACAAGTCAGTAAAACTTCTCAGCTATGTTACTGCACAGTGCCCAAGGGAATGTGTAGGTTGCATATTGTTTCAGAGAATTAGATTACTGCAGTTCCTCTGATAGTGACTCACTTATTTTGCTGGCCCTAGAACAAGAAAGATGTATTTATAAAGACGTATGTAATATATATATATGTATATATATGTGTGTGTGTATATATATACATATATATATATATATAGTGCACAACACTTTTTATCATATTTCCTTTATTATGCATTTGATGTGTACATCAGTGTGGTTCCTATATAATTATCAAGTATCATTCTTTCTTGTTCTTCATATTAGTTTTTCTTCTTTTTATTTTTATATTTTATTTCTGACATTATAGTATGGTTACAATAGTTCCCTTCCCTTCCCTTTCTCAACCCCTCTCATATGCCACTACTAGCTTCCTTTCAAATTTGTGTTCTCTTTTTTCATTAATTGTTGGTATATGCATACATGAAGAACCTAGAACCTCCATTTTACTAAACCGGCATAGTCCCTGACAACAATCTAAACATTTTTTTCTTTTCTACTAAGAGATAAGTGTATTCTTTAACCCTCAACAAGAAAGCTTCTTTTTGCAATAAACAGAAACCATTGCAGAAAACCACCACCAATCAGAATACAGAGTTATAAACCCTGATCAAATGAATACATATACAAAGCAAATCCTTTAGTTTTTGAAACAAGGATGTCACATTGGTCCTGGAACTATTGTTTTGTATAGACTGTCTAGTCCCAGGAACTCAGGTATCTGCCTTTATAGACACTTACTCTGTGTCCTACTAAAAATCCAAACTTAAGTCCCTTGTGCTTTGTTTTTATTCAAAAAGCATTTGCTTGACTTTTAAATGCTGTGATATTTTTACATAACCTACTGAGACATCCCAATCTAAACCTAAACCTTGCAATTGTTATCTTGACCTCAGCTTGTGATATTTTTAGATAACCTACTGAGACATCCCACTCTAAACCTAATCCTTTTAATTGCTAGTTTGACCTCAGTCAGCTCCCTATTGTTACTATGGGGTTGCAACATGGACTAAATGACTGTGAAAAGATTCTTCAGATGTGATTAAAGTTGTTAATAAGTGGACCTTAAGCTAAAGTCTGAGAGGTACCCAAGAATGTTAAAGACAGTGAGTCTAATCTGACTACTATGGGGAGAGCTAAATAGAAAGGACAGCAATACTGAGTGCTTGTCTTGATTTTGCACTAGAAAAGGGTCCATGAGACACCCTGTCCCCGGAAGCTGTGAGTGATCAGGCTTTAGGATGGAGATTCTTAGGCAATATATTTCAACACAAGGTAGGATCACATAGATGAACTTGAAGAGTCTGCAAAAAACTAGGCAATAGAAACAGACTTCTGAACACCAGACACCCAAAATAAATTTAAAGCAAAAATGCACAGCCAGATTAGTGACAATCACCTAAAACACAGTTGTCAGGAGGCAGAGGCTGGCAGCTTCATGTTTGTTCAATAACAGCCTGGTTTATATAGCAAGTTCCAGGTCAGCTAGGCTTCAAAATGTGACCCTGTTTCAAAAAGTGGAACAACTCTTCCCAAACAAATCAAAGGCATGTTTGTATAATGAATTTGTGAGTTGTAGTGGTTCAGGCAGTGCATACCTGCCTGTGTGGAGCACAATCCTTCAATGGAACGTGTGTGTGTGTGTGTGTGTGTGTGTTTGGGTTTGTTGTTGTTTTTGTTTGTTTGTTTGGTTGGTTTTTCGAGACAGGGTTTCTCTGTAGCTTTGGAGCCTGTCCTGGAACTAGCGCTTTTAGACCAGGCTGGCCTCGAACTCACAAAGATCCCCCTGCCTCTGTCTCCCGAGTGCTGGGATTAAAGGCATGCACCACCACCTCCCGGCTGGAAGTTGGGCTTTGGACAGTGACTGTGAGCACTATGTTCAAATCCTGCTTGGATGATAGTGAATCAGATTTCAGAGCTATCTCATGTGATGAACCGCAGTGTTTCACTGTCCATACAAAGATTTCTGCTGAATAGAAGCTGATGGTTTAATTATGGAAAGTAACGAGTTTTAATACTTTCATTCTGTTCTTCTTCAGTTTGTAAGTATCAAATTAATGTGCCCTTGGAATACAGTATACTAGAATATTTGATTTTAAAAATTGATGTTTTAGTTGCTGAGTTTAGTTTAATGAAAAGGAGAAGATTTTGACTTGAGACTAAAATAAAACTTTTAGTAATTTCTGAATGTTCTTAAACACACTCTCACAATTTTGTTTTATTTATTTGTGTAAAGAAGCATTGTCAGAATTGATGATTATAAAATCAAAGCAACAACTAATTCTGAGAAACACTAAAGAGGCTCTATGGCCCATAATGTCACTCATCCAGTCAAGCTTTAATTATTTAGGTGACAATAAATGAGCGTGTAAATTTGTTTTCATGTTTAGTAAATGGCAAAGTTATATCCATTGTTAAAAATTGTTTTAAAAGTATTTTCCTGATAACATTAAGAAAAAATGTTTGATATGTTTACATTAAAATTTTTGTTTAATTATTTTATTTGTATGTATATTTTACTAGCACATAAACATGTACATCACATGTTTGTACTGGGTACCCATGGAAGCCAGAAGAGGGCATCAGACCCTCTGGAAATGGTATTAAGTTTCTTCTAAACTGCCATGTGAATGGTGAGAATGGTATCTATTTCACAAACTGGAACTCTAAGTGATGTTAACTGTCAATCTATCGCTCCAGACTCTGTGTATTTATTTTTAATAGTTCTATGTTTTGGATCAGGTAAAAGTGCATTGGGTGATGATAAGATTTTTCCCTTTCTGCAGGTTGCTATTTTGCCCTGTTGACAGTGTTCTTTGACTTTCAGAAATTTTCAGTTTTATAAGATCTCAATTATTGTTGATCTTACTGTCTCTGCTTTTGGTGTTCTAATCAGGAAATTGTCTCTTGTGCCAGTGCATTCAAGATTATTTTCACTTTCTCTTTATCAGGTTCAGTGTAACTGGATTTATGTTGAGGCATTTGTTCCACTTGGAATTGAGTTTTGTGAGGGTGATAGACATGGATCTATTTACACTCTTCTACATGCAAACATCCAGTTGAGCCAGCATCATTTGTTAATGAAGCTTTCTTTGTTCCATTGTATAATTTTGGTCACTTTGTCAAAAACCCAGGTGTTGATAGGTGTGTGGATTTACATCAGGGTCTTCCATTAGATTTTATTGATCATCCTGTCTTTCTTTATGTCAATACCATGCCATTTTTATTACTATAGATCTGTAGAAGTAAGGGATAGAGATACTTCTGAAGGTTCTTTTATTATTCAGGATTGTTTTAGTTTTCCTGTTTTTTGTTTGTTTGTTTGTTTGAAGCTGAGTAGTGTTCTTTTAAGGTCTGTAAAGAATTGTGTTAGGAATTTAATAATGATTGCATTAAATCTGTAGATTGCTTTTGATGAAATGGCCATTTTTATTATGCTAATCCTACTCATGCATGAACATGGGAGATCTTTTCATCTTCTGACATCTTCTTCAATTTCTTTCTTCAAAGACTTGAAGTTCTTGTCATACAGGTCTTTTGCTTGCTTGGTTCATGTTACACCAATATTTTCTATTATTTGTGGCTTGTATTCAGTCACTTGACTGAAGGTGTTGATCAGCTGTAGGAGTTCGCTTGTAGAATATTTGCAGTTGTATCCTTTTGTGTCATCTGTGAATAATGCTACTTTAACTACTTTTCTTATTTGTATTCACTTGATGGCTTTTAGTTTAATTATGGAAAGTGATGAGTTTTAATGTTTTCATACTCTTCTTCAGTCTTTCAGTATCAAATGAATGTGTCTTTGGAGTTTGCTATACTAGAATATTTGATTTTAAAAATAATCCAACTAAAATAGGGTATGGATATATCTTCAGAAAATTCTGAACAGAAGAATCTCAAATGGCTGAGAAGCAATTAAGGAGATGTTCAACATCCTTAGCTATCACAGAAACACAAATCAAAACAACTCTACAATTCCATCCTACACCTGTCAGAATGGCTAAGAGCAAAAGCACAAGATATAGCTCATGCTGGAGAAGATGAGGAGCAAGGAGAACACTTCTCCATTGGCGGTGGGAGTGCAAACATCTACAGCCCTTTGGAAACTACTGTACAAAAGAATATTCTTGGGTGATAGGGATCAGGAGTGTAAATGGTTTAGAGACACTGTCACAGATGAGAGTTGGTAATAGCCATGGAAGGAAGCTATCACTCTTACAGCCACAAAGAACTGAGATTTTCTAATAACCTGGGTATTTCTCAAAGTAGGCAGGTTCCCAGAACCTCATTGTAATCACAGACAGCTGACACCTGGAGTCTGAGATCTTGAACAGAGAACGGAGTTTAGCCAGTCTGCTCCTGTTAGTCATATACAAATGTCTCATGAGAAACTATCCAAAAAACCAGAGTGATAAGTGAATATTGTTTCAAACCATTTCTTGACTTGTTATGAAAAAGAAAAAAAGAAAGAGAAAAGAAAAAGAACTGATGCAGTTACTAAAAGGAGATATAAAGGTTGAGCTGATTTGGAAAGAGTCATTTTCTGTGCTACAAATGTTAACCGGACCACTTATTTTGCCAAGTGTGTGTGAATGGCTGATGAAAGGGCCATGTAATGCACTGAAGACATCTAATTAGACCAAAGTGGAAATCACCATTCTATTGAAACACTTTTTCCCGAATCAAGAGTAATTCACCAACTGAAAAGACCTTGACCTTCTGACTGAAGGATGCTGAACTACTTGTCACAAGATTTTTTTTCTTTGTAGAAATAAATTCTGCATCTTTAAAATGTAGACTGCTATTCTTAAAATCTTAATTGCAGTCATTTGTGAATCTCAAATTTGAGGTAGTTTTCTTTTGCAGTGTCCCCTATTGTACATAAAGCTGCTAGTTACAGTTTTATAGATGAAGAAAAAATTTTATTTTGAATCCTAATATAAATCAGATTCAATTTCTTTTCTTAATTGACCCTTATTTTCTTAATTTAGTAAAAGACTAAAAATGAAAAGAAAATGAAATATTTTAGAAAAATTCCAAACATTTGAACTATATGTCCTTCAATGTCAAAGTTCTAAATTATAATATAATTATATCAAATTTTATTTAACTTATGTTAAAATGAGCTAACCAAGAAAACTTGGTGCCTTCCTAAGGAAAAGATTTTCTTTTCTATTCAAAAGATTGTAAAGTCTAATTATATAAGTAATTTATCATATGGAAATAAACACTCAGAAGTATGAGTTTATTTGCCAAAAATTTTGTCATGTAAATTTTAAATATAGAATTTCAGTTTGTCAGCTCAGCCTTATTTTCCTCAGGCCATTTTATATCCTGATGGAGCAGGCTTCATGACAATATTTGCTCGTCATTTTGTTCTCTTCATGCAGTTATAACTTTCTTTGTTCTTAAGCAAAGGACTGTGGAATTGTGTGCCCTATCACACAAGTTCTGATCATGCTGCTGTCCACTCAGCTTTAAGGCCATCACGGATTTCAGGAAAGGAAAAGCAGAAGCCAATCATGCCTGCTGATTTATTCTAGATGTAAAAATGTGTACAAGAATAGCATACTAATTTGCCCTACAATTGGTATTTAGTCATGTTTAAACTGCAAAGCTGGAGGGATGTCATATATATACACGTACATATACATATGTGCATATATATATATATGACATATAATCATTTGGAAGTTAAAAAGTGAAAGTTATTAGACATTTGTTTTTCATGAAGTCACCAGACATTTACTAATAAACACATATATGTACTGTATTTCTATCAATAGACAGTTTGTAAGAGCAACGGAGACCCATGAGCTTTACAGGATGACACAGAACCATAAAAAAGAAAATATAAATCTATTTTTCTGATTCTATAGATAATTCTATGTCAAAAGATCTTTTTATCTAAATATTTTCATGGGGAAAATATCTAGAAACAAACTTGAAATCTGTTTTTTAATATATCTTTTCTTTATTCATTGAGAATTTCATACATGCCTATAATATATTCTGGTCAAACATATCCTCTGGTGTCTTTTCTCCAACTTCTTCTAGAAACCACTATACCACATCTCCCTTCCAACTTTATAATCTACCCCCCCCCCAACCACTGTACTGAGTTGTTGTTTCTGGCATGTGCATGAGTTTAGGACTACTACTGAAGTAGGGACAACCTACCCTGGGCCTTATACCTGAAGAAAATTACCATTTCTTCTTCTGTAGCCATCAGCTATCAATAGTGCCTCAGCTTGGGTGAACCTTCGGGAACCTCTCTGCAGTTCATGGTGGAATTTTGTCTGAATCCATCTTAAACATGTCTTGTGCATGTAGTGATAGCTGCTGTATCTGCATAAATGCACTGATATTATCATGTTTGGAAAATACTATTTCCCAGCAGCCTTGGCAATCTCTGGCTCCTCCTCCTCTTTCTCAACCTCTTCTGTGACAATTCCTGAGACTTTGGGAGAGTAGGTGTGGATTTGATGTCCCATTGAGATTTGAGTACTCCAGTCTCTAACTCTCTCTGCTTTAGCTAGCTGTTGGTCTTTAAATTAAGCACCATCTACTAGGAAAAGAAATTTTGCTGATTAAGATGGAAAGCTGCACTAGTTATCAGTAGAAAGAAAGGAACTTAGAGAATAAACTACTGTTTTGTCCATTGAACTTGAAAATTGAAAATGCATTTAAGTATTGTTTTATTTTTTTTTTCATTTTTCTTGCTGACTGAATGTACTATGATATTTTAAGTTTGTTATCAAATGATTCCTATGTTAGTTGCATTTTACTAGTAAGTTCATTAAACAGTTTTCTTCTGGAAAAATGCCATGGGAATAGAAAAAAAATAGTGAAAAAAATCCTTATCATTTTCAATAATGATATGAAACGTCATCGCATACAAAAAAAATACCTGACAAAAGCAAACAAAGAGAGAAACAGTTCATTTGCCTGACCATCCCAGGTAACAGTCCCCCACCGTGGGAAGTAAAGGTGTCAAGAACTTGAAGCAGCTGACCATCAAGAGAGAAAGAATCCAGTCAATGTAATTCATGCTGCCCAAATTAGAGTGGGTCTTTCTACCTCAACCCATGAAATTCCCTCCCCCTCTGCACTAGGGCCACTCTGATATTGACAATTCCTTATTAAGATCCTTTCTGCGGGGAGGTCAAGATTGTGTCAGATTCACAAGCTCACCATCCCAATGAACAAAATGACATTTTAATTCCTTCCATCAAGATCATATGCATTTGCAAATTACCACCAAACTAGACACCTTCAAACTTCAAAGGAACTTGACTTTCTTGGTGTTTTTGTGTCAGTCAGTCTTTCATTTTTAATTCTTTGCTGGGGTCCCCTGCATCTGACAATGAATGAATCCTTAGTCTTACTTGATGGAAGGAATGATATCTACACAGATGTGCTCATAACTCCTGATGTGAAGCACAGCTTAAGTGAGGATAATCTAAGAAAATGCTATGGTAATAGAAGCGAGAGTGAAACAAACTTTTTGTCATATTCAAGGATGACATTATGCATTATTATACAAATCTTAATTTTTAATTTTTTGGTAAATTTTGAAATTGCCTACTTACTTCATTTTTTTCCTTTCTTTTTAAAATCATGCCCATGTATAACCAACTTCCTATTCTCTTCTAAATTCTTGTTCTCTTCTTCTTAAATTATTTTCAGATACTCACACACATACACACAAAAAGAAAATACACAAACACCTAAATACATAAATACAACATACTTTGCCTGTTTTGTGTTATTTGTATGCATATGTTTTCAGAGCTGATCATTTACTATTAGATAACTAATTGGTGTGGTCTTTCCTGGAGAAGACAACCATTTAAGATTAGGTATTAACCTTCTCTTGTTTTAAGAAGAGAGAAGTGATGCAAAAAAGTTAAATAACTTATTGTGAGTTAAATATATATGAAGCTGCAAAACTGGAATTGAATGCAGATTGACTTGATCTGGACTAATTTTTGATAGAACAAGGCATTGATATAGAAATATCTTCTTTCCCTTGTGCTAAGCATTCAATCAAGAGGTCAAGGAACTGATTTCTAAGAGAAAAATGTATGTACAGAGGAAAAAAAAACTGTTGGCTCCTTTAAGGATCCTGTTTCTGAAGTTAATGAGTTTCAGTGTCTGAGAGAAACGACTTCCCACAAGGTTGCACAAGAGAAGTCACTGATTCTGACTCTGCTTACCTAGGACAGTCTCATGCCAGTGTTCTTAGAACCAGCCTTGTAGTTTCATTTCACACTGACAAGGACAGATTCTGAAATCTGATCTCAAGTGAATGAATGCAAAAAAAGAAAAATGGGTGGTGGTGAATTCTGATAGATAGTAGCTGCTGCCTTACCAAGCATTTAAAGTAACTGTCTGCCCTCTTTTCTATATAGAAATAGCTTTTGTGTGTTATAATAAATGGCAGAGATACAGCAGTGAAGATCCAGTAAAATGTAATTATAATAAGAAGGCAAAGGAGGAGGAAATGGTAGCACATAATATAAGCAGTTCTGCATTGAGAAAGCAAATAAGTATGTAAGATCCATAATTCACAGTCCAATGGAATTGAAGTTCTAAGAAGTGAGAACCACAATGTTTAAAAGAAACTATTTTTATTCTTATTGATGATATATCAAAATATAGGTAGTGGAATATATAAGCTGCATGAGTTATCTGAATATGTGGTTTTTTAATGTAACATTTTAATCATTCAGGATGACATTGAACAAGAGTAGAATATTGTGGCTCATAACTAAAAATGTAAAATACAGGAAGGCTTGATGATAATGAAAGCAATAAGTCATTGCTAGGGTTTCTTTATCCACGCTTTTCCCCATCCGGATGTTTATATGGTATTCTTCATTGAATAAAAATTACTTGTAACCACAGCCAAACCCAATTATTGAAAGAGAGAGTCATTACAACTTTTTGAGAGACTGGGATGTTTTTAATTACATATAAAATCCAGAGAGATCTGCTCTATCTAAACATTTCCAATCGTATTGGTTATGAAGTCCCTTTACCCTGAAGATGCTTAGTTTTAAGAGAGAGAGACCCTATAATCAAAACCTGGATATCTTTAAGGGACAAGAAGGACACAGTTTTTAAAAAATTATACTTTGTATTAAGAATATTACATTGGATGGTATGTCCTAGTAATCTGGTTTACAAAGAAATTCTAACTCCACAGTATTTCAATTTATGGAGCTTTTATTTTATATGTAGACTCACTGTGTAGGTATGTAAATAATTGACAAAGTATTCCAATGACTGCTTTTGGTTATCTCTGTTCGATGAATAACTTAGCATTTAGTAATTTAAGATAGTTAAGTATTCATTTTCTCTAATTGTCTTTGTTGGTTACAGTTATGAGCACCTTGGATGGCTGGTATGTCTTGCTAATTGTTATAATGGAATGAACAAAATAATTTACAATGAGAAGGCTTATTCTGGCTTAGGTCTTTGGATGTTCTAGTGCAAGGTCAAATGAACCAACTGCTTTGTGATTCTACTGCTTGTTTTAGATGGCAATAGCAGGAAAACTGCTCAGCTCGTGTCCAGGAAATAAAGGAAAAAGATGAGGTTCTAGGATCTTCTATTTCCCTTTGAGGAAACATCTCTAGCCATCTAAAACCTCACGTAAGCATCAAGCTAATAAAAAGTCCTTGTCACTGCATGATATCATCTTAGTACATGACAGAAAACCTGACTGTTTATAAAGACACAGCTGGTATTTATTGAGTATAAATAACTGCATGGTGATAGGCATTGATCTGACCAGTATGTGGCTAAGGAAATTTCATCAGACAGGGGCACACAGGTGCTCCACAGATTTTGTAAGATCGTTGAGTGTACACACACTTCCTCTGAGACTCGGGGCAGGTTGCTCTAGAACCTGAACTATTACACTGCATTGTCATGTTGTGTAGCATTGGCAGTTATAAAACTGCTCTGTCAGCTGAGACCATAAAAATCAATTTAACCCCCTTTATCCTTATATTGTTTAATAAGAGATATGTTTAAAAGTATCAGAATATATGGAGTCTGTTTCTAAAGAAGGATGAATAATAGGGATTTGAAAATATTAGGAGAAGATTCAACGAGATGAAAGAATGTGTAACATGAAAAAGTAGCAAGGCAAAGAGGATGGGTGAAGATAAGATTCCATGAAAGGCAGAAAAAAGTCTGGTATTTTCTAGGACTTGCTTTATGATATGTTTATAACAACAAACTATAAAATACGCAGCACAAATTCTCTGCGTTGGTACAATGAGGGAGAGTCTTTGTCACCTAGTGTTAAGTTTACGGGTAATTTATAAAGCCTTCTACCTTGATAGATACTTGTCTCCTAGTTTTTAGACCTCAGACAATCCTGATGATATGGAGTAATATTAACAAGCCCAAATGAGCTCTTTTGTTAACAGTCCCCAAACCAGGAAATGTAAGAGATGAGCTATACGTGATATTTATTATTTTTTATAAGAACCAGAAAGTTGATACAGTTTCTTAATACCATTCTTATCCTACATGATTCACATTTGCTCATTTAATTCACCATCATTTAATAAGTGATTTATTCTAGTTGGTAAAATAATGGGAAGAAATTATTCGCTGCTTCTACAAAGAATTTTACTTACTTTAGACAGGTCATTTAACTCTTACATGTCAAAATATATTTCCTAGTGAAGTCACTACAAATGGCTGACTTTATGCCTGAGTTATTAATAATGCTTAAAATGGGTATGTGATATAAATTATGCACCTGATTTAAAATGCAGTAAAGGAAGGTAAATTTATAAAGTTATTGTAGTATAACACTTACATTAACTTACAGAATATTATAGACAGTATTTAGCCTTTCTCATATTTTTCCAATCTACTCTCATTTTTTTTTAATAAAGTGAGAGAGAAGCCTGATGGGGACATACTTCTTTGAGGCTTCACAAGGAATATGGGTCAGAAAAAAAAAACAACAAAAACAAAATAAACAACAATTGCAAATCACAAAATAAGCCAGTGGCTCTAGGTTTTTCAGCATTATACACTGAATCCTAAGTGGATCATGTTTTGATGAGATTCCAGAATTACTATCCAGAAGAAATATAATCAAACATGGCAGTGGTGTGATAAAAGCTTTTCTGGAGCCGAGGAAGGAGGAATATGGCTGTTAGGCCTCATAATGAAATGCTGTATCTGATATCAACAAGAAAACAAGCAAAAATATCCTTGAATCATAGTGTAGTTTTTCTCTGGCTGTTCTGAGAAGTTTGACAGGTTGAACTGGAGAAAGCTGTAAAGTTCACAGTGGTCCTACATCGTTAGTTTCCAGGATCAGCAGTGGAGTGTTTCTCTGCTTGTTCGCTGGAGAAGACTAGATATGAATGAGGTGCCCAGTCATAAGACTCTGGTAAAATAATGTCCTAATACTTCGCTGTTTTTATTTTACCTCATTTTAAGTTTATATATAGCCTACCTAGAGAGCCAGAAAATAAAAGAAAGGGCTGGAAGTTTTACAAGGCAGGTGAACATTGCTTCAAAAGTGTCCAGAGGTGTTTTTCAAAATTTAGTTGCACACTAAAGCAGAAAGCATTTTATATCCATTTCAATACATAAAGGCACAAGCACAGTCTTGGTTGCTTTTCTGATTCTTTTTTCCACCTCCTACTCGATTCTTCCCCACCCACTTCACTCTGACTGGCTTATTTTTTTCTACCTTTTTCATTTACTTTTTTTTTTTTTTTTTTTTTTT
>NW_004949096.1:14098120-14124340 GCF_000317375.1 Microtus ochrogaster | reverse complement strand
TTTCCCCACTCCATCCTCATCTACTCCTAAGAGATGGTAAGGCACTCTCACTGACTTCTGGGAACACTTTTGTAAGAGATTCCCATTCTAAACCTAAGCTAAAAAGATACTAACTTTTTAATTTTTAACTTATTAATTTTTTAATGATAATAACTAACAGTCTTTGATTACTTAAGAGCCAACTGTCTTAGTACTTAGGGGACTGACTTATTTGATCTTGATATTAACTTTGTATGCTAATTCTTTCCTGGACAGTTAAAGAAACTAAGCTACAGAACTTGTTCACAACTTGAGAGTCTTCCTTCAGATTTTAGAAGAGACACATTTAGGAGTCAAAATTTGATACTAGGAAATTTCTTTCTATAATTCTAACCTCTAGCTTTATGTAAGTTCTCTCCAGAAAATAGTAACTAAGAGTCTAATACATCAGTTCTTTTTTATCTCCAGCCATTCAAAGGACCTGATAGTGACAATTCTTCTCAGAATATCCACTACTGGGTATTAACACATGGTAAGAGTCAAAAAATAATGTTTCAGGTAGGAAATAGAGCCTGGGCAGTGCTCATGGAAAACAAAACATCTTTTTCCTTATAAATTTTGGTTATTTGGATAAAAACAGTCCCCAAAGGCATAGATAAAGTGGAACTATTAGGAGGTATGTCCATGTTGGAGTTGGTGTGGCTTAGCTGGAGGAGGTATGTCACCAAATGCTTGGAAGTTTCAAAGTTCATACCTACAAAGTATGTCACAGACACTGCCTGCTGCCTGCAGATCCAGATGTAGAAATAGCTCTCCAGTATTATGTCTGTCTGCATGCCATCATGCTTCTCATCAAACCAGTCCCAATTAAATGTTTTCTTTTTAAAATGTGCTGTGGTCATGGTGTCTCTTCACAACAACAGAACCTTAAGACAGAGGTGGTACCAGGGATTGGAGTATTTATATGATAGGTCTGACCATGGCTTTGTTTGAGGAATATGAACTTTGGGATTTTGGATTATAAAAACAACTAGACACTTAAAATGGGACTTAATGGGCCATCCTAGTAGGAACACAGAAGACAGTGGTCCTGAGGGTAATTTGATCTGTGGGGCCCAGCTCAAGAGGTTTCAGAGGAAAAGAATTTAGTATGTGGTCTAGATCCGATTTTGTGATATTCTGGTGAAGAACATGCCTACTTTCTTCCCATGTTAAAAAATCTGAGTGAGGCTAAACTGACAAGCTTGGAATAATTAGTTAACAAAGGAAATTTTACAACAACCTACTATTGACTTTGTTGTGTGGTTATTAGTGTTCACTCTTGTGAGGATCTATAATGAAAAGAAGGTAGCTGGGAAAATAAAGATACAAAATGTACAATTTGTGGAGAGGAGACACCAGGAATTGGAAGAGAGCTAAAGCCTGTATTTAAGGAGATAAATAGACTAAATAAAACCCTGATGTTAAATGGAATAAAGCAAGCAGTGTCAACAGGCAAGACTCACCCAGCTAAGCTTCCTATTTGTGAAAAGGAATTAGAGAAAAGCTTACAGTAGGTGTGATGCCTTTAATCCCAATACTCCAGAGGCAGAGGCAGGTCGATCTCTGAGTTTGAGGCCAGTCTGCGCTACAGATTGATTTTCAGTACAGCCAAGCTTAGAAAGTGAAAGACCAGGTGAAAACAGAAAGCGCTGAAGACGTAATTGAAGAGGGGACCATGTTCCTCCCCAGTAAGTTGCAAAACTTGTCAGTTTATGCCACCTGTTCATGGCTTTAGAGTCAAAGATACAAGAAGGGGTTATGGAATCTGCCTCCACAAGTAATGGAAGCTGCGGAGGTCAGGTGTGTGTCAGGGGTGTCCTTGCATAGAGGCCTAGAGAGGTTGTGTGAAGTTACAAACCTTGAATTGCCTTGTAGAATCCAAAATGTTGGAGATGCCAGAGCCATGGAATATCTGCTAAGGAAATCTTTTAAAAGGGTAGAAACAGCCAAAGAGAAAGAAGTGTATTATAGTCAACAAAGATGAAAGGAGTTGGAGATTTAAAGAGTGCTTTGATATAAGATATTGACATGCAGACTTTGGAGTTTGCCCAGCTAGTTTTGGTTTTGTTGTGGTCCATTATTTTCTCACTATGCTCTACTTCCTACATCTAGGAAAGGTAATGTATATCCTGTGCTATAATATGTTGGATATATGTGATCTGCTTTTTTATTTTGATTTAGTAGGGGATAATAGCTATGAGACTGCATGTGTCTCAGGAGAGACTTTGTGTTTTGGGATTTTAAACAAATATAAGACTTTTGTAGACTATGGAGATTTTTGAAGTTAGAATAATACATTTTACACTATGATATGGCTACAAACCTATAGTGTCAGCAAGTGGAAGGTGGTGATTTAAATAAAAATGCCCCCTATAATCCCATAGGGAGCAGCACTATTAAAAAGTGTGCCCTTGTTGGAGTAGGTGTGGCTTTGCCCCAGGATGTGTGTCACTAGGGGGATGGGCTTTGAGGTCTTAGGAGCTCAAGTCTGACTAGTAAGTCACAGTCACTTCCTACAAACCTAGATGAAGAGCTCTCAGCTAACTCTCCAGCATCATATCTGCCTGCATGCTACCATGCTTCCTGTCATGATAATAATGGAGCAAACTTTGAACTGTAAGTCAAGCACAATTACATGTTTTCCTTTATAAAAGTTGCAGTGGTCATGGTGTCTCTTCACAACAATAGAACCCTAACTTCTTAGATACCCATCCATGACTTTGATTTAACTCAGATGCCTTACCAATAATAGAATTTCAGATTAATACTGTGGTCTCCTAAAATCCTACAGTCTTCCTATTTGAAAAATCTTCAAAAGGAAATGTGTTAAAAAGAAGGGATGGAAGAGAATGAAAAGATAGAGTAGACACTATGTCTTAAAGATAGTTAGGGAATCAATATATCTAAGCATGATTAAACAGAGAAGGAGAAACCAAGGTCACAGTGAGGTATAAAGCAATTTCAAAACTAGATTACTACAGAGTTTTCCTGGTCATATTTTCCTAAGATGCACTCATGGGACAAGTGAAAAGTAGCTCAGAGTAAAATTGTGACTTTGAAATGAAAAAGAAATCATGTAAAAAAATTCTACTAAGGAGTTAACTGATCTTTATTTATAATTTCTGTATATTCCGTGAATTTGCCACAGAAACCCTGTCGTTTGTACCACACTTCAATTCAGATTTGACAGTAGGAGTGTGGGAGAGAGGGTGCAGTGTGCACATGAGTTTTAATTAATCTCACGGTTGGCAGATGTAAAATGGAAATATTCTATGTGCAACCCCTGTTTTTCTGATTCTCAGCCTACAAAGACCAATGCATATCCTTTTTGAAGTATCCAGGCACTGCCACCCAAATAAATATCAAAGAAAATGACTAAAGGGCACAGAGCATCTGCTCTTCCATCTTTCCAGCCACCTTGGGTGGTCCTGCAGTTTCCTGTGGAGAGTGGGTACCGCTCTGTAATAGGCAATGGTTGATCCCTCTTTACAGTTTGCCAGGATGCACATGCTGGTATTATTGCTGTGGCAGGCTACCTTCATCTCACAGTGCACTTGGGCCATGTCCACTTTTGTGTGATCACAGTATCTACCAGGACTTGCTGTCAACTATGCCAAGGCATATTCCATTCTACTTGAGGCCCCAGAAACCACCCATAAAATTTGACTGGATCTTCTTCTTGGTTTTCAGAGTGTCTTCTGTGGTTGGTCTGGAAAATATACCCATGAAAGTCCAGAATTATCTTGTAAACAGCAGCCTAAGCTGGTTATGTCTTCTTCCCCGTCCTTTGAGACATGTTTTGTTTTATTGTATGTGAATTGACTTCTGATGGGCTGTCTTACCAGTTAAACGTACACATCAATATAAACTTAGCCTGGAACTTCTATCAAACAAGGATGTCATATATTATTGACTCTGTGCAACTTAAGAGCAAATACACATAGACTATTGGGCTAGCTCCTCATTTTTTTCTGTCATTTCTCATGGAGTTGCAAAAACACCAATCAGAAATCAAAACAAAAGAAAAACTATCAGTAGGTATCCATAAACCTTGTAAATATATATAATTTTCTCTGTAGCCAAAAAATATATATACTCTCTCAGAGATAGGGTTTTGAAAAGCAAATTTTGACATTAAAAATATGTGCTGGAAGGCTTCAAGATGCTGTTGGTGGAAAAGGATGTAAGGATAACTTTCTTCATTACTCTTGAGCTTGTAACAGCAGTATTATATTTCCTAGGTCAATGCTTTGGGAAGCTTCTTACACACTTACATATCTACTGGGAAAGAATGCTAAATATTCCTGTCACTAAGCTGTAGGTCCTAAGGGTCAGGCATTCTCAGCAATATTTCAGAGTCTGCATGTAGTCAGATACAGGGATGTCTGTCACCATTACCCCTGAGACCCTTGGAAGTTTCTTAAGTCTTCCTTAACACACTACAAATGAAGAATTCTTCATATGCACTTTAATTTCAATTTCTGATCCCTTTGAGAGTGCTGTGCCAGCTGAACTCCTAAAGTGCAGTATTTAAATGCAAGGGATTTGAGAAATTTAGGCATTTTTACCCAGAAGGATTTCAGGTCGTGTCTCCTGTTGCTGCTGTTTAAGATGCACATGGGAAAAGATGGAGGTTTATGCAAGTGTGGTCTCTCTCCCAGACACTGAAACCTTGCACAAAGTCAGTTAGTAATGAGATTCTCCTCAGCAGAAACTACACTGTCCATTCATATTTCTCTTCCACCTGCCCCCACAATGGTGACTGTTTGCTCAGCCCCCATGCAACAAGGCTGTGTTTGTAAGTAAGGCTCCATTCACTGGCTGTCTATTTAGAAGCTTTGACAGAGAACCCCGTGAAAAGCTCCTCCATTCAAATTTCTCTTTAATGACTTGCTCCATTCAGTAGAGATGGAGGGTGGGGGGAGGGTCCTTGGTTTGACTTCTTCCATGGAAGAAAAAAAACAGTATTTCTATAAAGCCTCTGACAAGCCATGGCTATTAAACAACAGGTTATAGCAAAAATGGATTAGAAGGAGAAATTATTTCAGGTATGAAACCTTTTCCCCTTAACAGGCTATGTAAAACACCACTCTATTTCTCTTTGAAACACTTTCTCTCTAGGCTTCACATTGCTTGCTCTCCTTAACAACTTCCTTCCTTCCTAGATATGTGTCTACTTACCCAGGATTATAGGATTTCTTAGCAGAAACCTTTAAGTCCTGAAATTCTCTTTCATTGTACAGAGTATAATCTTTAATTATCTTTTGTTTTATGATTTATTTACTTTTTCATTTATTTATTTATTCATTTATTCATTTATTTTTCTGAGACAGGGCTTCTCTGTATCTTTGGAGTTTGTCCTGGAAACTAGCTCTTGTAGACCAGGCTGGCCTCAAGCTCCCAGAGATCCACCTGCCTTGGCCTCCTAAATGCTGAGATTACAGATGTGCACCTCCACTGTCCTATTGCTTTGTAATTTATTCTGTGCATTTAGTGGGGCGTCTCATTGTACACTTGTGAATTTCAGAGGACAACTTTGTGAAGTCCTTATTTTCCTTCTGATTTAATGTGGATTCAAGTCACTAAGTTCATAAGCCAAGTAAGTATCTTACTGCAAAATCACCCTTTTAAGGTAGACCTACTCTAGATTTAATAAGGAACGTGAAAAAAGCCCCATTGAGAGTCTGAGTACCTTCAAACAAGATATGTCACTAACTATTAATTTTAATAAAAGTTAGTTGTTAAAATTTGGAGTTCATAGCGTTGCCTAACAGACTTATTTCTGAATCCTTCCCACTTAGAATTTTATAGACTATGTAGTCTACTCTGGCAGTAGTTCCTTGAATATCACATTGTGATGTTCCTGAGTATTTTAATTATTGTCTAACTCTCCTAATAGTTATTTAGAGCAAGTCCTCACTAAAGAATTTTCCCAAGAGAAAAAGAAAACAAATAGGCTAAAACTTGGTAAAGTTTCCCATACCACTACATTCTACTTGCTTCTAATATGCTAAATAATAACAAGGAGATGAAGCCATATCAGTTTTCTCCTTTCTTAAAATTATCGGTAACTATAGAAAAGGTAAAAATGTTCCTTTCTTAGCCTCCCCTCCACATTCTCAAGCCTCAAGTTCTTGTTCAGACCCCACATCCAAAGCCTGGCCTTCCCACAACCTCCAGACTCCATTTAGGACCTTACTGCTTACCTACAACCTGTAGGCCCCTCTCTTACTATATGAACTGACTCTGCTCAGCCAGGCCATCACATCTTGAGCCTGTCTGATGTGAACTCTACAAGGTTCTCCCCGCTCCATTCAGGTCTAGGAAGGTGAGCATTCAAACAGACTAGGCTCCCACAAAGCCAGTACATGCACTGGGATCAAAACCCAGTGCCATTGTCCTTGGCTTTTCAGTCAGCACTCATTGTCCACCATGTTCAGAGAGTCCGGTTTGATCACATTCTCCATCAGTCCCAGTTCAGCTGGCCTTGGTGAGCTCCCATTAGATCAGCGCCAACGTCTCAGTGCACCCCTCACAGTCCTGACTTCCTTGCTCAAGCAGAGAATTCTCAACTGGCTATGATTCTTAAATACAACCATCTACTATTTGAGAAAGAGGCTAAAAACATACATCATACAAGAGAGATACTCTTCAACAAATGGCTTTGGGGAACAGGATTGTCCATTATTATGTAAACATATCATCTATCTATCTATCTATCTATCTATCTATCTATCTATCTATCTACCTATCTATCTATAGTGTGTGTGTGTGTGTGTGTGTGTGTGTGTGTTTGTGTGTGTGTGTGCGTGTGATCACGTGCATGCTTGTGTGTTTATTTCAATGTTTAACTCTGGGAAAGCAGGCATTCTTTCCTAATTACCAAATTCTGAGTTAAACCTTTACAACTGATACTCCTTACTTAAATTTTGTTTGAATTTGACTGTTCTTCTAAACATAGTTGTGAACTCTGTCTTGTATTATAGTATGTGATCAGCTTAACTTTTTCTATGTTGTTATAGTAACAAGCCAGTATGTTCTAATCTAATCACAGATAGTTCAACAAAACCAAATGTAAGGCTGGAGAGATGACTCAGAGGATAAGACCACGTGCTATGCAAGGATTCCGAGTGGGATTTTAATCACCAGTATGCATATAAAAATGTCAAGACTGGATGTGTCTTCCTGTAACTGTAATTTTTTGAAGGGGGCAGATACAAACAAGTTCTCGATAACTCTGTCCAGCCAATCTACCAGAAATGGCCTGCTTCTAGTACAGTGAGAAAACTTGTCTCATGGCAGAGCCTTAAGAGGAAGATGACTTTCTCTGTCCTTTCAAGGCTTGCCTAGAGGTATGAACACCCACACACTAAATGTATGTACCACACATGCACACACACTCACATTCACAGGTTTACACCCACATACACACATTTAAAATGGTAATAATGAACAATCATGTAAAAACTGTAGAAAGGTGAGTAGTGTAACTGAAAAATTAAAAACAAACACAGTGTGAAGACATCACTCATGGGTGGACTGGTTGAGGGTTACTGTTTATTGCTCTTGCTTTGCAAATTTCCTCTAAGTTTGAAAACTACAAGCACATTTATTTCACGGGAAACTTAGCTATCTGAGTTTGTTTATACATTAGGAACTCCAGCATCGTAAACTTTAGTTTATTTTTTTGTCTGCTGAGCCACAAACTGGTGGAACATAGGATTCTAAGACAACTGCCTCCCTCCCATGTTAGAGAAATGACCCTACTTTATCTTTCAGAAGTATCAGGTTCTGTTCTGTCTCAGAGTTTCCTTAGGCCACATGGTTATCCCTATGCTGGCTACTTGCACAAAGCATTCCTTCAGGGTAATGAATTCTCTTTCCAGACAACATTTTTGTTTTAAAGGAACTTGCAAAGCAATTTAAGTGCAACAGTCATTTGCTTCCCACCCCGCATGACTTTCTCTATGCTTTTTAAGGTTTTCTAACTCAGATCAGTTTGACAACAAAGGGTTTAATGACTTACTGATACCAAGACTTAAAGCATTCTACTGAGTTTTTATGGAAATGGAAATTCCTTTCTTTGCTTTTTATTCGTATTACATCATTTTATATAATGGTTAATTAAAAGTCAATAGATTTGAGACCGTATAACCAGCCAGCCTGGAGTTGGCATGCACCATTTCAGTGTGGAGCAGAGGCATGGATGGAATCCAGAAACAGCAACAGAACAAACTTTAGGCATGTTCACTCCTCCATTGGGACCAATGGCTCCACTCAATAGAGGTCACTGAAGAACAATTTTCCAGTGTGTTCTGGTTTTCTTTTACTCTCCAAACGAGATTTTTAAACTAAAATTGTTTATATTTACTTTTTAGATCTGCCATGTTGATCCATAACAAAACACAAAGTCCCTTTTTTCTGTAATCAGTTTCTGACTCAGAAATTATATTCTGCTTGAGAGGTATGTTGTACAATTTATATGAATGTTAATGAGTAAAAAAATCCATTAATAAGTTTCCATAAATTCACAGAAATTTCTAAGATATAGAATGTCAGATGGTCCCTGGGCTAAAAGCTTTTAAGAGGTTCTGGAAGCTCAGGGTCACTACTGATACTTTTTGGTGAATGGTGGTTTTGGGAGAGACATAGAAAAATAAAAAAGAAAGAGGACTAAGTTGAGAAGATTAATGCAATTGGATTAAGCCAAAAGCAGTTCAGAAAGACACGGTTACATTTGAGTGTATTAAATAGGAGTTTTTCTGAAAGAGTTCAGTGACCAGAGACAACATCTCTGAACTAAAAGAAAGGTTTTGCTAGTGTCTAGTAAGACGAATCTAAGTTTTATAGAGAAAAAATGAAGAGTTCTAATTTTCCAAGCTCCTAGTAAGAAAAATCAGCCCTAGCCCAAAAAAGAAAGTAATAAATGAATGTGAACATTAAATAAAATAAGTCATTATTTTAGCGACGATTCCAATGTTAAGCCTTGGGTAAGTAGAATCATTAAGTTTCATGTTGCATGTTTCTGATGAAGTACTCCAGTAAAAATAGTACCTCACAAATGCTAACCTGCAATTACACAATTAAAATGGCAGTATTAGAAATGGTTTTGATAATGACTGTTCAAGTTCTAAATGTTGAATTTAAACTCTCTGTGTCATTACTCCCACAGTCATCTTTTACACATGCCAACCAGTTTTTCTCATGGCTCCATTATTTCATCAACATATTTTCGAGCCACCTTTTGAATCAGACTATTCTAATGACCTTCTCCTGCTCATGGTGTCCTTGAAATACACCCCTTTACCAAAGCATTCCAGTCAATGCACTGTTTTTACCCACTGAATCAGAATATGGGTTGTTTTTCTTGAACCTATAAAACATGATCATTTCTTTTGTAGATGGCAGTCTATTAAATATGTGAACAATTACCACATCCACTTGAATAAATTCTTGTTGTCCCTACAAGAACAAAAAATGGAAATTTATTCTTTCTGGGAAATGTGAATCCTTTTACAAATAGCATTAACTTATTTAGAAAATTCAATATTTATTGCTTGAAATAGAGATTTATTTTTCATTCAGCTTGACTTTGCAACCTTTTTAATTTTTTATATTTTAAGGTCTCATTAGATCAAAATTATCTTCTGTGTTCTTCAGAATGGTCTCTCTCCTTATCTTGTTGATTCTATTGCTACATATATTTATGTGAAAATACAGAAGATTTTGTGTCTACATATTCCATATTTGTGTATATGTCATATATATATATGTCACACACATATGTATGAAACAACCAAAAGGGGTGGTGACCTTTTTACTGCTTTTTACTGAATGATATACAGTGATAATTAGATATCCAACATCATAGAAAATCTTTAAAAGGCCCTGGCATTTGAGGCTACTCAAATAGTTTAGTCAACGGCCTTTCAATAGTTATTGTCTTAAAGCTCATGAAGGAAATTTAGACAAAATTAAGCACAATGAAACTACAATAGAAAACACAGAATTGAATACTTCCTTGACACTGTAAGGGGTGTGATACCTTGTTTCTACCCTTTTCCTAATACTAGTGCACCCAGTAACTCATTTCACTACTGTTTAGTGTTTCTGTGAGAGGAAGAATGAAAAATCAAAAGAAAAAGAGATTACTGGTGTGATTCTGCTTTGTGTTTTATTGTTTAGGTTATGTATTCAAACAGGAAGAAGAATATTTGAATTCATTTGTTGGGTGGTCAACCTTGATATTGCTGTGTAATATCCACTTCTCTTCTTTTCTTGTCATTATCACAATTTTGGTTAGATCACATGGGTTGATTATCAGTAGTTTTCTTTTCTCAATTTTAAGGGTTATTTCCCAGCTGCATCTGTCTAGCATGGGTATGTGATCTATATCTGATCATTGTGATAAAAAAGCAAGTCCTTTGAGAGCATGAACACTGGGAGAAAAGCAAAAGTCCTGAGGAGAAGCAGGCTCTTCCCTCTTGACTTCTTCCTTATTTAGAGTCAGTTGGTGAGTGGAGCTCTAGTGCTGTGCATTTCAAAACTGAAGAATGGTGAGAAGGACAGATAGAAACAGGGCAGAGAAAACTGTTCCCCATGATCCTGAAGACAAGACTGAACCTTGTGCTGAGGTACCCCTGTTGTCAGACCTGTCCCTTGGAACAAAATGAACATAATCCTGTTGGGCAATCTCCATTAGTAGCAGCTGAATGCATTTGCAACTTAAGCAGAGACTTGTGTTTCTCAAAGAACAATTGCTCTGGTTCATTCCAGACCTAAATAATTAAAATATAAAAAATGATTCATCAATAAAGCAAATAACAATACTGAGTAAGATGCCAAAAGAAGAAACATCCTCACACATTGTTATAGGGAATGAAAGTTGCTTCAGCTACTATGGGATCTACAGGGAGCTTCCTAAAACTATACCATCACATGATGCAGCACTCCCGCATATCAGAGAAACACTTGCAGATCCATGCTTACTGCTGCACATTTCACATTTGCCTACATGAGAGAATTGGGGAGTGTGAATAGTAGGAAGTGACTAATCTGAATTGAAGGGGAGCAGTGGGTTAGGTTTGAGGAAAGCTATTGGGAGGGGTTGGAAGAGGGGAAGAAGGGGAAGTTTGCATAGTTTTATTTCAATGAAAATGCTATTTTTAAAAATGTCATAATTAACAGTTGTTTTGGTAAAATGAATACATTCTGATAAAAAGCTAATGATGAGCAAGGTATGAAAGCTTTGAAATTCTATTCATTCACCATCTATCTTTGAATCTTAGAATATCAGACAACAAATATACTTAACAATCTGTATACCAACTACTGCATTTTTAAGACTTCTATTTCTAATTGGCCTTTAAATGATTCACTTGTAAATTTTATTACATTGATGGCACCAAAATATACTTTCATTGCTGTCTGGCTTGAAACCTCTGGTTTATGCTACACCACTAATAATGGGCTCTCACTGGGTTTTCTTGTGGATATATTGTCCTATGTCATGGAGAACCTGCTATTTTGGATTTGTATGTTCATCCCCTTCATGTGCTCCAATAGTTCATAGATTCATTGATTTTGGAGTAGGCCAATGTATAGTAGCCCTGATTCTAGACCTGGGTGGTAGCTGAGCTGGTCAGCCTGCTGGATTTTCCTCAACCTCACTACCCAGATGAGCTCTCCAGCACTGCCTCAGCTAGCTCTCCCAATGCAGCCTACAGCGGGGAGCAAGGCCACTTCTCCTGACTCTGGCTATCACATCCAGGTCTCCCTAATCATTCCTTTTTAGCATTTTTTTCTTTCATGCCTTGGAAACAGCAATACTCTTTAATGTTTTTCGGAAAGCAGAGTTAGAAGGAATGGATCCAAAACCATTTTGTGAGGACAGCATCACCTTGGTAGCTAAGCCAGAAAAAGACATCAAAGAAAATGAAAACAGAATATGTGATGGGTATTGATGGAAAAATCATAAATAAAATGTGACTAAACTGATTTCAACCACACATCAAAAGGAATATTTATCCAGACTAAGTGGAATATCTCCATGGATGGTGAATGTAGTTTTCCATGAGCAAATAAGCCTGAAATATAACATTTAAAAAAAAAAAGAAAAGGAAAAAGCAATAGTCCTTTCAGTTGGCGTGGGAGAGACATTATATAAAGTCATTGCTTTATGTTCAGGAGTATTCTATTTTCATCATTTCCACCACTTTCTCCCTACCATTTCCTATCACACCCTTATTCTCTCTCAAATTACTGACTTCTATAGTTATTGTTTTAAGCAACCATACATGTGTATACAAACATACACAATTGACTGAATCCAGTTAATGTTATTCATATGTATATGTGTTTTGGGCTGATTATCTGATTATAAAAAAGAAGGAAAACTGTTGACACAGGTTTCTGTCCTGCCCAGTGCCACAGCCGTTCAGTCCCAAAGAAACACACAGAGACCTACATTAATTATAAACTGGCTGACCTGTTAGCTCGGGTTTCTTATTTACTCACCCTTACATCTCAGATTAATCCATAATTCTTGTCTGTCTTAGCCACATGGTTTGATATCTTTTATCCGTGAGGCACTCTCATCTTGTTTCTTCTGTGTCTCTGTGAGGACTGCAAACTGAGCCTTTCCTCTTCCCAGAATTCTCATATTTTGGTTGCTCTGTCTAAACTTTCTGCATGACTACTAGCCAGTCAGTGTTTTATTAAACCATACAAGTGACAAATCTTTACAGGGTATAAAACCATTGTCCTGGAATGGAAAACATTAAGATTTTAGGAATAGGAAAAAGTTCCACAATTTTGTAAAATCCTTTTATGGAAACAAAGAGCTAATGTCATGATCAATACTGGCAACTGAAAATACTTCCTCTAAGATGCACTGGAGAGAAAGGCTGATCATACCTGCAGCTCCTTTTCAGCATTTGTAACTTTATTAAACTATCATTGGCTCACTGAACATGTCTTTCTTTTATCTATTTCACTAAAATGACAAGCAGTAAAATAATTTTACACAGTCTTGCTGTCTTAATAAATTAAGTAATTTTCTCTGGAAGTAGGCTTTTAGATGGAGAGTGTGTACATAAATTGAGGTAGACTTTCAGAAATGAGAACAATGAATAAAATGATAAGGGTTTTATTTTCCTTTATTCTTTGGCTAAGTTCCCCCAATACGAAGTTCCTTTTGTTTTGATCATACTTTTCTTTGGAAAACCACAAAAATGAATAAATAAACAGACAAATAACAAACGTTATAACTTGGCATGAAAGTTCACATATGTATGCATGACAAGTTAGATTATAGAAGAATTCCCAAGGCCCTTTTGAAAGCAGGAAGAAATTCAGTTTTATCTTGGAGTTCTGGAAGGCTAGATTATCACATGGAGTTCAATTTCAGTTCTTGTTGTTCTGCATAAAATGCAGGGAATTTAGATCATCTATTCATTTTCAGTCTCTCTTAGCTTGCTTTCCATACCAAATTCTAAAACACATTGTTCCAGAATTCCTTAGTAACTTGGGATATTTGAATTAATAACTCATTTTACTTTGGGAAATACTTACCACCAATCTAGGATAAAGTTGTTGAGGTATAGCTATCCCTGGATCACATACTTTTGAACAGATGTCACATTTCTTGCAGCTCTTAGAGTATACCTTAGAGAAAACACCACTCAACCCTGGCAGGTGACATCTAAATGCATGACTCAACCCAGTCAATCATAAGGGTTTTTTTTTTTTTTTGCCAGAATCACTTGACTTTAATAGAGAAAATATGTAGAACATTATGTAACTATGTGTAAAGAAAAGGGCAGTTTGGAAATGGTAACACGAGATGCAGTAAGATGACTCCAGATACAACATCACTGTGCATAAAGCACAGACTTCAGTCATGGTGAAGTTCACTGGAGAAGGAAGGCTGTGCTTTGAGCCTCCATCAGTATTTGTGTTATTGTTTGCTGCCCTGGAAATAAAATCTCAAAATTGGCCTGCATATTCCCTTTCTGTCTATTTTTTTGACAATAGAGACATTACAAAAGTAGACATTAAACAGTAAACATTTTTCTGAAAGAAATAAATGCCCAAAGTAAAACACCTACCAACTAACTCGGCTATAATTGCAACTGAGCCCATTCTCATTTCACTCTCTTGAGTAGGTATTCTGCATCATTGAACAATAAGAATTACTTGTATTTCAGTTTTCTTCTAACATTATATAATCCATTGGGCTGGTTGGAAAATTGTCTTAGGCACTAAGGTACTGCAGCTAATCATATATGTTTTCCATTGCTATTGATTGAAACCGTATTTTTACCAGTAATAAACAACACAAAATATTTACAATATAAAGTTCAATATTTAAATACTTAGTTTAATTTTTCATTGTTTTATGTAGATGTACCATACCTTTTAAAAAAGAGAATTGAAAATAGATTCTTGTCTCATACAATATTTTGTGACCTTTCTGCCCTCCCCACGCTCCTGCCCACCTCCCATCTCCCATCTTCTCAAGACACACTCCCTGTTTTTTCTTCAGAAAAGAGAAGGCCTCTGAAAGAAGACAATCAAACATGACAAAGGAAGATACAATAAAACAAGGCAAAATCTTTTCTTGCCTTTTGTTTAGATTTTATAATTAATGACAGTAACATATTATAGACAATTATACACTAAACACATATGACTCGTGTCTACAGCCATGACTATATCATCAGCAATTAAGTAGTAAATTTAATGTGTTTGCTTTTATAATTACCAATATTATGGAAAAATTCAGTTTTATAAGAGCAATTTTTACAGTCAGGTCTTAGTTTGCTTGGAATTTCTAAGAAATATATTCCTTTAAGTCATTACTACATTTATAATTAACAACATTTTTAACTTCATGGACTGTGTATTATGATTCAATTACCCTTATCTTTGTTAATCCCCTTTTCTTGGCATAATCTTTTTATATAATCATTAATAGCCATGGATATTACTGCATTCCAAAAACAATTTATTGAAATGTAAATCTAATTTAAAAAACACAACTTTGCACACACTCCAGCCATAAGAAAAAGAGTCATGTGATATATATTCTTTACCCTTTGAAAATTTATGTATAATGCACTTTCTTATAAAGAAGATGTGTTACAGCATCATCTAGAGTTATAGTTTTAGGATTAATGTTTTTATTTATATTAAGTTACTTACTTATATATTCCCAAACAACCTTTGCTTTTCTAAGAAAAGTCTATTTTGTAAAGAGATGTGTGTAACTGGAGGGGGGAGTCATCAAAACTGTCTAATCCAAAAACCACACCAGAGTGAGCAAGCCAGAAACCCAATTCTCAAGTTGTTCTATGTGTGAAGGCCTTTGCTCTCACATACTATTACCTGGATCCTTGAAACAGAGTCCCTGATCTATTTCCTAAGTGATTTTTTTTTCCCTTTGTCTTCAGAACTTAAACCCTAGGGAAAAGCCTGAAAAATGTTGGTGTGGGTGGTGCAGTCTTCTTTTAGAAATAAATGGGCTCATTGTCGAGTCTACTTCTGGAGCTCAGAATCACACTATGCTGCGTATACAGCATGACCTGGATTTAAACTTTAAATCAACTTTCACAATTTCTAGTACTGAAACAACTGTAAGAAAGATCTTTCTATTTGTTGAAAGTGTCAGGAATCAACAGTGAAGACAGTAACATTCTTGCATATGTTTATGATTTTTAATTAAATAGCATTCATAAATTTTACAAGACTACAAACTAATGAATGCTCATATTAAAAAGTCTGTAGATTTAAGTTTTAGATGGCTAAATGTGTAAGACCTCACTTTGCCCTAAGAGAATTCTAAAGTTAATACTGTTCACCTCTTTCTAAAATTTCATCTTAAAGTAGTTTATAAGAAGCACAGTATACCGCTTACCTGGTTTTCATTTAATAGCATACCATTATTTTTCCCATTAAATTACAAACTTATAGAGCTAATTCAATTTAAATTGTTGCTATAAACAGAAGTGTTATAGAACTTGCCTACTATGTTCAAAGCCATGGGTTTCATCTCCAGCACCACAAGCACAAAACAAAACAAAATAACAAAACAAAAAAATATAGATGAGAATAATAGAAATATATGCTTTGGTTGTAATTTTTCTCTTTGTATTTTCATTGAGGTTCTATTTACTTATTTTTATTTATTCATTTGCTAATTTATTTATTTAGCTATTTATTTATTTTACTTTTTGGCTGCAGTTTCCTGTTTCTCCTCTCCTTTCCCTCTTCACCCCCACTCTATGTCCAATCCTCTAATCCACTTCTCTTCTGTTTCTGTTCACGAAGGAGAAGTTCTCCGTGAATATCAGCAAAACATGGCATGCCAAGTTGCAGTAAGACTAAGCACCTCCCGTGTATTAACACCCGACACGACAACCCTGTATGAGGAGTAGGGTTCCAAAAGCCAGTAAAGAGGGTCAGAGACATCACCTACTCACACTGTTAGGAGTCTCACAAGAAGACCAAGCTACACAACTGTAATATATATGTAGAGTGCCTGGGTCAGTCCTAAGCGGGCTCCTTGGTTGTCCGTTCAGTCTTTGTCAGCCCCTATAAGCCCAGGTTAGTTGATTCTGTGGGTTTTCTTGTCATGTCCTTGACCCCTCTGGCTCCTACTACAATTCTGTTTACCCTCTCTTCTGTGGGATTCTCTATCAGTTGCTGGATGAAGCTTCTCTGATGACAATTGGGCTAAACACAAATCCAGCACACACCCCAATGAGGAGAGACTCTATGCTGAAGATTATGAGGTTGAGTTCATGGTCCACTCTCTCTACTTGAAGTTTTGCCTGAACACAGGAGATGGCCAGATCAGGCAATATATCTGCTATTGCTAGAAGGTATAGCTGCATAATTTTTTTAGATTCCTGAAAGATTTCCTTGCTTCAGATTTTTACCTGATCCAATAATTTTCCCTCATCCTAGCTTTCCAGCAGTCTCTTTCAGTAGTCCCTCCCCAACCTTTTCGCTCAAGCTCCCATGCCCACCCTCCTGAAGTCCACTCATGAAATCTTTTCTATTTCCCCTTCCCAGGGAGATGGTTGCATACCCCCTTGAGCCTCTTGAGCTCTAGTCTCCCTGGGTATGTGAATTGCAGCACAGTCATCCTTTATTTTAAAGATAATATCCACTTGCGAGTGAGTACACACCATGTTTGTCTTTCTGGGTGTGAATTACTTCCCTCACTTAGGATGATTTGTTTTTCTTGTTGGATCCATTTGCATTTCAAATTTCAACTCATTGTTGTTGCATAAGTTCTAATAGGTGTTAATAGAAAAGTTTCGAGTCAGATATTGGGGAAAATGCTGAGAGAACAGAGAGATGAAGAAGTAAAGCCACAGCCACCTTATCTACTCAGTTTTCCCAGCTGAAAAGAGAGTTCTTGTCTCCTCCCACATATCACTTCCTCTCTCCTCCTAGCCTTATCACTTCCTGTCTGTCTGTAAATACAGACCTTCAGACCTCTATGGTTAGCTAATTGCTAACTCTGCCTTCTGATCTTCAGGCAAATTTTATTTACACAAAGAAGATATCAGCACACATTGTTTTTAACAGCTGAGTAATACATTATTGTATAAATGGATAGCCTTGAAGGGATTGGCACAGGAGACAACTTCCTGATTAGGACACCATTAGTGTAGACACTATGATCAACACTTAATAAATGGAACCTCATAAAACTGAAAAGTTTATCTAAAGCAAAGGATAGCATCAATTGATTATACTTTTAGTCATGTGTATATTAGGAAAATAACTGTATTGTTATATATTATTTTTCCTTTGAAATATATTTATAAAATATCCCAATAATTAAATATTTCTTGATGACTTTGTATATGCTGTCTATTTGTTTTAAATATATCCCAGAATTTATTTCTTACTTCTGTTGTTGAATATTCATGTTATTTTGCTCATTTCAATACTGATTGCCATAAAGTTTCATTCATAGTTTACTGATTATAATGTTCTTTGAAAACCCTGTGTGGTTGCTGATTAAAAATATAAAATTTGTAAACATATGACCAATTTTATTCATAAGAATATTTTTAAATGATTCTACTAGCATTTTTTTCACAAAAAAATGTCTGTTTGTGAAGAGGTGATTTTTTTTAAACTATGTTGAAACCTGAAAGCACACTTAAAATGATAACCATGGATAATAGTCATGTGTTCCTGTACTGTCTTGAAGTTATATAGTTATTTGATCGACAGTCATCATTGTTGTTAACTTATTTCTGAAAACCTCCTGATCCATCTCATATAAGCATGTAATCTGCTATAATATCTGTTCAGATAGGTGTATAACATAAGATTATTATGTCTTTCTTGCATCTTCCTTAGTTAATAGTTTATGTAACCCCAAGATAGACTGAGGTATCTTATATTAACAACCCACAAATCTCCTGAAACATAGATTTTTGGCTTTGCTTTTTAATCTTGCCGTTTGTCATGGACTGCCTGTAACTCTGTTCTGCTTGATTCTCATTGACTGTTGGATTTGTGAGCAGAAGCAGCCTTCATAGTAAAGATATGTTTTGATGCCAAAGAAAAATGCGCCCAGTGGTCTATAATTATGCCTGACCTTCCACTTGACTCGAAGCACAGTTCTTCCTCCAAGCCCGTAGTAAATGTAAGCCAGATAGTGATACCTCTTCCAGCAAGCTATGTGGTCAACGTGTTAGCAACAAAAGAGAAAGGACCAAGTGTTCCCGAGAACAGCAGAAAAGACTTGAAAGCACTATGTTGTGTGTGTGTGTGTGTGTGTGTGTGTGTGTGTGTGTGTGTACACGGAAATAGCATGAAGGTGCCACATTACCCATGCAGAAGTCCAAGTATGACATGCAGGACTCAGCTCTGTCCTTCTTCCATATGTGCTCCAGGAATTGAACTCAGGCTGTGATTCTTTGCCTCAAGGTCCTTTGTCCATCCTGTCAGCTTATTTCCTTTCTTTTTACCCATAGCAACTCAACACAAAATGCTACTCTATCAGTGAGTGTATTTAATTGGTAGAGAATCAGATTAGCATCTAAATTGGATTTCGTTCCAATACTTCAAAAATTAACAACGATAAACTACAAAACTTTTTTTCTTGTTAGAATGTGAGAATGACAGATGTAGTTGTTTAGATGTCTCTAGTAATACCTCTGCTATATAACTCCCAAGGTACAGAAACATATGAAAGTTTGCTATATCATAAGAGGGAAAGCAGTAAGAGGCATGAAGTAGAAATCTGAGGCCATATGTCCCTATGTGTGATTTCTAAGTTATAGCTAGGTTTAATTATCCTGTGCTTCACTAAAAAATATATCTTTCCAATTCCAGTCTCTGAAGTCAGTCATGTTTTATATTCCATCTCCTTTTTTTTTTTAAGATCTAGAATAAAATCTATTGACTCTCATGCATATCCTAAATTTGGAAAATACTAGAATTCCATTCTTGAAGTTGTCCTATCTTTCTGTTTTATCGATATACTTTCTTTCATCTTGCACATGGACATGCCTTGAGAAAGGTAAATTTATTAGATTTTAGTTCTAATTCAATGAATTGTGGTTGGTGTAAAAATTTAGTTGTTTTGTTATTTTAAATCATTAAAGTGTTAGTTTTCTAGAAATGTCTACATTGCTTGTTATTTAAAATTACAGTATAATTTGTTACTGGATAGGCATGGCTCACATTCTGCCCGGACATCACGGAATATTGAATTCATTTCAATCTAGAATCTCCAGGCATTAAAGTTACAGGTCAACGGTTCTTCACTTAAATGTGTTGTGTGCAGATCTTTGTGCATAAAAAGCCATTTGTAACTCAGGAATATAAACACTGAAAGAAAGGCATATCTACAGTAAAGTAGACTTGTTCAGGAATTAAATATAGTGAAGTAGAATGGAAGTAAACATTTTTAAATGTCTCAATTGTTCTATGATGCAGACCATTGTAGATAATCAAACTCCAAGAAATTTCTGGTGTTAGGGTTTGTGGAATGTGTTTCATATGTTTTAAAGATCTCTGCCCTTGAAATATTAGTGAGGTTGGGAGACTCATGAGATTGCACACATTTTAAAAGTATGTGCAAAGATCTTCAGTGTTCTACAGTAAGAAAAGGTGAACATTTTATAAACCCATGGTTAATATATTAGTAGAACATAGTTTTTAAGTTTAGTCCACTCACTGATATATTTATGAATGATTTTATAAACTATTACACATCACTCTGTGCCTTTTCAAATTTGTTAATAGTGCATTCTGATAATACAAAAAATGTGGCCACATTTTCTCTACATTTATATCTGAATGATTTCTTTTTGTTACACTAAAAATAAAATTGCAAGCCAGTGAGACAGTTCAGTAAGTGAAGGTGCTTGCTGTGTTAACCAAGAAATGTGAATTTAATCCATGAATCACAAGAAAAGAATAGCATGACAGAACCACCTCTATAAAGCTATCCTCTGACTTCCTCGCACACTTCTCCATTTACATGTCCCTTCCCCACACAATAATAGCAACTTAAATAACCACTAAAAGCTACGAAGCTGGCATTTCATTGCTATTCTTTTCATCTTTTTTATTTAATTTATCTTATAATGGGTGTTGTTTATGTGGACGCATAATTGTGTGAATGTGAGTATGCATATTCGTGCATGTGCAGGTGGAGAGTAGCTATCCACCCTGCATGTTTTTCCTCAAGTGGTGTCAATATTTCCTTTAGAGACAGTATTCCTCAATAGTCTGTAATTCACCAAGAATTCTGTTCTATCCCAGGGATTCACTCACTTCCTCCTTGACAGCTCCAGGGTCACATGTGCGTGTTATGGCACACTGCTTTGTTAGGTGGAATCTAGTAATGCAGCTTCAGTCCTCATGATTGTGTGACAAACCCTTCACAGACAGTGCTCTCTTCCCACCATTTTATCATTCAAAAGAAGAATTTCCACACTTTCTTGTTGAAGTGTCTGAAGTATGATATATTGTCTCCTCTATGAAATTCTTTCTGAACCAATCTATAGACTATGTTTGGGAAGTGCGTACTCCAGGTCTACACTGCTCTGATTTAGCCTGTACTGTAGGAAAGTAAATGCTGGCTGTAGTGATGAGGCAAGCAGGCCTGCTTTTCGTCCCGCCCAGCTCTCGCATGGTTAGCTTAGCCCAGGAAATAATAGCATGGAAACTGTACTTTTTTAAACACTGCTTGGCCTATTAGCTCTAGCCTCTTACTGGCTAACTCTCACATCTTGACTAACCCATTTCTAATAATCTTTGTAGTACCACGAAGTGATGGCTTACGGGGAAAGATTCAACATGTCTGACCTGGCGGCTGGCTCCATGGAGTCTGCCTCGTTTTCCTTCTTCTCAGCATTCTGTTCTGTCTTCTCCACCCACCTATGTTCTGACCTATTAGGCCAAGCAGTTTTCTTTATTAATTAACCAATGGAACAACAGATAAATAGAAGACCCACCTACATCAGCTGGCAAATTTTTTAAACTCATACTCATGAAATCTGAGGAAATACTCAAAATAGCTTTGCTTATGAGGTTAAAATCATTGACTATTTGAGTGTAAAATTATTTGCTCACATAAATTTATAGTTTTATTTTTCATGTCTATTATCTAACCATCATTCTTACCCACTCCCTTGTTTTGACTGTCTACTTTTCATCCTATTGTCCATAATTTCCTTCTCAACACCCTGAGTTGTGTGGTACTGTCAAGAAGCAGAAAAACTCACTAGATGCCTCAGCCAGCAGACATTTTCTCCAAGTTCTCCAAGAAGGTAAAGTTTCAAAGTCAGGATTTAATCAGCATTTGTTTCTGAAAATGGTGGTGTTTTTAACTTCTTGATCAAAAGAAGAACATTTTGGGTGTCAGATATGTCCACATATAGCTTTCGCTGAATTTTTACAGTAACTATGGTTACAGAAACATCATCCATATTAGATTAAGGCCCCACTCTATTACCTCATTTTAAACTTGCTTACTTCGCTAAAGGTTTCACTGCCAAACCTGGTCACATAGGATCATGTGTGCCAGCCCATGGATATTGAGTACATACAATTTGTGTTTTAGAAACATTCTTCATGTGTTAAAATATAAACTTCAGCCTCTGTGAGATGTGGGATTAATTAATCTTGCTTATTTTGAAAGTGAGAAGTAGATTAGCTCAAAGTCAATGACTTTAAAATTTCATTTATTTTGCTTGTAGAAATCATCTGTATAGTGATGAGTCAGAGTAGTGACTTTATCCTTGTTTTTAAAATTCAGACAAGACAGGCGGATAGTTTTTCATGGAAAGTGACTGCAGGGTAAAACAATATCTTTAGTAAGATGCCTGGAACTGCCCCCTTCCCCCCAAAAAAAAACAGGTGTGGTGGAAGTAGATCTGTAATTCCCTAGGAAGAGAAAGGAGGATAACCCAGAAGCTTGCTGGCCAACACATAGAAACAAGAGAAACCTTGCTCTATGAAGAACAATAAGAAAGCAGACTATTGAAATTTGTCCTCTGACTCTCATGCGCATACCCTGACATGTCTGCTCCTTTTCTCCATAAATCAAACACACCCACCAATAAAAAATTGAGAAGAGAAATCAATGCAGTCTTCAAAATTTATGTCAAACTATCAGGCAAGTGTTAGGAAGAAATAAAGGAGCAAAGCCATAATTTCACCAGCTATCTTAAAAAATGATTACAGTAAATACAAATGTCCATATTGTATATTTTATCCATTTGTCAGTATTTCTTGTAGAAAATATTTTCCATATAGTTGGTTAAATCTGAAATTCTACTTAGATATTTATAAGTTAGATTATATTGTGTTGTGAAACGAAAATGCTCAAAGAGACATCTGTCTGCACTCATGCTGCTTTTCCTCTCACACTTTCCTCCTGTCCTGGGTTCTGGTTGGACTTAAAGATTCTTTCCTTTCTAGAAACACATCATGACACACTGAACAACAATGTGAGTTTCCTTATTTTTCTTTCAACATGATAAGCAGAGAACAACCAACTTACATGATAAGATTTAATGAGATTTTAGGCTTCACTACTCTTACCAAAGCTGATGATTATTATGTTAATAAAAATCTTAGGTGTTATTCTCTGACATGAGTTTAATTCTCATTTCATTGTTGTTCTTGTTCTTGTTTAAGAAATTGCATCACAATATCAGTTAAGAATATCCCCAGGCTCTCCTGGTGATGATATTTTTACTTAATAAATTCACTGCCAAACATTCATTTATCTTTGTGCTCATTTATTCTTTACTCCTAGAGATGACAAAGAAATTGCTGCCAGTCTGTTATTTTCTCTGTTTTCACTATGAGGGTTCTGGACTGACTCCTAATTTCTATAATATGCATTATCATAGGTCTTTCACTCCCTTTCTTTCCTTCCCTTCCTAATAGCCATATGAAAGAAGAGTAAATAAAAATTAAGAAACCAAAAGGAAATTAACCCAAGGCTGCTAAAATGACAGCCATTTGGACTTGAAATGATAATGTTTCATATATTTAACTGCATGATCCTTCTTTGGGATCAAACTGGAAGATACAGTGATGCCAGGGAGGCCTCCTGGCTGGTTCTTGCAGACATTCTGTGCGTGTCTTGCTATGAGGTCACTTTACAGTTCTCACATTTCGTTTGAAGTACTAAAGTTGGACTTCTTGAGTCCTGTAGCAATTATGATTAAGCTGGGTGTGGAGGTGCAGGTCTGATGTTTTAGTATTTGTGAGGTAGAGGGGAGTGGTCCAGAAGTTCAAAGTTATTATTGGTGATATATTAAGTTTGAGGCCATCCTGGGCTCCATGATGTCTCAAATCAAAACTAATACAAAACAAGAACAACTGCCTAGGCTCCCACAAAGCCAGTACGTGCAGTAGGAGCAAAACCACATTGCCATTGTTCTTGAGTTCTCAGTAGTCCTCATTGTCCGCTATGTTCAGTGAGTCCGGTTTTATCCCAGGCTTTTTCAGACCCAGGCCAGCTGGCCTTGGTGAGCTCCCAATAGAACATCCCCACTGTCTCAGTGTGTGGGTGCACCCCCCGCGGTCCTGAGTTCCTTGCTCGTGCTCTCTCTCCTTCTGCTCCTGATTTGGACCTAGAACAAAACCCTGGTTATACTCTCCTAGAAAATGGACAGTTGATCTTTCTTTGTTTGAAAAAACTAATTGTTTGAAAATAAAAAACTAATTTTAAAAAGAGAAAGATTCAGGCAATAGAAGTAACATGTGACTCTAATCACATTTGGACAATTCAATTTGGTCTTGGGGTATGTACCATTTACTGTTAAGATGAGGTTGACCATGAGATTATAGTGCAACAGAGGATCATTTGCATAGTTGGTTCATTTTGTTGTAACATCTTATGAATATGCATTAGAAAGTTTCAGTAAAATTGGGCAAACATACTGTATAAAAATCTGTGTAATACTCCATCATCTAGATTTGCCAGATAGAATCATTTTTTTGTAGTAAGGACACTCGTCTGGTTTTTTAAACACAAATATGTCATTCTGTGAATCTTAAGCATACTATTATTGGTGTTCATAGAAGTGTGTTCTAAATAGGAATCTCTTAATTATCGTCCTCACTGCACTGTTGTAGTGATGTGAGATAGAGTCTTAGTACTTTTGTTATGGCTTTTATGTAGCATCTTCTTCGATGTTCGACATTTAAATAATCCACGAATGATCTCCTCACTATAGACTATAAATTCACACCTTAATTTAATTCTTTTTTTTTTTATAGATCCGCCTGCCTCTTCCTCCCGAGTGCTGGGATTAAAGGCATGCGCCACCACCGCCCGGCAAAGATATATTTATTTATCATGTATACAACTTTCTGCCTTCATGTATACCCAAACGCCAGAGGAGGGCGCCATATCTCATTACAGATGGTTTGGAGCCACCATGTGGTTGCTGGGAATTTAACTCAGGACCTCTGGAAGAGCAGACGGTGCTCTTAACCACTGACCCATCTCTCCAGCCCCCTCAATTTAATTCTTATTCATGCACAAAGACAAATATATGTAATCATTCAGAAAATAAAAAATGGGAAATGAGGATAGGTAGAAAAACCAATTATAGGGCCATTGCATGGGGTCCACCTGCTAGAAATTTAGTTGGATACTTAAGTTTCACTAAATAACCTCATTGCTTTCCCTGAGATCCCTTGCATTCATTCAGTATTATCTTTATTAATATAATCCATCATTTGTGTTAAAAAATATCACCTTACCAGATATATCAAGCCTAATTTTTGTTTGATCCAAACCACCTGTTTTCAGACTCACTATAACACATTTTACTTGTTCAATTATTGATTACTTCGCCTTTAAGTTCTATTTTTAAGTAGAGTAGATATAAAGGATGAAATGTGTGAATTCTTTTTACAAAAAAAGAGAGTACTGAAGAAATCAATGGTATAATAAGTTATGATTAAGAATTGGTTTTCAACTTACACATCATCAAATTTCTTTCCTAGCAAACGTAATTGCCCATAAAGAATTGAATTGGAAGAGCCCAGTTTTGTTGAGTGAATGAGTGTAACAATGAGTGTAGTCTTCATACAGAAAATGTTCTTATGTATGGAAAGGGCTGAAGAAAACTGCAGATGCTCTCCTAGTGCATTGATCGGGGACAAAACTTTCAATTTGGTTAATGAAGAACATTATCAAGAAAGTTGTTCATAAGTAGCAATGTGTGCAACACGGTAACCACCAATGAGCTTATGTTCTCACAATTCCCTGTGACAGAGAGCAGAGAGTAAAACTGAAGGGCATGATTGTCAATCACGTGCTTTGATAGGATACACATAATTATTACAGGGAAGCCTTAGGAACCCAGAATGTCCATGACTTTGATACCTTCATTCCCCATAAGGCACCTACAAACAACCTTCACTGGACTGTTCCATAGAAATTGCAAACTCTTCCTTTTACTATTTATGAAGATTTTTACCATTATACAGGTAATTTCTACACATATAGTAAACATGAAAAAAATAGAAAAGAAGAATACTTCTTATTAAAGACAGCCATTGTTAATGGTTTTGCAAAATTTCTGCCAGCTTTTATGTGTGCTCTTATTATTAACAGTTGTAATTATCCAATATGTACAATTTTATATGTGTTCTCACCTACATTTGAGCAATTTTTTTTTTTTTTTT
>NW_004949096.1:14083027-14098020 GCF_000317375.1 Microtus ochrogaster | reverse complement strand
GCTGGTCTCGAACTCACAAAGATCCGCCTGCCTCTGCCTCCCAAGTGCTGGGATTAAAGGCGTGCGCCACCACCGCCAGGCCCTCATTTGAGCAATTTTTATATTAGTACAACTACAATAATTACAGCTACCTTCCTCAGTGGTTAGTCTGTTCCCTGAGATTGTTATAATTGATGATACAAAATTTGAGCAAACTGAATGGTGGGCGATACACCTAACTTTATTTTACAAGTGAGAAAATTAAAATACAGAGATGATAAATATTTTCTTACAGGTATATAATAGTAAATGCTGATAGAACACTTAAAACCAACCTATTTAAAGAATGTGTGCTTGTTTACTTTGATGAGACTACAGTCATCCAATATTTTCCAGAAAGGACCTGATTTTAGGTATCTGAGGATGTATTTTTTATAGGCTTTATGGGCTTCAGCATCACTATTCCATTTCTTCTTGATAGCTCTTTGGTTAACTTTATTCTAATCATCAGTATCATCAGTATTCCAATTCTTCATGGTAGTTCATTGGTTAACTTTACTCTAATCATCAGTATTATCAGTATTCCAATTTTTCATGGTAGTTCATTGGTTAATTTTAGGTGAATGAGATAAGTGTAGGAGTGAGCATTTGTGTTTCAATGTAACTTTATTCCTATAAAATAAAATTTTTATTCAGTATACATTTTATATGCCATAAAACAGTATTCTTTTAATGCTGTCTAAATTATTTAGAAGTAAAAACGTCATCGTGACTCAAATAGGATGAATTAAATTGTAGCGTTTTATTATTAGACCCATGAATGCATTATTCACAGATGAGAGTGTTTCCCATTGGTGTGTTATCACATTAAGTATACCAAGGTAAATGATACCATGGTCAGAATTTTGTAAACTGAATTTCTATTATTTAAAAAAAAATTATTGTTATATTCTCAAACTTGGCCTAACCAGAGGATATGAATAACTGACTTATCCTTGATTTTTTTCTTAATAACAACTTTATCCTAAAATATACCAAGTATTTTTCAGTTTCAGTTGATCAGATAACCAAATTCATATATGTGAAATACTAGGAAACAAAAAATGGAAATTTTTTTTTAAATAGAGGGTCAGGCATATTTAAGAGGAGTTAAGGTGGTCTGTCCAGTCTGGATTTTTTGTTTATTTTGTTTTATGATTTATAATGTTTAAGAAAATTTACTTAAGAAATTATCTAAAATGTTTCCTTGCTTGCTCAGAGTGTCTTGTCTGCCTATATGCAAAAATGACAAAAACTGCTGATGATATATGATGGTTTACATAAGCAACCCAAAAAAATCTACAAAGGAAATTCTACAACTCATATACACTTTCAGTACTGTAACAGGATATAAGATTAGCTCAAGGGGCGGGAGGCGGAGAGCGGAGAGGGAGAGGAAGAAGAGAAGAGGCACTGTCCCCTCAGTGACAGCTGTGGGGGGGTGACAGCGGGAGGGAGGGAGGGAGGGAGGAAGAGGTGGGTCTGGGAGGAAGTGGACCCTTTCCCGGAAGGGGCGGGACTAATGGCCAGGGCGCTGGATTAGAAATCGTAGCCCAACGCTTAGTGCTTGGGAAAGCCACATTAGGCTTTTCTATTTTTCTTTCTTTTTTTTTTTTTTCTTTTTTGTTTAATCTTCGGTTTGAGGGCATTGGGAACTTAAGGGCGGTGGTAGTTGGTAAATGACTGGAGTGTACCTTCCGTGGCCTGGAGGAGGGGCTGTCTGGGTAAGTCCTTCCCTGAGGACTTCCCCCATGCCATTTGGGTGACCTTCCCCGATGCCTGCTCGCACCCCGTTGGGAAACAGTTTTCTGTCAGGGTTGTGTGTGTGTGGCCCTCTCTCCTCCCACCCGCTCCACCCTAGGGTGGGCATCGCCTGAAATGAATAGCAGTTATTAAAGTGGTTCTTGGGTCTTCTCCATTGACTGCTCGACCCGAGGTTTGCCTTCCATCCTGTCTTTACACAACTTTTTCAGTTTGCCGACCTAACCAAGAAACATCGCTGTGTTTCAGCTTCCCCTCCAATGTCTGGGGTGTGGATATGGCGTTCACTGTCACCCCAACCTCGGTGTATAACCTCAGGCCTCCGGTAATAAAGTAAATTTCCGCATTCAAAACCACTATTCACTTCAAAAAATAATCATACATTGCGTCCTTTAGAATGGATTAGTGAAAAGTTTGACATAGTCAAAGTAAACTAAAATGTGGGGCCGAATCCTCGTGTAACTAATGAGATGCACAGCCTCAGGCACGACTATTATCCTATTAAAATGCTGGGGTGTTTTTTTTCCCCCTTTACAGCCTCACCCCACCAAGATATTTAAATCCGGAACCTGATTATTATTGTAACTCCAGCACCTAGGCATATTCCTAGTAAATACAATAGGTAAATTAAATATGGGTCTCAGACTTTAAATTCGTGTATGAGAAGATAACCGAAAGGAATTTAAAACAGCCCGAGTTGGTGAAGTTACGTGGTAAATCTCATACAGCAACAACCCTGCGCGATGCAAGTTTATACTGTTTGTCAGTCTTCCCTACATAAAAACACAGTTGACTAAATGTGGATTTGGAAATTTAACTATTTCCTGTCTCTTCTTTAAACTTTGACAGAGCAGAAAAACTGCCTTAAAAATGTGGTTTTGCATAAAAAAAAAAAAGATTAGCTCAAAAAAAAAATAGTAGTCCTCCTGTACACAGATGATAAAAGGACAGAGAAAGAAATGAAAGAAACACCACCCTTCCAAAATAGCATAAAATATCGAGGATTAACTCTAACCAAACAAGTGGAAGACTTGTATGACAACAATTTTAAATCTTTGAGGAAAGAAATTGAAGAAGACACCAGAAAGTAGAAAGATCTCCCATGGTCTTGAGTAGGTAGAAGTAACATAGTAAAAAATGGCAGTCTTACCAAAACCAATCTACAGATTCTATGTAATCATCAAAATCCCAGCAAAATTCTTCACAGACCTCAAAAGAATGGTACTCCACTTCATATGGCAAAGCAAAATACCCAGGATAGACAAAACAATCCAGTATCCAGTACAATAAAAAATTAAAAAAAAAATAAAAAACCTTTTAGAGGCATCACAATCCCTGACTTCAAACTCTACTACAGAGCTACAGTATTGAAAATAGTAGCCTGGTATTGGCATAGAAACAGACAGGAGGACCAATGGAATCTAATCGAAGACCAGATATTAATCCACACACCTTTGAACACCTGATTTTTGACAAAGAGGCAAAAAATATCAAATGTTTAAAAAAAAGCATATTTAACAAATGGTGTTGGCATAACTGTATATCAACATGCAGATGAATGAAAATAGACCATATCTATCACCATGCACAAAACTCAAGTTCAAATGGATCAAAGACCTCAACATAAAGCCAACCACACTGAACTTTATAGAAGAGAAAGTGAGAAGTACACTTGAACTCATTGGCAGAGGAGACCACTTCCTAAATATAACTACAGTAGTACAAACACTGAGAAAAACAATTAATAAATGAAACCTTATGAAACTGAAAAGCTTCTGTAAAGCAAAGGATATGGTAAACAAGACAGAAATACAGCCTACAGAATAGAAAAAGATCTTTACTAACCCCACATCAGACAGAGGTCTGATCTCCAAAATCAACAAAGAACTCAAGAAGTTGGTCATCAAAAGAACAAATAATCCAATATAAAATTGGAGTACAAACCTACACAGAGAATTCTCAACAGAGGAATCTAAACTGGCCAAAAGACACTTAAGGAAATGCTCAACATTCTTAATCATCAGAGAAATGTAAATCAAAACAACTCTGAGATTCAATCTTACACTTGTAAGAATGGCTAAGATCAAAAACACTGATGACAACTTATGCTGGAGAAGTTGTGCAGTAAAGGGAACATTCCTGCATTGCTAGTGGGAATGCAAGCTGGTACAGCCCTTTTGGATGTCAGTGTTGCAATTTCTCAAAAAAATTAGGAAACAACCTTCCTCAAGAACCAGTAATAACCACTTTGGAGTATATATCCAAAGGATGCTTAATCGTGCCACAAGGACATATACTCGACTATGTTCATAGCAGCATTGTTTGTCATAGCCAGAACCTGGAAACAACCTAAATGGATGAGGAAAATATGGTACATTTACACAATGGAGTACTACACAGAAAAAAAAAATAACGATATATTGAATTTTTCAGGTAAATGATGGGAGCTAGAAAACATTTTGAGTGAGATAACCCAGACACAGAAAAACAATTATCACATGTACTCACTCCTTCGTGTTTTTTAATCACAAAGCAAAGAAAACCAGCCCACAAATCACAATCTCAGAGAACCTAGACAACAATGAGGACACTAAGAGGGACATACGTATATCTAATCTACATGGGAAGTAGAAAAAGACAAAATCTCCTGAGAAAATTGGGAGCATGGGGACGTTGGCAGAGGGTTGAAGAGGAGGGGAGAGACAGGCAGGGGAGCAGAGAAAATGTAGAGCTCAATAAAAGACTATAAAAATGATGAAAACAATGAAGAATGAAAAAAAAACGGTCAATTTCACAGTGTTTTCAGATTTGGGTAATGTCAAAGGTTTTTCTCGTTTTTGATTCTGGTTTGAGATATTTAAGAAGCCAGCTTTATGGGTAGATATTTACTTCCTTGTATCTTAGTGTTTTTAAAGATTAATTTTGGTTTTAATTATATATACAATATATATGTGAATGGTATGTGCAAATATGTCACGTAGGGGGCCAGAGAGTGCCAGGTGCCCTGTCTCTGCAATTAGAGGCTCTTGTAAGTCACCTGGTGTTGGTGACTTGGGTTCAAGTTGGGACTTGAACCTGGTCAGTCACCTTTCTAGTCCTGAATGTCTTTCTTGAGACCCAATAAAATGAGGATGCAGTTGATCGCCTCCCACTTGGACAGTCGTGGGTCAAACTGTCTGTGTGTTTGGCTCCTCTGGAGGCTAAGGTTCCATGTTTGAAGTCTACAGCCCAATTCTTTTTGAAATTTCAAATATATATGGGCTCAAAATTTTGTCCTACATGAATTACTTTAGTCTCTTCAATACAGTTACTAAGTGTAAATGTATGTTAAGGTCAAGAGACCTGTGCAAACTAGATAAATAGCCATGAACTGAAATATACACAATGCCTTGGTAAACATTGTCTTTGCCTCCACTCAGGTTTCTGAGTAATAGAAACTACTAACCTGATTTATCCAGAGTCTGGCTCTTCCCTCTCAAATCTGGAGCTGCAGAAACAATAACAATGAAACAAGAGAATTTCAATCAAAACTTAACTGAAGGAGTGTTTTAAAATGAGAAGGGATTTTTTCTTCTACCTCTTCTGATTTCTAGCTATAGTAGTGAGATAATGTCAGTGAATTGATTGCCTTCTTTATCTACACATTGGTTTCCAGATGAGAACTTATTCTGGTTGAATCTCAAAATAACTGATTTTCCATGTTTCAAACCACATTTAAAATCTCTTTCCAGTGGACAGATTACCTATTTTACACAAATCAAAAAAAAAAAAAATACTAAGACTCTGCACTCTTGTTCTATGGCCAGGTCAATCCATGACTTTTCCACATGCTTCCTTTTCTTATGTCCACACATATTTTGAAGCCAGTACATCCTTGTGTGAATTCTTCTATCTTTTTACCCACAGACTCATAGGCTTCTGAAAAGACAGCACCCAAATTTTCTGAGATGGAATAAACTAGCACATAAATCCTTTCTTTGTCTTGTAACGTATACCGAGTATATATTTTTCCATTTTAATATTTGAACCTCATTGACTGACTATTATCCTTCTATGTTCAGCTCTGAGTTTGACAGCGACAACCTAAAGTTTGTTAGACTGACATGATGTGACTTTCCAATAATTGAATACAGCTCTTCACAGTTTTAGATGCTTTTCCTTTGTGATAAAATACTCTAGAAGAATCAGCTTAAGGAAAAGAGGGAATGTTGATTTAGTGTTCCAGAGACATAGACTCTGTGGGCTGGGGAAGCTATGGCATCTATCAGAAATGTCACAGTTACAGGAGCAGGAGGCCAGCAGTCCATATTGTATTCATACTTTAGAAGCAGAGAGTAAACAGAAAGTAAGATCCTGCTGTGAATGCTTCATGTGAAGTTATGATCTCAGTGACCCACTTCCTCCAGAGTCTTCAGTCCCAAACGTTCCTACAGCTCCCTGAACAGTACCACCAGTGGGGCATCATGGGATGAAGCATGTGGCCTAAAGGAAACATTATCTGGCTTGTATTTAGAGTGGATTAACTTGGAAACACTAGACATACACATTGGTAACCAGGTTGACTTTCTGAGCTGACTCTGATGTGCATGGATTTGAGGTCCACCAGTTTAAGCTATAGTCTGATTTCTGCTATGAAACTGTTCTCTGACATAATCATACCATTCTTTTTTTTATTAAGTAGCAAGCCAAGTGTATCGTTTTAAAACTCATCTCCAGCCCTATTTGACGTTCTGCCCATTTCTAACGGAAGACTGAGCACGGTGAAGTCTATTTCCAGAGCTGCCATGAATATTTATACGTTGCCTGCATCTTTACAAATTAGAGAGCAGTAAGATGAATGAGAGTAGTGAATCAGAGAAGACACACAGTGTGATGCGGGCAGAAATTTACTATCTCATTTCTATTTAAAACCTGATGACTCAGAGAAGGAGGCAGTCCACATCCATTTCAGTAAATCCCTTAATGCTTTCCAGTATGGCATTTTGGATTTTAGCACTACTAGGGGTGACTTGATTTATTCTCAGGATGGATATTTTTTTGCATATGTGTCTGTCTATATGTAAATGTGTATGAGAAAATATGTATTTAAGTGAGCTTATTTCAGAATAAAATGGAAAGAAATAAATTTACTAGTCTAATTGTTCATTATTTCCTGCAAGTCTCATTTTCAGTGTTGTCTTGGTGATAGGGATGTACCTACGACCTCTAATAAATAATTCTTAAGTCTGACAAAAATGCTATTTATTTCTAAATTGATTTTTAATGTCTTCAGTTTGCATTTTCTACACTTAGTTAGCTTTCCAACAATAATGCATTAGATTTCCCTGACTTTCCATCTTTCCCATGTTCAAGATCAAAATAGATTTTTATAGGAGACAAGGGTCAAGATTTATTGTTGTAATATTATAGCTTGACATCTCTGTACTGCAAGGGCATGATGAGGAAAACAAAATGCATAATTTTATCTTAGTCTTTGATTATCTGGCAAATGTGGAACAATTTAAAATCTGCATAGAATAGCACAATATAAGTAAAAAATATCCATAATGTTCTTCAATGCCTTTATCAGAAACACAATGGTGAATGCAAAACGTCCAGAGTGGTTGAGCATAACCTTGATATAAAATCACAAATAATGATATTAGTTTAGGAGTTTTGCTTAGGGACATAAACACAAATGGCAAACACAGCGTCACAAATTAGACTTATAGGTGAGTACATTATTGTTACACAGTAATTCTAGAAAAATCTGAATTTTTTTATGATTGTCTTCTGTTTTACCATGTCTACCTGTGTGTTACCTCCATAGTTTAATAAGGGCTTATCTGATACATGCTTGGATCATGCAACTTTGCTTTACACATGTCATATAAGTTGGACTTTCATAACAAGAATCTTTAACCTTTCTATTCCCTCAACAACTATCATTCTATTTTGCATGTATTCATTCAGGAACTAAATAGTGTGTTTAGACTTGACATGAAACTCTGCAACAGGCATTGAATTAAGTTACCACTTGGTCTTTTGGAGCTGGCTGTCTGCTTAGTAATAAATGAACTGAAAACACAATGTAAAACTGTCCCTGAAAGCCTTGATGATTTTGTGTCAGAAATTATATCAGAATAAAACACAGAAATGAACTTGAATCTTAAGAGTTTCAGGGGCAAAAGTAACACTTCTGTAAGGCCAGTGTGTTCAAGTTCGAGTTGAAAAAAAAATGCAAGGTTGTTTGGGTCAGAGTGGAAGAAAAAAGTGGGAAATGACATTATTTTGGACAATGATATTTTCACATCAAGGAACTCTTTTCCTACAGGGATATTTTAATCATTTTATGTTAGTAATTAAAGATATTATTCCAGTTTTTGCTGTCCAAACAGCCATCTGGTCATTAAAGCACTGAGCCAAGTTGCCCTATGGCTGGAGGGAAAACGACACAGGTCCAGTTCTGTGGAAGCAGAAGCTAGAGTTAAAATTATGGTTCAAGGAATTTATTAAGGACACGGTCTCAGAGGAATGGAATAGATGTAGGCAAAATCAGCAAGGAAAAAGAAACTAAGCAAAAGAATGAGCTCAACCAGTGTCTAGCTTTAGGCTTACCCATCGGAAGCTCTGGAACTTAACCACAGTAGTGGAAGCACACAACTGCTCTCCCACCTGTCCTGATTATCAGTGTCGCTTTGCATTTCCTGTTCCTGTTACCTTTTTGAAAAACTTTTTCCCAAGAGCAAATTAGCAGCAATAGTAGAAAAGAAGAGAGTTACAAAGACTTTCGATTTGTTTTACTCACTGCAGTGTGGAGAGTCTAGTAGAAGAGCAGCAGTCTCCACTCCAGAAATAATTGCTATTGTCCGATTGGAGCCTTTCATGGCATCAAAGAGAACCACAAAGTCTGTCTCTCACCACAAATAAGATGCATGAAATCTTTTTCTTTAATGAACACTGTCTGAATGAGCATGTACTGTCAACATGCCCTAGCTTACCATCATCTGAAAAGAGAATAATATTGATTAACGATTGTTTTGTGGGCATGTCTCTGAGGGATTGTCCTCACTGGAATTTGATATAGGAGAGCCCATCCTAGTGTGGGAGTGGTCGTGCCCTGTACAAGTGGGTCATGGCCCTTCTCTGGCCCAAAGGTCATTGAAAGTAAAAGAAAGCCAGCTAATCATGAGCCTGAAAGTCAGCTAAAGGAGATTTAACAAGCAGCATTCCTCTGTGATTCCTGAATCTATGTTCCTGCTTTGAATTACAATCTTCAATTATCTTCATGATGGATCTAGAGGTAGATACTGGAAAGCAAGTAAATCCTTTCTTCCTCTAAGCTGCATTTAATCAGAGTGTTTAGCCATATCAACTGAAGGAAACTAGAATATTCTCCTTCAGGATTTATAGCATGCCAGGAAGAATTTAAAGGAATTAGTTGAAAGTCCATATTAACCTGAAATAGATCAGCTAAAGGAGACACTAGATTCAAATGTCTAGTTCTCTGTCAAATGTCTAGTTCTCTGTCAAATGTCTAGTTCTCTGTCAAATGTCTAGTTCTCTGAAAACAGATCACAGACTTGCGGTGGAAGAGAAGACATATGCATCAGTTTCTGGAACTGGACTGTCATTGATGTTATCCCTGCAAATATTAGGGTTTACTCTGAGTCAGGTACAGGAATCAGCTTTTGGTCTTTACCTTAGGTCTGTTCTAATTAATAAACTGTTGATAAGCTAATGCTGCACTTAAGTCAAACTGATAACACTGATCACTGGTACTAGACAGTCATGGAACCATCTAGAAAATCATTTCCCTTGATGTTTTATTTTTTTTTCTCCAAAGCCTAACTGCATTTCATAGGTTGTGGCTATATTTGGGTGAGGATTATCCAAGGTAGTCTTCCATCTTAAAATATTTATTTATTTATTGTGTGTACATGTATATGTGCAAGTGTACCATACGTGAATGAGCACATGCATATGAGTACGGAGACATGTAGTTGATGTCGTGTCTTCTTCTAATTGTTTTTGAGATAGGCTCTCTGAAACTGGATTTTTTTAGCTACAGTTTTATTCCTGCTGTCTTTGCCTTGCCAGCACCGGTACTAAAGTTGTAAGCAGACTCATGTGACTTTTCAGGGGTACAGAGGTTGCAAATCCCACCCCCATGCTTGTTCAGTCAGTACTTATCAACTGAGCCGTTTCCTTATCTTCAAATTTCTTAATATTATCTATACAATATTTTTTTTGGTTTTTTTTTTTTGTTTTTTGGTTTTTGGTTTTTCGAGACAGGGTTTCTCTGTGGCTTTGGAGCCTGTCCTGGAACTAGCTCTGTAGACCAGGCTGGTCTCGAACTCACAAAGATCCGCCTGCCTCTGCCTCCCGAGTGCTGGGATTAAAGGCGTGCGCCACCACCGCCCGGCCTACAATATATTTTTTTTTGCCACACAGTCTAGCATATTTACTCAAGATCTCTAGCTACTCAGATTTGGATATTGCTTGTGAATAGGAATGTTGTCTGCAGGCCTATTATTTAATGGAGATATGACTGCCTTTAGAAACACCCATGAATATAACTCGGCAATTATGGATTTTGATGTATGACAACCAGTAAGTATGGGTCAATCATCTATTTGTGAATTAAGCTACCATTTTGAGATTAAGTACGTAATAGTCAAAGTACCATGAGAGAAAGCAAAAAAAAAATTGAATTGAATGCAATAACAAAAATGCATTTGAAACCAGGACCCATACCAGCATCTTGTGGAGGAAACATGATTACATGCACTTGTCCTGACACTTAGTAGGGCATCCAAAATTGATGTTAGTAGAAGAGGAAGGTCTTTAGGGGAATATTTGGAGATCCTAAGGTTCTGTGTCACCCACCTTTTCATCTGTGGACGTGAAAGGGTGTAGGTGTGGGAAGACTCATACTCTTCATGCTAATCATGCTAATCTGTCATTGGAACCTGTGGTGAATCTTGTAATTGATAAAGCCTGTCTTAGGCTTCACTGTGACCTCAGTTAAAACCAAATCTGTGCATTATCTGTACTGTGCAAAGGATAATTGTGTTTCTCCAGTCATTTAGATATAAAAGCTGCCTTGGCACCATTTATGTTTTTCAATTTTTTTCAACTTCTTGCTTTGAAAATAGTCTTTCATTCTATGCTTCAATACATCTTGCAGATAAATCTATGTATAAGTTTTCATAAAACTTCCCAATAAGGGAAAATCATCCTTAATAACTTAGTGTGAAGATGTATGGTAGTTTCCATATCAATATTTACTTATAGAGAAAATGGTGCCACACATTATTTTTGCTAATATTCTGTACTGGTTTGTTTTCCCATCATATGGTGAAAATCTTCGTGAAAAAGATGATTACAGTATTATCACTTCTGATTTTACAACAGTGATTTTATCAGGGTGCAATGGTAAATCTGACAGTGTAGTTTTCCATCTTTTATTAGAACAACCAGTATGGCATCAGCATCATTGGGCTGTCTTTACACAACTCATTATATTTCACTTTGGGATAAATTTCTAATGGTAGAACTCTAGGATAAAACTCCATTTTAATTTATATGGTTGTGGTATACTTTTTATACCAATAAGTTTCTGAGAAAGCAGGGTAATTAATTTTAAAACAATGCATTGAAATAGCCCCTGTCTCTTGCCACTTAATTCCCAAAGGTTAATAATGTTGGACAGTTAGCAATTTTTCACCACATTATAATTTGAGATTCCTGCTTGTTGAATTTTGAAGAGTAGAAAATATCTCCACATAGATAATCAGTACTTCCGGATGCTCAGTCATTGAAATTACAAATCTGGACTATCTTTCTTTCCCATACTTTTTATTCAGTCCTTCATCAAATCTTCCTAGTAGACTGAACAGAATGCTGGGAGAAAGAAGCAGAGTGAGGCAGTCACCATGATTCTTCAACCATAGATGGATGTAGGCTAGAATCTTTCCCAGTAAGCCACCACCTCGTTACACAGATTATTAGGAATGGGTTAATCAAGATATGAGTTAGCCAAGAAGTGGCTAGAGCTAATGGGCCAGGCAGTGTTTAAATGAATACAGTTTGTATGTTGTTATTTCGGGGCATAAGCTAGCCAGGCAGCTGGGAGCTGGGCGTCAGGAATGCAGCCTGCAGTTCTCACTACACTTCCTAGTCTGATGCTTCCATTGTACAGATCTACATCACTAGACTACACAGGTAGCCTTGCTGGGCTTCATATGAGGCCCTTGATCCTCTACAGTTCTCTCAAACACAGAAATTTCATTTGAGCTTTTACTATGACAGCCATACATAAGTCTCCATCACTGAAAACCTCCCATTGGATTCTGAATATAAAGGTTTCCTATACCGCTCATGCTTTAAGCTTGGCTACTGCTACAATCTCCTTGCTCTGTTCACTCCACTTGGTCTTTTCTATTCTTCTGTTCCTCTGCTAATGTCTTGCATGCCAAGCACGTCACCATGTTAAAAGTTTATATAATTGGAATCTTGTCCTCTCTGCCCTCCAGTCCCACCTATTCCTCTATTGCCTATCTACTGACTATTCAGCCTTTTATTATTTTATTTTTGCTTATATATTACCTTAAGAATGAAAAGTAACATATCTTTACATCATTAAACAAACACAGCTTAAATTTAACACATCTTTACAACACTAAACAAGTGCAACATAAACAAATGAAGCAAACCTTTTCATAGTTAAAGTACCATTCTGCAACATAAGTAAATGTAAAATTTCTTTATAGTTAAAATATATTTTACAGCAGAAAACACCATATTTTCTGTAAAGAATCTATTTGTGTTTATTATTCATGTGTCCACAGACATCTGGGCTGTTTCCATATTTTGACTACTATGAGTAGTGCTTTGGTGAGCATGGGAGCCCAGGTATTTCATCTGGGGGTTATATACTCAGAATTGGTATTGCTAGATCATGTGGTATTTATATGTTTAATGCTTGAATTATATGTATATATCACGTATGTAACAACAGTTGCACTGTTCTATTTCTTCAACCACTGGTACAGAAGGGTTCCAGTTATTCTACATCTGTGCTAGCATTTGCTATGCTTTTCTCTTTCTTAGCACCATCCACATTTAGGCTTCATAATTACAAACATATGATGTATTCAGGTCATGGAAACATAACTTCAACTTGCTGGTAATTCATGAACTGTTATTTGTGAATATTTGTCAAATGTTTATGTGTTGTATACATGTGAATATATGAATGTACGTTTGTAGATATGTGTGTATATGTGCATGTGTGTGCACTGTATATGGACATGTTTGTCTGTGTGTGCTTGTGTCTGTTTGCCTGACCCAAGAATCATACTAAATGAGGTCAAGATAAGTACTAATTATTAATTTTATTTGCTGTGGATTAAAGATACCCTTGGGAACTGAACACTTTTGGCTTCAACTTCTGGCTTTTTAATGACTTAGGAAGCAAATATCCCATAAGTTATCAATTGTAGTATAACGGCACAAAAACCAGGTAGGATGACAAAAGCATCAATTGTGAATTTTTTTTGCTTGAAATAATAAAATTTGGAAAACAATCCATTTTTAAATAACAAATCATCTAATTTTAAAGAATATTGCTTAATCTATAAATATATTCCTTCTTGTACATCCTACAGCATTTTTATTAGATTTTTTTAAAAAAAAATACCAATCCAAATTTGCACTCCCTCCCTTCCTCCCATTTCCTCCACACACCCTACAGTATGTTTGTTTGTCTTTTTGTGTCTCTGTCACTCTGTATCTCTTTTTCTGTCTGTTTCTATAGGTGTGTGTGAGAGGGAGAGGGGGGAGAGACAGAGGGACAGGGAAAGAGAGAAGGAGAGGGAGAGAGAGAGATTAGATGGCATGGTTTAAAAAGGTTTTACAAATGTATTGCAACTCAATGTCCTAGGAGATGACAGCTTTCTAGCTACAGGTTGCAGAGTCCAATACCTTATTCAACTCTCGTAAAGGTCATATTCTTTTCCGTGTTCGTTCAGTTTTTTTGTATCTGAGGTACCTGAAAATTTTACTGCAAGTTTCAAGGAATTCAGAATGCTCAGAAAATGCTAACCATAGCCCTGCATGATTTTGCACAGCATCCAGAGAAGGTCTGCATCACTTCTTAGCCACCCACCGTGCTAATTAAATTTACCCATGTGAAAAGTGAACACCCACCCCAGTTATTTTGAGCCAGTTTGTTGAAACACTGGTTGAATCTATCTGAATCCTTGCATTTTTCCATCTCAAATCCATAGGAACCCACAGAATTATCACAGGGGCAAAGGCAACCAATTTTCTTTTGGAAACACTATGGAGGATTTATAAAGAGAGAGAGTTTTAATCTCCAGCTGACTTTCTATGCTAGTTTTGATGTTACCCGCTAACATTTCTTTCCTTTATATTTTTCCTCTGTTAAATAACTTGTTCCCTGGAGTCAAGTAGATCTAGTCTGAGTTAAAGCCCCACATTTCTCTTTGTATGACTCTAGGAAGATCATTTGAACTGACTGCATCTGATACAAGATAAATGATAGTGCCCATCAGGTTTAGAATATACATTAAATGTTATAATGCATAAAGAACATCTAACATTTAACATTTATCATTAAGACTTTTCTCTCCTTCTTCTGCTATATGGTAGGTGGTATTTTTCTTTTACTTAGCGAATTAAAGCCTTACCAAGGATCTCTTTGCTATAGAGAGTGAATGATGGTAAGTTCCTGCTATCATGGTGCTTTTGTCCTATTTGTAAAAGAACAAAAAATATACAAATATATATTAAATAAGGTAAGTTTAGATCATAATACCTTCTTAAAGGATGCAGCACAGATCTGGATGGAATGATTATGAGGAGTGTGCACCAGTCTAGGAAGTATGATCAAGGACAGCTTCATAATAGATGGGAAATCTGAGCTAAATCTGAGTGAGGAGCCGCCCATGAAAATCAAGAGTTAGGTGTGGGAGTTTTGGAAAATGGTAGTTGGAGAAGTGAAAGGAATATTGCTGTTTTCAGAACAGAAAGGAGGAAAAGGAAAAGACTGTGAGCAGGAAAGTTAAGGTGGAAAATGATGATTCTGGCTGTCTACTTAGAGCTGTGGTAGATGTTAACCACTTAGTGTGGTCTATAATGGAAAGCTCCTTTGGTGGTTTCTTTCTCTCTCTCTCTCTCTCTCTCTCTCTCTCTCTCTCTCTCTCTCT
>NW_004949096.1:14051046-14082927 GCF_000317375.1 Microtus ochrogaster | reverse complement strand
TGTGTGTGTGTGTGTGTGTGTGTGTGTGTGTGACATTTTTATCTAATAGTTTAGGTAAAGAATTGGAAAAAATGAGTGTAAAAGGACAAGAATTCAGAAGACTGATAAAATCTGTGGCTAGTATATAATGCAACTCTAGTTGAAAGAATAGTCTTGCCTAAAATTGAATGCCCTGGTTTTAATTCTGGGTATCTGTGAATACGATCTTATTTAGAAATATGGTATTTTACATGGAATTCAGTTAGAGATCTCAGAATAAAATCATGCTTGTCTTGACATGGGCCTCAAATCTAACAGTTAAAGGAGAGGAAGACATAGCAGAGAGAGGTCAGGGTGGTGATTCTGTAAATAAAGGACACCAAAACTGCTAGAAATCACAAAAAAATCTAATAGGAAAGATAAGTTTTTAGAAGGAAACATCTTGAAATGCATTATATTTCTGGCCTAAAAATGATGATTTATATGACGCTTTTGAACTGTTTAAATGTCATAACAACACCTAAGAAATTTGCCTAGCAATGAGGAAGTCAGTTAGAAAAGGAAAGGCAGAATGCATCTCTGACAGCTATTGAGATGGGAGAAGGACAGAAGTCAGTGCTACCTTTAAGACACACCAAAAAGTCAGTTAATTGGCAAGAATTTGATTTCGCACTGTTTCACTAAAAATGTCTTGTATGTGGTGGAAAGTTTCCTTGAGGTATAGACCCTAAGAACAAAGGCTTCCTTCAGGGAGTCCACACTTACCACTAGCTCCATTAACAAGAGTTTAACACTGAGGCCATCTTGTTCATTTTTGCAATATATCTATTGTTCATGCTTCCTTATAATTTTCTTACATTATAATATTACCAGAAAGACTTGGTAATGAAAATCCTAAAGTAGGACACCTTCTTTAATATAACAAATACTTTTCATTACCTGCAAAACTGCCTCAGACAAGAAATAATTAACAATGCAATATGTGGAGAGTGCTGTTCTCTGCTTAATGGGAAAGAAGGAAATTTTTGGATGGGGCAGTTGTTTGCCTTTGTCATTTGTCAAGAGGTGACAATATCAGCATATATTGAGTTTCTAAAATAAATGACGCCCTAGGTGATAGCTTCTGTATCTCCCACTTCTAATTCTTGCAATTCTTGGAGGACAGATATAATGATAAATATGTTTTAAAGAAGATACTGTGGAGGTTCAGAGAAATCCAGTCAACCACTTACCAAATGTTTAATATTATATAAATAAAGACCTTACATATTAGGCCATGTTGTTAGTTATGCCTGAACCAAACCTTACTTTTGCCATAGAGTTATCACTACCGCCAAAATGATTTGGCTACAGACCTTTTGATGTATTCAGGGCTAATGTTTTATATTTGGATTGTAAAGCCAATACCTGGTCTTAGAGATTGATGCTGGACACTTACAAGAGCCTATAGACACTTAGGTCTGTAATATGCAACAGGATGGCACAGTAGAGGGGGGAAGCACTATTTTTCTTCTATATTGATTGTTTTTTTTTTCCTCAGGAGAACACACTTATAGCTCCTTCCATTGGCCTAAGAGAAAAAGAACTTGATAACTGAGTGTGTCATCTTCTTTCATTTCTCTCCTATCAAGGCGCACTGCCTTCTTCCAGACTGTCCTGAGTTGACATACAGACCTGAGCAGTCATTAAATACTGATTAGGTTGCTGCTTTACTCTCCTTCAAGTTTTAATACAACTGCTTCCTTCTCTGTCTGTGTGCTTCTCTTGAACTCCCAGGCACTGCCATTCCCCTCGGCCTTCTTGTGTCCATGGCTTGAATTCACATAATGTGTGTGTCTAGGCTATTTTGAAGAAAGATGAGATAAATAGTAGAAACAGGCACCGAACCCTGTGTAATGAATGCATTCACTTCTTAGGGGTAAATCTTTTTCCCCTAAGATATCTCAGATTCCAAATTCTATGAATTGCCCTCCCATAGTAGTCTGTCCTACTAATCTAACTCCCAAGGATTTTTCTTTGGTATTAAAAAGAAGTAACATTCAGAGTATCCAGTTTGATCCCATGCTTGTTCAGTCCCAGTCCAGCTGGATTTGGTGAGCTCCCATTAGTTAAGGCACACTGCCTCAGTGGGTGGGCCAACCTCTTGTGGTCCTGACTTCCTTGCTCATACCCAGCTTTCTCTTAGGACAAGAGGGGGGAAAGGGAGAGTGAGTGGGGACTCAGGAGAGAAGTGGGAAGGGGGGAGGAAGTGGAAATTTTGGTTGGTATTATTTATAAAGTAATACAAAATAAAAAAACAAATAAAAGGAAGTAAAATTATGATTTACACATTGGTCATTGTTAACTTTATCCAGACCACACTAAATAGAAGAAAGAGAAAGAATTATCTTGTAAAACTCTAAGGATAACAGCTATGAGTATTTTGTCTTTATTCTATGATTTTCATAGATACCAGCAACAACATCAAGACAAGAATTAAAAAAGCATTATATTATTTTGTAAAATATAGATGAATATTATTCTTATAAGTACAAGTTACTGAATGATATACCCTTTTGTATATAACTTATTGATCATAATCCATATTATGAATTAGGAATGATTATCAAGATATAATGTGTTGACATATACGAATGTAATATTTGTCAACCAAAGTTTTTCATTACTAGTGACAATGAGGGGAAGCATATGAGACAAAGACCAAGTTTTTGAATATACAGATATGTAGTGAATATTATATAAAATAATGTGAAAAATTTTAAAGTAAATAGATATAACAGGGAAGCTACCTTCATAATACTGCAACAATATGATTGCCTATATATACCATAACATTGACAACACCAATAGAAATGCTAGCACAGAAGGAAAAATCATATGGGCCCCAGTCTTAAGCAAAGAACTACAGGCAGCAGATGATACCTGAGAGAGGGAATTTATTTTCCCTATTTTGAACCACCTAACATAAATCATTTACACATAAGGAAGCGGAAGATGGACTCTGTACATTATATTTATATATTTAGGCATATATGTAACAATAATGACCAAAAGAGAGGCCATAGATTTGAGAAGTTATGGAAGATTTTGGAGGAAAAGTATATGAAAAAAGTTGAAGAAACGGAAGAAGAAAATTTTTGTAATTATATTTTAATTAAACACACCTTTGAAAAAGCAACAAATCTGAACTAATTTAAGACAAAAATAGATGATAGATAGATGATGAATGAATATCTTTATGATTGATAATGATTGAAAGATAACTAGATGGTAAATGATGGAAAGACAGATGACAGATTTGAGGCTTAGAACCTGATCTTAAAATTTGTCTGGATCAGTAATCAAGCTTGATGTAGCTGAATCTTTACTTATGACCTCTAACGAAATCACAATCAATCTCTCCGTCAGGACTGGAGTCTCACCTAACGTCTATGTGAGACATGAACTCCTTCTGGGTAGTAAGAAGGTAAATGCACATTATGAGGAAAAATGAAGATGAGACTTGAGAACACAGAGGGCCCTCAGCAAGTGTTGGGATCTTTACAATAATTCTTCCTCAGTTTTGCTTTGAATGGAATCAAAACCCAAATCAAGGGCAATTGTTTTTACGCAGTTTAACAAAGTACAGATTATTGGAATGGTGTTGAGGATGGAAATAAGCACAATCGCATGGTCCCAGGGAAAGGATAAGCTCCGAGGCTCTTTGCAAGAAGCACCAGGTGCAAGCAGGACTGGGGGTGTTGTATGAACACAGATTGTCCTGCATGTGGTTACATATGCCTGAAACTGCAGCGACTTTGGAGGCCGAGGCAGACAGAGCTAAAGTACAAGACTATCCTGCATTAAAAAGCAGCTCAGAATTTAACAAGAAGACTGCGCCTGTCATTCAGTGTTAGAAACTCATCTAGTATACATGGGGATGTGGAATTAGTCTGGAGTACTGTGAGCAAACAACCGCAACCAACAACAGCAAAAGCAGAACTAGAGGCATAGAAACAAAATCACAATCTTGGCAAGTATTGTCTGTGAAATTTTTATTTCTAATTATAATGCTATGAACTTAAACTCTGAATAATTATATTATTTGAAACTATTAATCATTTGCTAATTTCTCCAGTCATTGAGAGGGCATTGATACTGTTTCTCTTTTTAAAGAAAACGGGATCTAACTGATTAAGGAACTACCCAGGTCATACAAAAAGAAAGGGGACATAAAGATTCTACAGTCTTTAAAACATATCTTCAGTTATGTCATGCAGCTCCCCAGAAAGAGATGAAATTGACATAGTGACACTGTTTTTCAAAATCTGGAGGAGTTTTTGTGAGAATTTAGGTGAATTTTGTGTTATAGTCACATGGACTATAGTTTGCAAAACAATTCTAGAGTTGTAATCATTTGTTAATCAGCAGGTGTAATGCTAGGCACTTTACTTTTGCTAAGTCCATTTGCAACAGGCCCAGATGCCATCATTAATGTTAATCCTCTATATTTGCTTAGTATGAGGGTTATGAGGGTGTGTATTCTCTGTGGACAAGTCATACTTACCTTCCTTGAAAGTAATTTACATTATTTTTACTATGCCAGCAAACCCTTCTAAACACTAGCTCTTTCTGTGAGTAGCAAATCAGAGAAAAAAAATAAATAGAAAACTCTACACATGTGCTTACAGAAACTTTTAGTAGCAAATCTATTTCTGTTTCATTCGTATATCTGACAAGGGCATTTAAAAAGGTTATGAAGGGGCTGGAGAGATAGCTCTGTGGTTAACTTGCTTCTGAGTTTTATAGGTATTGCACATGGGTTTATGTAAACCACTCAGACTCATAAGAGGATAAAAATAAATGTATCATTTTTAAAAGAGGATATACATATGTTCCAATCAATTTGGCCATTTTAGCACAAGAATCTTCTCACTGATGCTTCTCAGTATAAGAGTACTGTCTGTGAACTGTGAAAGCTACCATTTTAAGTGCTGAAGGCAATACAGACTGAAAGCCAAGAGGAAATGGAATTTTACATCCAGCCCAGTATGTGCTGAGTGGATTAGCCTTTGTGAACTGTTTACTGGACTGTTTCATACATTGCTTCATGTGGCACTTGCACTGCTGATCATAAAGGGTAAACCACTTTTTTCCCAAGAGGTAAAATTCTCCTTGAACCAACAGGACAACATGTGCATACTTTTTATCAATCCTTTTTCATTTGGTGGTGCACTTGCCTAAATTGATTCATTATTAAGCACAGAGAAAACAAGAGAAGGGAGCCTTGTTCCTGCAAACCACTGATGGGAACACTGATTCTGGCACCAGAAAAAGCCAGCTATTTGCATTTTGCTTTGTGCGGCTTACATCAAGAGCTTCAGATTACATTAAGATGATTTTAAAATTAAGATAAACCTTTTCCTTATCCATCGCTGTCTTTAGGAATGAATTGCTAGAAAACCAGTAGAATATTTAAAAAAAAATCACCCAGTCACGTTTCATTGCTATTTTAATTTTGTCTGTTTTCCTCTCATTTCAATTGCTCCTTTGTGTTTATTCTTCATGAATAAATACAATAATAGCAGTCCAAAATTATACATTTCTCATTCCTTGAATAAATTTTATTTCCCTCTAAGAGAATGGAGTACAGGGAAGAATCAAGACCATAAACTGTGCTGGGTTTAGATTGACCTATAACCATAAAACTGTCAAATTGAAAGGGAGTCAAATATAAACTATTCTTAGTTCTGGAAATACAGGCAACATTGATATTTGTTTATGTACCTCTAAAAAGTACTATGTCTTAGAAAAATTGTAATCTGTGAGACATCTAAAAGCTATACCATAGACTATCTGGTTTTGGTTAATTAAAATGAGTCACACTTGATAAAGATCATGATATATATATATATATATATCATAATATATATGTATATATACACATAAATATATATATATATCATGTACATATATATTTATATTTCATGTAGATAACTTAATTTGCCAGTACAGCTGATGTTGGTATTTCATGATAATATGGAGAAGATTAAAGAGAACCAGAAAGCCTTTTATCTCTGCATTGTAGTACTATTTATTCATGTAATCGCACAAGATGAAGATTTATCATCTTCTTTAGCTCTTCCCCAGTCAGTATGTGAAACAGACAAAAAGAAAAAAAAAACATACTGTGAGGAGTTTTCACAGGCCTTGCTTCTTATATACCACACTGTAAGAATTATGTTGAAAAACAAATGACTGTTGAAGAAGATAATTAATTTAAAAATAGATACTAATTAAACCTGAACCTGCTACCTCACTGCTTTGAGAAGCAGTATCGGATGCTATTTTCAAGAACCCAATTGACGTTAGTGCATTTGGAGATCTATGAAGAAAAGTTGAGCTCTTTTCTCTAAGACAGGAAGTCTTGGTTCAGAATGGAGTGTTTTTTAACAGTAGAATGCCATGGATGATTTCATTATGTGCATAAGAAAAACATAAAGTTGCTATTTCTGGCAGTTTGGGTTTGCTCCCGTTTCTTTTTCTGTATCTTCTCTTAGTAATTCTCTATTTTTTAATGTTTAAATTAAACTGGACTCAATTTCTGGCTTTATGTTCTGGTCTGTGAATTTCCACAAGGAATGTGTTTGCTTCTGCTTTGAAGAAAAAATCCTTGACTTGTTCCAGACTTGCTACTAGTGATCGTCTTTCTCCCGTAAAGTTGCTGTTTCACCCAACAAGAGGCTTCCATTTTACCCAGTGCAGTGTTGTGTAGCAGAGGGATTTAATACTGCTTTTGTGCTTTGCTATCATGGATACATTTTTGAACTTTGGTTTCTCATCTATAATGTGTGTCTTTATTCTATACTTGTTTGTAAAACAAAGGTACCTCTTTCCCCTTATCTCAAATGAGAATTTATTTTCATTTATTGTCTCAGTGATAGTCATTCTGTCTATATTGAGGAGGAATCTCATGAGATATGAGTAACATTTCTCTGAGGGCTAGGAGTGTTGAACATTTTTATTTTTATTTTTATTTTTTTATTTTTTTTTACTTATTTTTTTTTATTGAGAAAAGGAAAAAAAAACAAGTTTCCACCTCCTCCCAGCCTCCCATTTCCCTCCCCCAAATTTGGTCAAATTTGCTTTTTGTTTCATAAACATCACAGGCCTTCTCGGGATATTTACATATTTTTTGTTCCCTACTGGGATGGTTAAGTGTAAAGGTAAAGTTTCCATGACCTAGAATTACCTGTGAAGAGAGTCTCAAGTAAATTCTTTATAACAGTTTGGCCTGTGGGCTTGTCTGTGGGAAATTTTCTAAGCTGTTATTTGACCTTGCACACTGGAGGTGGCAGCACACTCCCTAGGCTGGGTCCAACAGTGTCAGAATGAACAATACTAACGGAGTAGCAAGCCAGCAAGAATTCCATGCCATTCGTTTCTGCTGCCTCTTGCCTGTAGATGTAATGTGACCAGCTATTTGAGTTCCTGCCTTCGTATCCCCTCAAGGAAGTAATGTGACCTGAACTCAAATCAAATGGCCCTTTCTTTCGCTGATGCTTTTTTTTTTTTATCATAGCAATAGAAAATGAAAATTGAATACCTCCAATATGTTGACTAATATGCTTGACCTAAATTAGGAAGTCCTTTTATGTGCCCTGACAAGAATTGACTATTATCTAAGTGCCGATCTTAAACTAAATTCCCCTTACTAATCTTCTGTTCTTACATCTTTATCATTATTCCTTTCCAGGAACTAGCAGAGACTAATTTTATCAAGTTAGGTAATTGCAAGTCTGAAATTTAGAGATTTTTTTCTCTTGAAAGCATATAACATCATCTTTTGTCCCTTATCTATCAAGGATATTTACTCAGTCTATGTAATTAGCATAAATCATGACCACAGGAAAAGAATCATTATACTCTAGATTTTTATATTTGAATACTTCCACTCTCTTGTCTTCTTTTGCTTGGTCCATTTTTATATATAAGGTTTTATACAAATAGGTAAAACTGATACTGCTCAACTAACACAATATGTTAAAAAATATTCATTCCAACATATACAGATCCCCTTGGGATGGGGAAATAGACAAGTTCTCCTGAGAAAATTAAGAGCATGGGGGTGGGGGGAGAAGGGAGGGTGGAACGAGAAAAAAGCAGAGAAGGGGTGGAGGAGAAGAACTTGAAGGTACAGGATGGTCTAGATGGGGGAAGGACTGAGACAGAAAGTAAGGAAAGAGACATCTTAATTTAGGGAGCCATTATGGGGCTAGCAAGAAAAACCTAGCACTAGAAAAAAATCCCAGGAATCCACAAGGATGACCCCAGCGTAAGACAGTAAGCAATAGTGGAGAGGGTGCCTGTACTGGCCTTTCCCTGTAGTCAGGTTGATTATTATCCCAAATGTTACCATAGAACTTTCATCCAGCAACTGATGGAAACAGATACAGAGATCTACAAAGGAGCACTGGGCTGAGCTCCCAAACTCCATTCAAAGAGTGGAAGGAGTGAGAATATGAGCAATGAGGCCATGATGGGAAGACCCACTGAAATAGCATACCTGAGCTAATGGGAGCTCAACAGCTCCAGCGTGACAGCAAAGGAACAAACATAGGACTAAACTAAACCCTCTGAAAGTGGCTGACAACAGATGCATGGTTGGGGCAGACTGTTGAGCCACTGGCAGTAAGGTCAGGATTTATCCCTACTACTTGTACTGGCTTTGGGGAACCCATTCTCTTTGGAGGGATACCTTGCTCAGCCTAGATACAATGGGGAGGGCCTTGGTCCTTTCTTAAAGCAATGTGCTATACTTTGTTGACTTTCCATGGTAAGCCTTACCTTCTCTAAGGAATGTATGGGCAATGTGTTGGGGGGAAGGTGAAGGGAACAGGAGGAGAGGACAGAGTGGGAACTGGGATCGGTATGTAAAATGAGAAAAGGTAGTTTCTAAACAAAAGAAATGAAAAAATATTCTTTCCCCTAATGTGATTGTTGCACATCTATTTCCCCAGGGAAGGGCTTGGGAAGGTGATGGGAGCTGTGAACTACCAGATCCTGAATTTCTTATAAACAACTTGTTTTCCTCTGATCTGAGGCAGCTTGCAGCTGCTCTGAGCAGGAGACCCTCAGGAGTTCCTGAAGGCAGAGGAGTGATTTCTGGTGGGTTTGGCTGGGGCATGGTTATCAGTTTAGGATCCCTATAGAAGATGCCCCTGGACACAAGAAAGGGGGCATTCTTGTTTCAAAAATGACCCGTGTCTCTGTCTCTCTGTCTGTTTGTCTTTATGTGTTCCAATCTCCAGCCCCTTGCCTGGCTCACGGATTGTATGGTAGCGCACAGAGCACAGATGGGAGTGGTTCACTACAGGAAGATTCATATAAAAGTTATTCATCAGTTATTAAACCAGTGAATGTGATTGATGGTGATGAGGGTACAGCTATTAATTTATTTTGAAGTTATTTATAAAAATCAACAATATCATACTAATATCAGTTTGGTTGTATACTCCCAAGAAGATGGGTTTACTTTGAAAGAATTTGTGATTTCTTTTTTGATGTAACTAATGTTGACACCATCCCTGGAGGTGAGGAAAGAAAGTTCATAATTTTTCCGTAAGTGAACTCTTGAATATCTGAAATGCTGGAGATTTTTTTAAGGGATATTTTCTATTGTTGTTGCTGTTTTCACCGGGCAGTTTATTAGGAGACAAATTAAGAAAGATAACACTAAGAAACAGTGTAATATGTTAAGATGATGTGATGTGAAAGCAATTGAACAAGAAAGATGCTGATAAAATGCCATGCAATACTTTCCCCGAGGACTGCACTTAAATTCCCAGGAGTGTGGGTTTGTCAGGAAGCTCCATCGAAAGCCACATTTCCAGAATGCCTGTTATCTCTTTCCTTTCTCATTCTCGATAATTGATCTTGTGAATGGGTATAAGGATGACTACTTATCAAATAATTAAAGAAAACTAGTGTGTGTGTTTTAAGCCTCATATGCAACTGAGCAAACATTTGATATCTACACTACAAAATAGTATTACTTTGTAAGAACTTACTTTATTAACTTGAATCACAAACAAGCTCATCTTTCAGCTTTAAAGAGAATAACCTGCAATGAATTAGAAGGGGACTTGTGAAATAATAGGACTTCAAAATCAAGAAACCCCAAATATTTTTAGTCCTTCAGTTTATCACTTAGAAGTGTGTGTTTAGAATGAATTTAGCATCACTAACATTCTATTACCAAAAAACCACCTCTACATGTTTATATTTTTGATATACTGATAATCTAGGTAAAAGTCAGCAAATTTTCTTTAGTTTACTAAAAGATAAAATATTGTAGACTGTATATTATTTAATTCTGCATACATTCTTTAATTTTTATTTGTAATGTATAAGTAACTACAGAAATATTTAAATTAATGTTCACAACTCTGTCGATGCAAACCTTATTTTTAAACAATGGCAGTCTAGCAGATAGATTTGTCTTGTTGGTCATACTATACTTTGGTTAAAATCTTAAATATTGTTTCAAGTCAGTTATCAGAATTTAAATATATTCACTACTATCATTACAAACTCATTATAGCCCATCTCTTTATTTTAGATTTTTAGAAATAGATATTCAGGTTTAAAATACTTTTATACTTTGGAATTTGCATCTTTAAAATAAATTTTCTATCTGTATCCATGATTTTTTCTTAAAGGATAGGTGTTTATTTTACTTTTATAACCTCTCTCATTACATTATTAACAAGAACATTTTCATTCAACCCTTTAGTTTGTATTTTAATTTTGGAAACAATATCATCATTGGAGTTTATATTATTTTGTATTTTAGACACTACTTAGGTGAAACATTCAGAATATAGACTTTGATGGTCAGATAAGTAGCTATACTGTATTAATTAAGGGTGTCAGTCTAAAATGATATTTCTTTCTAAGCAAACCAGAACATTCAAAAGACAGCTTTTCTCATATTTTCTTTTGGAAGTATATGCCTAGTATATAAGAATTATAGAAATAGGCAATGACACCATAAGCTCTAGTTTTGTTCCCATTTAATTCTTCAAAACCTATTTACTAGAAAAATTATATCTATTTATTCTCAAATATTGCATAGTTCAAGTAATAAAATCTGTGCTCATTCCATCTGGGAGACAATGGAATGAAATGTTGACAAATTTTCACATTTGATATGTTATGGTTACTTGCTTTGTTTAAGATATATTGTTGGCATTCTTCCTTAAAATACATCTGATGTCTACAAGGACAGAGACCCCACACTCACTTTTTCTTCCTAACTACAGAGGCAAGAAGAAGGCATTGGATCCTCTGGAACTAGAAGGGATTACTGGCAGTTGTGAACTAGTTAGAGTTGGTGCTGGAAATCAAACTTGTGTCTTCTGAAAGAGAAATACATACTCTTGGCTGCTGACCCATCTCTTCAGACTCCCTTTGCCATTTTTCTTATAGGTGATTATCTTTTGTAAATAAAACAATACAAAGATACTTTCTGTTTTTTCTTTCTTATTCATTTGTTCCCTTTTTCCTGTTCCTACAGTGTTAGCAATGAATTTTATAGGAAATACAGAGTTATTGTCTATATTTACTTATGCATTATTCAGTGGAAATCATATAATTGACTCTCTTACTACTTGTCTTTCATCTTCATGAATAGAATTGGGTGATAAGAAATCTATCACCTATCTTTACTTTTAATTTTTATATATTTTAAATGAAATATAGTTATAACACTTCCGTTCTTTCCTTTTCCTCCCTTTAGCTCCTCTGAAGAGTCCCTCCGCCACATTCTTCCATGCTACTTTCACTCTGAAATTGACAGCCTCCTTTTCTTTGTTTATTATTGTTCACACACATATACGATATATGTGTACATTATATTTATTATATATAATGCAAATGTTGTATTTATGTAACAATAATATATCATGAATACATAGCACAACTTCAATTCCTCTATAGTGTTTCAAACAACGCAGTTCCTCTAAGCTTCCATCACAGATTACATGTTCAGAGCCATTGACTCTCCTTGCAAGTCCTTTTGTGAATTTTTGTATGTTCTCCTCACTTTCTGAGTTGTAGGCTCTAGAAAGAGGTGAGGGAACTCTGTGTCACATGCAATTGAAGAAAATTAAAGGGATGTAGTGAATGTACATGAGTGATGAGTACATGAAAGTCTTTTGTCCATATGAAATGTCTTTCCTCTCATCTTCCAGTGGCCTTGAAAAGGTTGCCCAAAGCTACATAAGTTTGGGATTGAAAACCTGATATTTGTACCTCAAATTATTAAATACCAAAATTTAGTTTTTCCCCTGTATATAAAACTCACTACATTAAAAAATAAACAATAGTTCTTAGGAGATAGAAAAAGGTAAATGTGAGCTCCTGACATACAATTTTATAAGCCATAATTACATTTCCTTATTGTACAACCCTCACCCCAAAATCATGTTGTTTAATTAAGAGAACAACAAAGTTCAATAATGGATAAATAAGGGACTCAAGAATGCTCAATAACATTTAGAAACCAGGCTAAAAAACTAGGTTGGTTAACTGGGTCTCTGAGAATGTTCTGCTAATATCAAAAAAGGCTAGGACTCACAAATCAGATATGGCCATGCCCAACATTGCATGATATAGATATAGAGAATGATTTACCTTAAAATGTTTTTTTTCCTTTATTATTTTTAGTTGTTGAAAAAAAATTTCTGCCTCCTCCCCATTTCCCATTTCCCTCCCCCTCCTCCCACATATTGCTTTCTCCCCCACTCCTCTCCCCCTCTCCCCCTACCCCCCAATCTATTCCCCCTCCCTCTTGAGAATGGAAGCCCTGCAGGAAGTCCAAGGTCCTCCCACTTCTATCCACAAAGCCAGTTCATGTATTAGGATCGAAACCTAGTGCCATTGTCCTTGGCTTCTCATCAGCCTTCATTGTCCACCATGTTCAGAAAGTTCGGTTTCATCCCATGCTTATTCAGTCCACGTCCCGCTGGCCTTGGTGAGCTCCCAATAGATCAGTTCCACTGTCACAGTGGGTGGGTGCACCCCTCGTGGAATGCAAACTTGTGCAACCACTTTGGAAATCAGTGCGGCGATTTCTCAGGAAATTCGGGATCAACCTACCCCAAGATCCAGTAATACCACTCTTGGGAATATACCCAAGAGATGCCCTATCATATGACAAAAGCATTTGTTCAACTATGTTCATAGCAGCATTATTTGAAATAGCCAGAACCTGGAAACAACCTAGATGCCCTTCAATGGAAGAATGGATGAAGAAAGTGTGGAATATATACATATTAGATTGCTACTCAGCAGTAAAAAACAATGACTTCTTGAATTTTGCATGCAAATGGATGGAAATAGAAAACACTATCCTGAGTGAGGTATCCCAGACGCAAAAAGATGAACATTGGATGTACTCATTCATAATTGGTTTCTAGCCATAAATAAAGGACATTGAGCATATAATTTGTGATCCTAGAGAAGCTAAATAAGAAGGTGAACCAAAGAAAAACATATAGTCATCCGCCTGGATATGGGAAGTAGACAAGATTGCCGGGCAAAAACTGGGAACTTGGGGGTGAGGTGGCATGGGGCTAAGGGGAATTGGGGTGAGAAACATGAGAAGGGGAGGATTGGGGGAGCTTGGGGGAATGGGGTGGTTGGGATAAAGGAAGGGTGGACACGGGAGCAGAGAAATATATATCCTAATTAAGGGAGCCACCTTAGGGTTGGCAAGAGACTTGACTCTAGAGTGGCTCGCAGGTGTCCAGGGAGATATCCCCAGCTAGTACTTTGGGCAACTGAGGAGAGGGAACCTGAAATGACCCTATCCTATAGCTATACTGATGAATATCTTGCATATCATCTTAGAACCTTCATCTGGCGATGGATTGAGATAGAGATAGAGACCCAAATAGGAGCACCTGACTTAGCTCTTAAGATCCAAATGAGGAGCAGAAGGAGGGAGAACATGAGCAAGGAAGTCAGGACCAGGAGGGGTGCACCCACCCACTGTGACAGTGGAACTGATCTATTGGGAGCTCACTAAGGCCAGCAGGACTGGGACTGAATAAGCATGGGCTGAAACCAAACTTTCTGAACATGGTGGACAATGAAGGCTGATGAGAAGCCAAGGACAATGGCACTAGGTTTCGATCCTAATACGTGAACTGGCTTTGTGGGAGCCTAGCCTATTTGTAGGCTCACCCTCCTTGACCTGGATAGAAGTGGGAGGACCTTGGACCTCCCGCAGGGCAGGGAATCTGGACTGCTTTTCATTCTCAAGAGGGAGGGGGAATGGATTGGAGGGAAGGGGAAGAGGGGGAGGGGAGTAGGGGGCGATGTGTGGGAGGAGGGAGAGGGAAATGGGAAATGGGGAGGAGGCGAAAAATTTTTTTTCAAAAACTTAAAAAAATAAACAAAAAAAAAAAAGAAAAAAAAGATCCAAATGAGGAGCAGAAGGAGGGAGAACATGAGCAAGGATTTACCTTAAAATGTAATGCAATTCTTTAAGTATAACCAGCGCTTTTCCCTGCCTTTGTTCCAAGCAGTCAAACCTAATATACATAGGTTAGAAATAAAAAAAAATCAATCCAACTGCCTGAAGGTCAAGTTTATAGCATTTTTGTTCTTTTTTTCTTTTGTAAAAGGTTCATAGAGATAGGAACAAATTATTCAGGCTATGCACATATTTCTACAATCTACAAGATATGTAAACTCTATTAGAACAATGTGATTGCCAGAACAGTAAACAACATCTTGATATCCACAGGGAACAATCAAATCTAAGCAACACATGTAAGTGACTATTCATAGAGAAAAGTAATGTAATTTATTGAGAAGTAATATAGCATTTACAAATATGAGAAGCAATGGTTGGAATTGTCCTTTATGTAGAAATGAAAAAATGAATTTCTACCATGAAATTTGTAATCAATTTAGAATTATGAACTTAAGAAATTAAAATGTCAGATTTTAAATATTTCTTTTATATAAGCTTTTACTGTCCCCAACCCAATCAGCTTTTAGTGATGACTATTAAGCTTCATTTATATTGGTGATATTAAGAGGACTTCTGTGGATACTTCTTGGAAAACATCACTTCTTCTAGAAGGTACTGGCTTTTAATTCTGGAGATACGTTGTTTTATTCATAAGTCCAAGAAAAGATGGAAGATATACTTAATCTGCATTATTTGTAAAAGAAAAAATGGTATTTTTCATATAGCTAGGCCTAGTCAAATACAGTTGTGTGAGCCAGAGAAGTTGCAGTTAGAATCATTACACTCAGATTTTAAGAAAAGGCCATCCTTAGTGTTGCTGTTTACTATTAAAACTTGGCAATTTTCCTTAGTCATAGAGAAATGACTTGACTTTTATGAGCTTCTTTTTACATTTTTTTGAGTCAAAGAATAGTTTCTGTGCTCCTGTTTCATATACAACATAAACATATCTTTGGTCTTTGTAGTTACATATTTTATGAGATTAAATCATACCAATGACTGCAACATGAAAAAAAGAAGATAAAATCTTCACTAAAGATATAAAAATATATCAGGGTTCTCACTTCTAATTGTCCTCATTTACTAGATAATATCAAATTTAAAACTTGTAATCTCACTTCAGGCCTAGTTTGATTACTAGTTGATCAATATCTAAAATGAGAAGAGTAGGCAATAGGATGTAGGTAGCCAAGTTATTAACCCCTTTGTGGATTCTTCATATCCCAATGTCCCTTTTTCTTACAGATAACCAAGAATTAATTATCAAAGTAATTTCTAATACAAATTATTTACCTTAACATTGTTGGGAAGTTTATTGCTTGTTGAAGAACTTATTTACTGTCTAGTTCAGTGTTTAAGGTATCAGTATTCTGTAGATCTAGGACAAGGCTATGATGGACACTCTGCTGTCACATTCCATCAACATGTGCTAAAGTCTGTGTCCAGTCATTTATTTTGAGTCGCTGATTAATTCACTCTTCACAACCTAATATAGAAGTTTAGTTTTCTGATTATGTATTACAACTCCATATGGTTTTCCATTTTTTTCTAAATAATGAAAATATTTAGCCACACAAATGAACCATGAATAAATTTATTTAGCTTTAGAAGGGAAGGAAGGCAACTCATATTTTTCGTACTTCTTGTGAAATGGGTATGGCCGTCAAACTTTGTTAAGGGCATGAGTAATGATTCCTGTAAATAGTGAAAGTGGAGATGATGTGAAGGTAAATGACAAAAATAAATACATCAGCATGTCATAGATGCAGCAGAAGGAAGACATTTTTTTGGAAACAGTTTTACAATAAGGACTCAAGAACTTCAGCCTATCTTTCAAACACATTGCCCAATTTTAAGTTCACTTGTTCTATGGTTTTCCCAGGTTGGTGTCTTACCAATAAGAAAAGGACTAACTGAAAAAGGAAAATCTGAGATAACTGTCAGCTAAACTAAGAATTATTTTCTGTATACCACTTCACAACTGGAAAAGAGGTCTAGTGTTCCTTGGTTACTAGTCTGATTTTAAATACAACTTGCATCTCCTTTTTACTACATTCAGAAATAGTTCTTATATTAAACTCGCCTAAATTAACCAAGATTTGTGTGCCTTAACTCTACAGTGGTGGATGTGTTAGATATAAGGCTGGTGGTGTTTCGTCTTCATTTCTTTCTCAGCATGGCTTCAGCTTTATAATATGTTGATCTTATTCATTTCCATGTGCATTCTAGTGTTTTTTTATTTACCTACTTATTATGATGATGATGATGATGATGATGATGATGATGATGATGATGATGGAGATGATGGTGATGATGATGATCGTTTTTTTGAGACAGGGTTTTTCTGTAGTTTTGGAGCCTGTCCTAGAACTAGCTCTTGTAAACCAGGCTAGCTTTAGACTCACAGAGATTCACCTGCCTCTGCCTCCCAAGTGCTGGGATTAAAGGCATCTGCCACCACTGCCCAGCCTCCTACTGTATTATTAGACCACATAGTATAATACCCAGTACTCAGGATTTTTTTGAGTTTTTTTTCCTGTTTGACCTGGATTAGAATAAAGTGAGAGTATATGATACTATTTTATCTGTCATTATGCCAACATAAAACAGGCCTTCCACACCATAATGCTAACAAATACTTAAGTGTTTGATAGCTAACGAGTATTCTCCAAGTCTGATGCCCCTTTCTATCCCAACTGTGAGCTCTCTACCAGAATTTTAAGGAAAAATCTTAGGATGCTTACAACTCAATTGTCTTCAATTTTTGGTATAATGAAGAATAATTTTAACTAAAGACTTAATGATATATTTAATATGCAGTCTTCTATGGTAAAACTGTGAGTACCTTACAGAGTCTTGTTCTATTACATAACGAGAATTTCTGTTATTTAAGATTTTATTATCTACAGGATGAAACTGTATTAAATTTTCCAGGTGATCTAAACAGATACTCTCCATTTTCCATCGTGTGAAACAATATTTTTTTAGCAAAGCTGTCAGTCCCATGTCACTAAGACACTTGTCTGTTGTGTACAAGGGAACAACATATTCTTTCCCTTTCTGTTTTACTTTAAAATTGTTATGTACAGTTTTTTTCATATGTGTGTTTGCCTGTTTATGATGCGTGTCTATGTGAGTTTGGTGAACTTGTGGAAGTAGGAAGGCCACTTTTGGGAGTCTGTTTTCTCCTTGCTTCATAGGCCCTGAGGAATCAAAGAGTAGTCATCAAGCTTAAACAGCAAGTGCTTGGCCCATTTAGACATCTTGTTAGCCCTTTAGTAAATACACACATACACACTCAAAGACAGACTCACACTCACACATGAATACATGTACATATATATATACATATATACATATATATATATATGCATGCATTTCTGCCTTTTTCCTTTTTGAAATCTTAGTTTCTGTGGCTGGACTAATTGTATGAGTACATGCTATGTATTTTGTTATCAGTATTGCTTGATCTCATCTAATCTTTAGATTTACTGAACCTATTTTCCTGCCTTAGACTTCTGATTGAATGCAACTGCACAGATGAAGCATGGTGTAACATAGTGGGTCTTAATGCCACTGATGATATTTGAAATGATTGACTAAATAGTGCAATTATCATTTAACCTACCTACACTCCTAGCATAAGGGAGTAGCTGATTGGGTTAAGGATCTGGATAGTGTTCAGAAGATTGTAAACAATTGTGTGTTACTTCTCTTAATGTGGGAAACTACTGAGTGAGATTGCTCATCCTCCTGGATATATTGAATAACAGATAAGACTTTGGTTATGTTCTTGACCATGGTGACTAAACCATGAAGCCATATTGGCAATTATGCTGCATTGCTGCAGAAGAGAATATATTGAATAAGAAAACAAACCTTCAGATTCAGCCTCTTGACAGCTCTGCCTTAAAGCATATTTTATCATGTCACAACTTGAGACATTAACTCCTTTTCTTCCCTGCTCATTGTTAAAAAGAAATCCAAAGAACCAGTGCCTTAGTTTTTCTGACAATAGGCCTATAGTGTGATATCTTTAATAATATTATTCAGCTTTACTTCTTTATATGAGAAACAGAATTGTACTGGCTACCTAAATTCTGTTGCTAATGCAGATTGACTTTTTGGAATAGTCTAATCTTGTGAACTAAGGCATTCCCACATGTCTCCGACACTTAATGGGCTGCATACTGGGACTTAGCAAAGTTATACAAGCTTTGCTTTAATATGAGCACTAGCAAAGGAGAGGTAATTTTGGGGGAGATATGCAGTCAAGTATTCCCTTCTGCTTTTTTCTTAGTTTTCCTACAGCATAGGAAGGAGTGAATATATACCAGTTTGGGTAAAAGAATAGCTGTCATGCCCCTGATGTTCTCTCTTCCTAACCCACTTATGTCTAGAATACAAAATTTGCCTGACATGTGACATGCTGCCTGGCATACAAATGTGAATACTGAAGAGGATCCACAAGGACTGAAAGATCAACAGATTATCCATTAAGCATCTAAGTTTCAATATGGCTTAATTTGACTAGGTTGTGATTTATTAGCTAGAATAAATAGGTCAGATCTGCTAATTTTCCCTGGAGGTCATTCTATTCAAAATCACCCCACAGGCAGGTTTTTAGTCCCATGTTACTGCTATGTACCTTTTTATAAGCTGACAGTATTCTAAAATTATTTTTCGGCACCATACAATTTGTATCATTTTAGCTGAAAAGGGCACAGGGCTTTCTGAAGGTCAATGGCAAATCACTAGAACAATGTAATTCAACAAACAAAGGAAAATCATCTATTTTGTTGTTTCTGTCTTGTGGCAGGTATCCAAATATCCTGTTCTTTGAAACATTCTGTGTATGTGGTGGCAGGGACGTATGTGCCAAGATTAGTTGATCTGCTGGGAGTTCATGAATGTTTTAACTTACATTTTCTATTGAGATTTAAATGGGTTAATTTTTTCTGGCCTTTAAATTCAGGAAAGTAAGCAATTTTCTGCATTTGTTAAACACAAAGAAGCTTTTTTCCAAGTGGTTTCACTTTCTGACACATTCCCAGACTTGAATGTCTTGCCACCTTGTATTATTCCTTGGTGGTAATCCAAGGTGGCTTGAGATGCCATGACATCCATTTGTAAATCTGTTGATGATAACTCACTCACAACCAGAGCCTCCCTAGAGCAAAACTAGAAAGTTAAAATAGATGATAGATAGGTATATATAATCACTACTCACAGAGTGTGGAAATGCTCAGTGTGGCCTGTAGTCTGCTCCCAATGTCCTCACACCAGGTATTCAGCTATAATTCCTCAGAAGGTTATCATCTTAGAATAAAGAGAGTTGATTATACAAGTAACAACAGGGAAGTTTTATTATGTCCATGAGTGAGCATTTATAATCATAAATTACAAAGTGTAATTAATATCTGTCATTTAGTGGTTCAGACTCCTGTCAAGATCATGGAGGATTCATTTAGATTTAGAGGAGTAGATATGAAATTTTTTGCTGAAATTAAATACAGAAATGATGGTCTCCTATCACATGGTTGAAACTTTACTTATTTACAGACACTATTGATACCCAAATGAATTACATATTAAATGCTGTCCCATTCACTATCTCAGGAGATTTGTACTTACATGTGTTTGGAAACTGATAACACTATCTCAAATCTATCTCAGAAATATGAAGGCAAAGAGCAAAGTTAACCTTAAAAAATAAAGAGAAAAAGCATGCTCCACTTAATATTAAATTTAAAAGAGATGAATTATGTTAGATTATAAAGAATATCTTCACAGAATACACTTAGAGATCAAAGGGATAGAATAGTTAAGAAGAAATACCCTTCTGATATTGGAAGTCTTGAATTGAGATGGAACAGCAAGATGGGTTTGGATTTTTTTTTTAATTTTTGTTATTTTTTTCAGTATATATTTCTGGCTTAATTGTGAATGTTTGGATAGATAGATAAATAGATAGCTAGATTCTGAGAATCTTTTTTCTTTTTTTAAATTTATTTATTTATTAAAGATTTCTGCCTCCTCCCCGCCACCGCCTCCCATTTTCCTCCCCCTCCCCTGATCAAGTCCCCCTCCCTCATCAGCTCGAAGAGCAATCAGGGTTCCCTGCCCTGTGGGAAGTCCAAGGACCACCCACCTCCATCCAGGTCTAGTAAGGTGAGCATCCAAACTGCTTAGGCTCCCCCAAAGCCAGTACGTGCAGTAGGATGAAGAAAGTATGGAATATATACATATTAGAGTACTACTCAGCAGTAAAAACCAGGACTTCTTGAATTTTGCATGCAAATGGATGGAAATAGAAAACACTATCCTGAGTGAGGTAAGCCAGACCCAAAAAGAGGAACATGGGATATACTCACTCATATTTGGTTTCTAGCCATAAATAAAGGACATTGAGCCTATAATTTGCGATCCTAGAGAAGCTAAATAAGAAGGTGAATCCAAAGACAAACATATAGGCATCCTCCTGAATATTAACCTTCATCAGGCGATGAAAGGAGACAGAGACAGAGACCCACATTGGAGCACCGGACTGAAGTCTCAAGATTCTGAGACTCTTATATATTCTTATTTTAAAAGAACAATACATGCTTTTAAAATATGGTAGAATATCTTCATGTTTTGGCACATGATAAAATTTATTAAAATGAAATACACTCATAAAGGGAATTGTTATCATGCAAGCCATAGTATGGGAAATATAACTTTAATATACAATAACAGAAATGAATAATAACTATTAGAAACCAATTTAAAAGAAGAACAATCTTGAATAAAATGAACAAGAAGCTACTCAGTAAAGTTGAACTGAGAAGACCGAACTGCATGAGATGGTCAGTCCCACAGAATGGAAGCCAAATAGTAAATGCTGTTGCGGGGTTAAATAATGACTACCCAGTGTCAATAGAGCTTAAATCACTGAAACTCTGAATCTTGATATAAAAGCATACAATAAAACACTTATGATAGTTCAAATATGTAAGCAATTCAATACTAAGCAAAAAGAAAGGAATGCGGATTATCTTACAGTAACAATGAATTTTAACTTCAAGAAACATTTTGCACAAATCTTAAAATGTTAAGTACAGTGACACACACACACAAGCACAATGATTGTGATGCCCTCTAACACTCCAATTTTTGCGTACCTAACCCAGGGTTCTTTTTGCTTCACTGGGGAAGTTCTCTAATGGTTGTGGTTATAAAGGCAGTAATGAGAGGGACTAAGGCTCTAATAGGTGTTTGGGAAGTTGGGCTGCAGTAATCTCTTTTTAGATGTTACTAGTCAAATTACACAAATTGATTCATTTTGTGACAATTCTCTGTGTTAATTTTGGGACAATTCTCTGACAGGTGTGTACATATTTTATATTCTTATGGGAGGCGGTGGTGGGGAAGAGACAGAAATCTTTAATAAATAAATAAATTAAAAAATAAAAATAAAAGTAAATTAAATAAGGGAGAAGTAGTCATATGAGTGAATACCTTAACTTGTTTTAAACAAATAGCATATTATTGAGTTTATAAGATGTAAAATCTTATATGTTGCACTTTATATTTTAATTATACTTATAGTGTTTTAAAAACTGAGATAGCCAAATATAATCACAAACCTGTACCAAAAAGATCACAATGACCACCTTAGTTTCAAGAAAGGATATAATGGTTTTTGTTAAGATTCATGATCTTTGTATATTTTGGAGATCAGACCTCTGTCTGATGTGGGGTTAGTGAAGATCTTTTCTCATTCTGTAGGCTGTCGTTTTTGTCTAGTTGACCATGTCCTTTGCTTTACAGAAGATTTTCAGTTTCAGGAGGTCCCATTTATTAATTGTTTCTATCAGTGTCTGTGCTGTTGGGGTTATATTTAGGAAGTGGTCTCCTGTACCAATGCATTCAAGTGTACTTCCCACTTTCTCTTCTATAAGGTTCAGTGTGGCTGGATTTATGTTGAAGTCTTTGATCCATTTGGACTTGAATTTTGTAAATGGTGATAAATATGGGTCTATTTTCATTTTTCTATATGTTGATATCTAGTAATGCCAGCACCACTTGTTAAATATACTTTCTTTTTTCCATTTGATTTATTTTGCTCCTTTTCAAAAATCAGGTATTTGAAGGTGTGTGGATTAATATCTTCTATTTGGTTCCATTGGTCCTCTTGTCTGTTCTTATGCCAATACCAGGCTGTTTTCAGTACTGTAGCTCTGTAGTAGTGTTTGTAATTAGAGATTGTGATGCCTTCAGATGTTCTTTTATTGTACAAGATTGTTTTGGCTCTCCTGGGTTTTTTCACATGAAGTTGAGTACTGTTCTTTCAAGGTCTGTGAGGAGTTTTGCAGGGATTTTGCTGGGCATTGTGTTGAATCTGTAAATTGCTTTTGGTAAGATTGCCATTTACTCAAGAAATTGGTCATCAAAAGAACAAATAATCCAATAAAAAAAAATGGAGTACAGACCTAAACAGAGAACTCTCAACAGAGTAATCTAAAATGGTCAAAAGACAGTTAAGGAAATGTTTAACATCCTTAGTCATCAGAGAAATGCAAATCAAAACAACTCTGAGATTCCATCTTACACCTGTAAGAATGGCCAAGATCAAAAACACTGATGACAACTAATGCTGAGAGGTTGTGGGGAAAGTAGAAAACTTCTGCAATGCTGTTGGGAAAGCAAGCTGGTTACAGCCCTTTTGGATGTCAGTGTGGCAATTTCTCAGAAAATTAGGAAACAACATTCCTCAAGGCCCAGTAATATCACTTTTAGGTACATATCCAAAGGATGCTTAATTGTGTCACAAGGACATGTGTTCAACTATGTTCATAGCAGCATTGTTTGTCATGGCCAGAAGCTGGAAACAACCTAAATGCCCCTCGACGGAAGAATGGATAAGTAAAATATGGTATATTTACACAATGGTGTACTACACAGCAGAAAAAATAATGGCATCTTGAATTTTGCAGGAAAATCCATGGAGCTAGAAAACATTATTTTGAGTGAGTTAACCCAGACCCAGAAAGACAATTATCACATGCAATCACTCATAGGTGGTTTTTAAATATAAAGCCAAGAAAATCAGCCTACAAACCACAATCCCAGAGAATTTAGACAACAATGAAGACACTAAGAGAGATTTACATAGATCTAATCAACATGGGAAGTAGAAAAAGATAAGATCTCCTGAGTAAATAGGGAGCAATGGGGACCTTGAGGAAGGGTTGAAGGGAGAAGGGAAAAGACAGGGAGAGGAGCAGAGAAAAATGTAGAGCTCAATAAAAACCAATAAAAACAATAAAAAATAAAAACAAAAAAGATTCATGATCTTGATTCTCTCTTCTTACAGCATTTACTTTGAAAAACATGAAAATGAATTCTCTTATTTTTTTACCCTTGATGTTGTGTATATTTTCTCAAAATCTTGATAGTTTTCTAGTCCAGAAATTCGAGCTATTTCTTTAAAATGAATGTAATCATCAGGAAGACAGTACTCTTTCCACCCAAAGTTTGCACTCATTGACAAACACATGTAAGTAATCGACTTTGAGGTGCTCACAATTCCTGTCTCCCCTAGCATCCTCTAGCATGCTGCCATTAACCTACTCAAATGCCTTGCCATGTTCCATATTTCATTTCCGTATTTTATTAAATTGGAATCCAGATCCTCATTGCATCTTAAAATTTTATTCATTAGGAACAGGTTTTGAAGAATATCTCCAACTCTTATTTCATCCTAGCTGATCTAGCTGATGTAAGTTTTCCTCAAGAGTCTTATAAACCGCTAAAAGAAAGATAACATTGTTTAGTTTATAGATTTCTTTTCAATGCTTTCCCACACAAATGCATATCATATATATATATGATATACATATCATATATATTTACACATGTATGCACACTTGTGTGTATTTGTGTGTATGTGTATAAAATGGCATTCTTTTTTCCTAAGCATTTTTAATTGGCACAGGATATCTCTATAAGTGAAATGCTTGCTGTATCTTTTACTTTTTCTGGAGACAACTATTACTTAAGCAGCATAATACACAATTACAATGTTTAAGTGCTCGCCTCTCTCATCATATGGAAAAGACTCAAAAGCATATTCATTTTTGTGTTATTTTGGTGATATTAAGGCCATGAAAATTAAACTCAGCTGTAGTAAGGAGTCAGGGCATGGTAATTAATACTCAATTTTGTCAATCAATTTTGGTAGGTTGCTTCCAAATTAATTCAGGCTGTTCACAATCCTTAATTGTCTCTACAAAATGTGATCGTGCCATATATTATTGGAGATATTGTTCCCAAAAATACTTTTATTACTCTGTAGTGCTAAATGGCTTGGAATAATACAAAAGGAGAAATAAGCGATAACTGAGGGGAAACAAAACACACATTTCAACAATAACGGCAGACTTTGTACAAAGATATATTATTGCAATATACATACAAGGACAGATCATGATAACTTTTGGAAGAAAAATTGCACAATATAGGTCTCACAGGTGGTAGACACAGACAGTGTGAGGTCCAAACAGGATTTTGTCATTGGCAGTGAAATACAGAAGAGATTTTGTGTAGTGACATATTTTTGTTTGTGTTTTTACTTGTCTCTCCTCATAAAATAAAGCCTCCTCCTTAGTAGAACTGAATGGCTTCCCTGTGTCCTTTTCAGTGCCGATATGTAACATGCCAAGTCTCTGTGCAAAGGTAATAGCATGATCCTATGAAATACCAAACAGTTTTGAGGGCTTTATACAGTTTGTTTTCTGCAGCTATGGTTTCATTCTGGCTGACTAAGAAAAATAACAGTGGATTGATATGTAAAAGATGAAATTAGAAGAATTTAAACAATATTCTGTAAAAATACAAGCAAATAATTCTTTATAATTGTTTTTGGTTGATAATATATGAAATAATACAGCATATTTGAAAAAAATTGTTATAAAGACACTTGGCTCAAAAAATCAGATTTTGTTTAACAAACTTAATGCATTTGAACTTCTTCTGTCCCAAGAATAATGAGTAGCATGTGAGTGATGAATGATTGTGAAGTAGAAAGCATATTAGCCTGAGTTTTGAATCATGTCAGGTTTAATTTAGCAGAGATATTAATTTGAAGGATGCATGCTAAATGTTACAGAGTTGAGATCAGAACACTTACCAAGACATGTCCAATCTGTTCAAACAGTATGGAATTTATTTGACAAAAAAGTAAACACAAACAAAACCTGCTAACTCATCACAAGCCAGTGAGTTGCTCTTGTCTGGCTACTCAAGTTCCTCAGAAATCCCGAGCTATCAGATTTGTCTAAATCAATATTTCCTAATGATTTTGGCAGGACTCACTTTCCATTATATCAAAGAAAATTTAATTTCATATATACATGACCTTTACAAAGTGACACAAGGTAGTGTCAAAAGGTTACTTTTGGCCTCAGATTGCTGATATCTCATTCTTGCTTATGAGATTGCCTTGCAGACTTTATCTGGTTTAAAGGTCAATAGGCTGCCAAATTTTACTGTTTTTAATGCTTTCTTAAACATTTTTTAAATCAGGTATAAGACAATGCTGTTTACCTAACTTCAATATTGTTTAGAGTAAGAATCTAGGTAACTCTGGAAGTTATAAAAATATTATGTGCTAGACATAATTCTTTCAACTCACGATACCTGTTATCAAAATAATTTCCTCATTATCTTCATATGTAGTGATGGAAAATAGCTAGTGCTAAGTAAGTGGAAATATGTAAATTGGTATTAAAATATCATGAAGGAAACAAAGCAGGATAGAATGACTAATTCTGATGGGGCTGCAGTAGTATTTTGTGTGGATGATTGACAATCTTCCTTTATAAAAATATTTTAAAAGAAACCTAATGGAAGCCGATGGGGTGACCTAAAAACTGAACAGTTCATAAAACTGATATAATAATTGTACATGTCCAGAGGTAAGAGCATATATCAGTTATTTAGGGACAAGGCTGTGGACCTACTGAGTAATCTGGGAAACTTCTAAAAGTAAAGCCCAGGAAAGATGTAACTGAATGTTATAAATCATGATAAAGTATTGCTATTTCATTCTAGATTTATTAGGAAAGTTAGATTACTTTTTAATACAGGAACTAGTTGATCTGACTTAAATTGTAGAAGTTTTATTCAGACATCTTTAGGTCACATAAATCCAAGGAGAATAATATGACAATGATCAGAAATCTCTTACAGTATTTTAAGCAAAAAGAGAAAATAATTAGAATTAGAAAGTTAGAAGTGGTAATGGTGAGTCATGAATAGAATCAAAACACATTTTCAGTGTAAATATAGTAGCATTTGTTTGTGGATTAGACAGACAGTATGGAAAGGTCTGAGGAGGTTAAAACAAGGGTTTGTCTGTTAGGATGGAATTAGCAATTAATGAGCCAGAGAAGAGTGTATTTTGCATTGGAAGAGTTGATATTAAATGTTCTTTCTGAAAACTTGCAATTTAAAGATTATTACTAGGCTTCTAACTGTTGATATTGAATACGTTTAGGGGAGAAAGCAGGTCTGTGGTAGAAAATTTATTTACAAATAAATGAGTGGAAATTGAAGCTGTACAGCCAAATGGAAGCAAATAAAGAGACAGACAAAGAAAAGAGAAGAAATAATATAGATAAATGTTGAGATGCTCAGCTAAATACAGCTGTGGGCAATGGGAAATATGTCCAGCAAAAAAGATTACTATAGAGGAAGGGACAGTGGTTGTAGAAGAATAAGCATTGTTAGATAGAATCTTAAATGCCAACTAAAATACACAGCCCTTGGGGGAGTGAACTAATTCCATCTAGACTCAACGAAAAACCAACTACTTGGAAGTAACTAATTGTCATTTTAAAATAGAGACAAAGGATGATATTTAAAAAGTGTTTAGTCAAATCCTTCCCAGCCTGGGTCCAGGAGATCTGTCAAATGTTCAGATAAACGGTTCTGTTCCGAAAGTTTTAGTAAGGAGGACCATAAAATGCCATAGGCATTAGTGAGGGAGTGAGGCAAGAAAGCCTACAGGGGATTGTGAAAATCAACTCCATGGTAACAATGGAAGAAGAACCCTTTAGAAAATACTTGTATGCTTTCAGTTCTAGTATCTCTCTCTTTTTTTTTTTTTATGATTGCGGCTTTTTAAGTATAATTCATCCAGCTTGAATGTTCCTTATCTTCTTACATCATGCATTTCAAGCTTTTTTGACATTGAATTGAGCATCAAGAGTCCACTGAACCTTCGGCCAGCAAGAAGAATATGTCTCATATATTGTATTGTGACATCCCTTTACGTGCAAATAGGCCAGCTTGGTGCTTCAAATTGACTATATTGGAATCAGATGGGCTCATAATTCTGTACAGCCACTATCTGCACAGCTCAGTTGTATTTACTCAGCCACGGATAGCACATGCTATATAACTTCACCACCCACATCTCTTTGAGTTTTGATTTACTAGAAAGTGGATGGCTATTGGCTGCAATGCAAACAAATGTTTCCTTCCAAAAACTGAGCATAATGATGGCACTTTCCCTTCTTCTCACACATGCACTCTTGCTTTTGCAAATTTTAGTGCCACTTCTAAGACAATTAAGATAATTTTGCCATTTAAGTACTAACAGCCACAGCAGTCTTAGAACCACTTTTTTTAGCACTAAAATGCAGTAAAAAGACATTATTACTTATTGGAATTTTAATGTCTCTTTATCGGACTTCAGCTAGAGAGAACACTGGAATTTGTATTTGTTCTTAAGAGCATGCTGAAAAGCAAGAAGACAGAAAAGAAGTTTATTAAAATTCACCTCAAATTAGTTTTGCAAACATCTTTCTGGTGCGCTGAAAACCCCATTTGGAAATGGATGGAAAGTTTGCTGTCAGCTTAGGAAGGAATTTTAAAAGGTGAAGGATATTGAATATAAGGTAAAGGAAGAATCTCCACTCTTTTCAATGTGATTCACATTGCAGTGATGAGAAATTGATTGTTTCATATTTTAATGGATATGATGACTCTAATAATAGCTTCTCACCATACAGAATGCTCTCTAATAATGCAGCCATTCTCCTAGAAGCTAATTGTGTACTGCACTTCATTTGTATTGAACTCTACAATGATAAGGCTAGAAGAACTAGTATTCTTTTGCCTTGAATGGTGGGAGGATACTCGAATTACTGAGTGTGATTTTCATGTATGTGATATTTTCATGAGAGCATGCTGACAAAAACTTCTTATAGCCAATATCACCACTGGAATGAGACTTGAAAAGATGTTTATTTTTTCTTTTAGTTTAAATATAATTGTTATGCAAATAGTTATGAAGACAATATGTAAATAGTCATAAATAGTTGTTTTTATTGTCCAATTTTAGAGAGAGTGGTTTTGTGGGTGTCTGCCTATCAGGATATTAAGACAATGATATAATTAGAGGAAGCCACTCTACAGCTCAATAAAGGTCTTATGCCTTTAAGCTAACTTCCCAATTTTTTTCGAAAATCTAAAAGATTTTGGAGAATCAGTTTTAGAATAGTTAAATCAGGGGTGCTTACCTCATAAAGCAAAGACAATTATTACAAACTTCTAAAATCATCAACTTTAAAACACTTTAGGATCCAACAGATAAGGGACACTTACCCTGTCCTAATTATTTCATTGCTTAGTTGAGAATATTCTCTGAGTTTGGTCTTTAAATCAGTAAAGTGGATTCAAGGGGGAAAAGATCAGAAAAAGGAGTAAATATATAGAGACTGGAGTCAGTACCATTTAAAATGCTCTAACAATAGAAGTAGATATTCATTTTAGTTGCACTTTATAGGTTAAGAAAAACTTTTTTTGGTATTTCAAAACAGGAGTTCTCTGTTTAACAGCTCTGGCTGTCCTGGAACTCATTCTGTAGACCATGCTAGTCTTGAACTCATAGAGATCCATCTACCTCTACCTCCTGCATGCTGGGATTAAAGGCATGTACCACCACTGTCACGCAAGAGACATTTGATAGATAAATATGATAAATAACCTACCCAGGGTCTCTGTATGAGAGACCTTGATGCCAGTTGATAGGACTCAGGAGTAAATTCTTCTAATTATATTTCCATTGAGTTCCTCCTAGGAAGTAAGTGAGATGATGTATGTATATATTCTGTTCTAACTCTGCAAAATATCTCTATGATTGAGAGAAAGCTTGAGAACTCAATATTTGTATCATTAAATTTCTGGGTTTACCATGGATTTGCATATATACTCATCCTCTTTCCTAGGGTGAAGTCCATGTCTTTGTATCTTCAGTCAGAAGTTGGCCAGATAATACAGTGATAAATAGAATTTTTATTATCTAGAAAAAAAATGAAGAGCAATGAGACAATTTCCTAAGATTTGAAGCTAAAATGCCAAGTCCAGGTGGGAAGAAACGCCTATGCTCAAATCGTGTGGACTCTTCTCACGAACGGTCTGGCTCTTGCTAAAATTGCTGTCTTCATTCCTTGTCTCTGGCCTTTGGCTCTGTAACTGTATTGGAAACCTTCACTCTGATTTCAGCATCAGCGGCCATGTCAACCCTGGAGTTGCCTCAAATCTACTCTTTTCACTTTCTCTGACTTTATCTGTAACGGCTATCACTTGAAAAACTTTTAGAAAGCAACTTTCCTATAAAGAACAAAATGAAACTCCACTTTGCTACTTTTGACATGAAGGGTGCCACCCTTTTTTGACTATGATTACATTCATATTTACAAATTTCCAGGCAGATAAAGACATCAGCTGTTTGGCACTTTAAAGGTATATTTTCCAGATTTGTTTCCTTCTCCCTCCTTTGTTCTCCTTCTTTCCTCATTTGCCTTCATCCTCCCAACCTTACTCTCGTTTTTCCTTCCTTCCATCATAATAGAGAGATATTTTGCTATTAACATGAGTACATGAGACAAAGGATCCTGAGATCCCAAGCATTGCCTTTTGCCTATGTGACTAGAATTATCTGTTCTGTTCTCAAGGCCTAACTACAGTAGAGTGCATCTAATTCAATGGTACTGTTTTTGTTTGGTAAATGGATGCATTGATATGAGTCATTGTTTACTCTGGCAGTTCTCTATAATGTGAATCTGAAGCTAAGGCTCATCTCTGCTCACTGAGGCCATTGGGATTTTTATTCCCTTAAACAGAATCAGAGAAGCCTCCTTCACATTATTGCTACAACACCGGTGCATTGAACATGTATTAAACCAAAGCTAACAGTTGAGCAGTGACAACACAGCTGTCCAGACTCAAGCAGTAGGCAAGGTCTGCAGTTTACACCAGTTAGCACTTGGAAGTCTAAGAAAGATGCATCTTAAATTCATGCCTTGCTTAGGCTACATAGAAAGACCCATTCTCATATAAACAAAGTAGATAAACAAGTTTATATTAAACTTGGTTAGGAAGGTTTTAAAAACCTGGATATTTTCTACCAAATTACTTAATCATCTCTAGTCTGTGTTTCTAATCTTTGTAACTCAGGATGGTTGCTAGGACTTCAGCCATAATATCCACCTTCTAGGCAACAGAGTGGAAAATAGTATTAAATAAAAACAGTCTTCATTTCATTGAAAGCAATTTGATGGGAGGCAACCATATCAGGCGCACTCAGTCATATGGCCACACATAGCTGTATAGATCAGGATAACACCAATTTTTCTATCAGCAAAATACTAAGCTACAGTTTGAGCTTCTCATTACTGAGGAAGGAGTACCAACTGCATCCATGTACGAACTGTATCCATGGCTTAATTCTTTAGCTTGAAAGTTGAACACTTTAACAAACTCTGTGTCTAATCTAGAATTTATTTTTTCTTTTAGTTTCAATACTATAATGGTTATGCAAATAGTTACGAAGAGGAAAATGTCTAAATAGTCATAAATAGGTGTTTTTATTGCCTAATTTTAGAGAGAATGGTTCTGTGTGTGTCTGCCTATCAGGATATTAAAGACAAGTGAGATATGAGCCTAATGATAATTTCAATTAAGACGATAGGATGTGTTCAGAAAATGAAGCTAAGCAGAATCAGAAAGAGTCCCTGACAACTTTGGTGACTGAAAGCAGGCTCATGGAAACTATCAGAGGATCAAAGTTTTTAATGGAACATGTTTTTATTTACGGAGAGCATGGACAGATCAATTTCATTCCATTCTCTCGCCTAGTTATTGAGCAAACTCAGTATTACTAATGAGAAAAAATCAAACATTGCTATTAATTGTACATATAACAAGAAACAGTATTTAACCAAGAAAGAGAATTACAGGCCAGACTCACTCATGAACATCGATGCAAAATTTCTCAATAAAATACTGGCAAACCAAATCCAAGAACACATTAGAAAAATTATCCA
>NW_004949096.1:13997677-14045660 GCF_000317375.1 Microtus ochrogaster | reverse complement strand
TTAAAAGAATACAGTTTCCGTGTAATTATTTCGGGGCATAAGCTAAGCTAGCAGTGTGGACGGCCAGGTGCCGGGGAAGCAGCCCGCAGCTCTTATTTCAACACTAACCATCTGTATTTCCATTAAAATGGATAAAACTCAAATGTTTTGCTTTGATGTACTGAGGTTTTGTACAGTTCCTGTGTTCCCTCTCCCAGTTTTATAAACATGTTCACCTACAACAATTTTACCACATCCATCTGTAATACTTTGTTTTCTCAGATGAAAGTAAAGTGTTATATCTCCTGATAGCCCAAGAGAGGCGATTATTCCTGTGTAGGTCTTTCATGGCATCTACTAGATTCAGTTAGGGATCCTCTTAAGCAAAACAGTGATTGAGAAAAGCCTTTGCTGGTTTCCAAAGTTGTTTTCCCAGAAGGGAAGGAATTGTTGTTTTTTCCTCAAATACATACTCTCATGTATAAAACCAGATTGCTTTTTAAAATAATATTACGTTGTGCAATTAATATAATAGCCTCTTTTGTTTTGTTTTCTTCTAATTTTCAAAAAAAAAGAAAGAAAAAAAGAAGCTGCCTCCCAGTAATCTGCCTTTTCAGGCTGTTTGTTTCTAACTCAATCCATCTCTCTCACAGTCTGGTCTGCTTCTGCATTTAATCACTATGAACGAAGCTCTCTGCATTTCTCTGACTTCTTTATATTTTCCCCAAAGCATGGCATTGAGAATTAGATGCAGTGATGCTTGGGGATGGCTGCATTTACCTCAGACATCCTTCAGGCAACCCAAGATAATTTAATCTAATAGCCTGCAAATCTCATGATATACAGGAAGTTAAAGTTTTCCATTTTTTTTTCCTTTTTTGTTTGTGCCATAGCGAGATAGGTTTCAAGGGTACCCTTTTGCAGAAGGAGGAAATGTGCTTTCTCTAAGCTTTGACATTTGATTTTTGTTTTAAAAAGATCCTGCCCTTCATTAACTTAAAAGACTACTCATTTTTCATAGCGGCATGAACATAATTCACCAGAAAAGGAAGAATTCTGCAAGGTTCTGTGGTTTTAGAAATCACTAAGATAATCTAAGCCAAAGAAACTCTACCTGGCACTTACAAATAAGTGGGGTACTTTTTAGTGAAAGGAAGAAAAGAATAACAGATTTATTATGTTTCATCTGTCCAACCAAACATTATAAAAGGGTTGTTGTGTTAAAGTTGTACTTCTAGGGTTTTGGAGTAACACCCAACATTGCAAAATAACCCCAGAATTAATTTCTACCCATGGTACTTGCATACTGGTAGAATGAGAGAAATCTATAAAAGTAATATACTGAATATAACATACATATTAAAATGGTTTAAACATTTATATGTAAAATATAATGACTAACAAGGTGGGTGTATGTGATATTTTAAATAGGATGCACCCAGAGCAGGCCTCAGAAAGGGCTGTCTGAGTGATCATTTCAGGTAAAATCATCTCGTGTGTTGCCGGGACACAGTGACAGATTCCAGGTAGAGTAAGAGTAGAAGGCAGGTGGAGCATTCACTCTGGGTAAAGAGCAATGAAAAGTGTCTATGGTGAAAATGGAAAGTTCATCCCATTGGTTACTAATATTATTTTGATAATAGTTCTGAGTGCAATAAGAAAATTGTTTGCAGCATTTTGATTATGGAAACTTTTTTAGGATTGTGCACCAGGTGACAACTACACAACCTTCTTAATCTTAAAGACAGAGAACATTAGGATGAGGTGCAGTAGTGCCAGGAAGCCAAACATAAAGTCATGGACCTAAGAAAGCTACTTCATTGGTAAAAAATGTGGAGAAAAGAGAAGAATTTGTTTAAGATTTTAAAGTTGAACTCTATGATTTTGTTTTGGTTTTGTTATATTTGATTTGTTGTCTTTTCCCTAAATCATCTTGTTATATTGTTATATTTCCCAGATTTTTCTTCAAATACATATCCTCAGATGATACTTCTGCATCAACATAGTGGAAATATAAAATTTGATATTGGCAATATTACATATCTATTCCTATCCCTGCCAAATTCTCTCTCTCTCTCTCTCTCTCTCTCTCTCTCTCTCTCTGTTTTTTTTCCTCATTGGATGTTTTATCTGTTGATTGTAATGAGGTATGGAGAAAGAGAAAAGTTCTGAATATTGATTATATCTATTCCAGCTGAAGCTTTATGAAGACATGAAGGTGGTTTTCTGTATAATTTACCTTTTATACAAAGGACATAACTTCAGTAGTCTGACTTATTGTTGCTACAACAAATGGGTCACTCTTTGAAGCAGCTGGTGCTTAGGCTCCAATTGCTGCTCAATATTTAAGTGCTCACCTACACCTTTGTCTAGAGACCAAGGTGTATGTTTGGGGAGTAATCCTATTCCAAGACAAAAACCCTCCTCTGCAAAATGGACTTATCCATAGGATGACAACTCTGCAAAGTGGACTTATTCATGGGATATTCCACATCCATAGAACTTGTAAAAATATAATACTCCAATGTTCAATAATATCCAGTATTTTTATGAGTAATTAAATCTTTACTATATACTGGTAAATCACATGTAAAACAGTGTAGTCACTTTGACACTTTGGGTCCACGGATATAGACACAATTAGCTGTTTCAACTCTTAAAGGAAACTAACAAGGAAAATAGATACCATACTCCCAATATGTTTGCACAATAGTTGAATTGTGATAACGATCTGCACTAATTTCATCAGCAACATGGATGAGGAAGAGACCCCAGGCACATGCACAATTGTTTAATATGTTGTTTAAAATGAACTATGAGTCAGAAGTGAAAGTGGTGAAAAACTAGTGACATATTTTATTTGTAGGTAAGAAACGATGTATTTATTTTTGAGAAAGAGTAATAATTGAACTATTATTTCAGTAGTTAGTGATTATTTTCTGTGTTGAGTGGTCAGAAGGGATAATTAAAGTAACAAAATTCATTAGCTTAAAACCACGTTTAAAAAAGTAGGCCTCTGGGCTGGGCAGTGGTGGTGTATGCCTTTAAGCCCAACACTCAGAAGGCAGAGGCAGGCAGATCTCTGTGATGTGAGTTCAAGGCCAACTTGGTCTCTAAGAGCTAGTTCCAGGACAGACTCCAAAGCTACAGTAAAACCCTGTCTCAACAAAAAAAAAAAAAAGAAAGAAAAAAAGAAAGAAAGAAAGAAAACTGATGAGGATGGATTAAACTTACATGCCTTATTCCAAATACACTAACTCAGTTGATGTATTTTGGGACTGAGAAACTGGCATTGTAATCAAATCTTCAAAGATGGGTACTAGTGCACCAGGATATACCAGGAAGTATTCTTGAGTGAACATTAAACTAGGGTCTAAAGATCTTCAAGAGTTATTAATTTTAAAAGTCACATTTTATTTATAGGAAATTTCATGCAGCTTTAATTGAAAGCTAATATTTGAGTAATTAAGATTTTAAAAGATAGTGAAGTGATAAATAGGAGTAAAAATACTGAAAGGACTGTTCACACTCTTACAGGAATGTGAATATTAAGAGAAAAATGACTGTGAGTCAGGGCGAACGCCTTTCCTTCACACCATCAACAATATCCAAAATGGTACTAGTTCTCTGAGATACTGATGAAGCATTGGTTTTTTGCAGAGAGTCTGTATCTCAGAGACATGTCACATGTCACGTGACAGTTGCTGCGGTAACTAGTTTAAGACATGCCATTGAGATAACAAATAAATAATTTCATAAAGTAGATATTATAGCTGACATGTAAATTAAGGCTGCCCTGTCTCTATTAGCTTTTCTATTCTGAATTCTTTTGCTTTGCATATTTAATAAAGAACTCCTTTCCCTTGCGAAAATCTCCCTTTCTTCACTAACCAAACATCATTTGAATTCACAGTTGACATTCTACTGTTTCTTATTTTAGCATTCCATACTGTGCCACTAATTCTTCAATACTACTTACTCTGAGGTTATAATAACAGATCATTAAGTTGGCAAAAATAATCCAATAAAATTGTATCTTTTCAGTGTGGGGAGGTGTCAAGATAAGCAAATGACAGAACCCACTCTTAGCATTTTCTAAGCCAAAAATCATTTCTGCTCACTATAGGACACTGATCTCTGTGACCTCTATTTTAGTGTTTATTATAGTATGCAAAGCTGCTGGTTAGAAAATGTCGCTACTTATTTCTAGAAACAACCTACAGTTTTCTTGAGATGCACACACGTAGCTCTCTTCCTGATCAAGCACTTAGTTTTTTAAAGCCATAGTTGTTGTACCATGCTTGAGAGTTGCTTTTTATTGTTCAACACATTCCATATACTTCAGGCATCTCATATTATTTTCAAATTTGTTGATAATTAGCTTTAATGTGTTACTGGACTGGAAGGTTAACTTTGGAAGAATTAATCATACAAACATTTTTTTAATTTTCTTTATCCATTTAAAAACTTGAATTAAAAATATAACTATATCATTATCCCCTTTTCTTTCTTTTCTTTTTCTTACTCCAACCAATGCCATGTTCCCTCCCTTCCTTCCCATTTATGCCTCACCCTTAGTCCTGTCCAAACTCAGTCTCTAATTTTTGATGGTTACTGTTTTTATATATAATATTTATATGTGTTTAAATATAAACCCACCCACAAAGATGATCAAAAATCTATGAATTTGATATGGATATTCATTTATCCATATAAGGGAAGTTCATAGCTTGGTGATATGCAAGCACTATAGGTTTTTGTGTATTTTTCAATTAATGTTTATATATTCATGAACTAGAGCAACAGAAATTTAAGAACATAAACAGAAAATGGGTAAACTCCTCATGAAGAAGACAAAGGAATTACTGGTTGAAACTGGCCTATTGTTAACTCGGTCACCTCCTATCATTTCCCTCTGAAATTCTCCATCCGAACTTCCACACGAGGTTTTCTCTATACTCACCATACTTCATCTGTAAATATTCCAGAAAAAACACAGATGACATGAAAGAAAGAAAAATTTCATGGACCTTTACAAAGTACACATTTCATGAATATGCTCTCCCAAATTTTCATCTGGAAAATTCTGTGTCTGTTCTGTTGTCTGTTAACTAATTTGATAGTCATTTCTCCTAAATTACCAGGGGGGCATGGACAATGATCTCATTCACTGATCATATCTCCATGTCAAGTCTCGATCATGTGTGAAAGGGGGAAGGAAAACTGCTTAGAGTGTCAATAACTGGAATGTCACCTCGGCACTGTATTTCAGTACTCCTAAGTTTTTTTATTATATTAGTGGTTTCATTAACCCCTTTTCTTTTTGTTTTGTTCAAATCTCATTTAATAGTAAGTGATTCCTAGCTGGTAAGGAAAATAGCAAACAATAGCTCCCTCATGCTTTAGCAATGTGCCAAACCCATGCATGATCATTTTGTTGTTATCATTTCTGAAGGATAATGAGGTGGCTGCTTCCTTTATCTTCATTTGAAAACTAGAAATATTGATAGGCAAAAGATATTATGTAGTAGTAAAGAAAATCCAAGAAATCCACAAAAAACAACAACATAGGTTTCTAAACTCTATTCTTTAGCTGACAGGCGTATCTGCCTATCAGCTTATACATCCTTCTACCCTATGTATAAATTGGTCTTCATTTTGTGCAATAAGATTAAGTTTCCTCAGTGTTCAGATAATATTTGATAGGTAGTCACAAGTTGAAGGAATGAGTCACGTAGGTATCTGGAAATAAATAGTGAATGGAGGACAGGTGGTGCTGTTTATTAGTAAGAATTTACCTAGTGTGTGCAAGACCTAATGTTTAAGCCAAGGCATTGGAAATGAAAAGAACCAGAGAGGATTCAATAGGTGCTATGTTTCCTGAGAAGATCATACCAAGCTATTAAAGGGACAACAAAAATATAAAATGTTATTAAGTACATGTAGATAAAATCTCTTGTCGAGGATAGAGCTTTAGAGGACTCAAAAGAAATTCACTCATGGGTTTATTATTTCTAACCCAAAGCTTTACATAGACTCCAAATGTTATTTCAGAAATAATGCAAATGATGCAGAAGCTGAGAATTAAATGGAAAGAAATGGATGCATCTAAATTTACCTTGCAGACTCACGTTCCTGGCTAATCAGCACCTTTGCCTCTAGAAGCACTTTTTTTTTTTTTGCAATGAAAGACACATTTCCTACCCAATTATGCCATAGCAGGTGAGAATAAATGCCTTAGGTACTTTACGTGAAGTCATTATGTTAATAAATCTTTTCAACAAATCTGTGAAGTATCTTCTCCTCTGTTTTATAGAGGAGTTCAGAAATGCTGTTTTTCAAGGTCACAAGAAAGTATAAGATCTGAAAGTTAAGTCTTCTTGAAGGTTAAACATATGCTAAATGGATAAGTAGTTCTTAGGAAAAAAATCATTTCTTTATATCAAAATTTATATTGTTTTTGTGTTTGATTATAAAAGACATGGAATGCTAAAACATCACAGAGTTATGGATAGATAGAGGCATCAGGACGAAACTAAAATGAAACACTCAAAAATCTTCACTTAGGGATTGAAAATGCAATGATGAGTCCATCACACGGTCATTGATCATTCACTGAGCCATTAGTCATCCAAAGTATGCAGCCCAGCTATTTATGCAGCAAGTAGTGTTTGAGCTAAGAATACATAGTTCCTAAAACCAGCTAGGTCTTTGTCACTACAGAGGATGTAGTTAGGAAATAAGTCAGTCTTAAATGCTTACAGATGTAGCTATTTTAAGTACCAGTGTTTGTTAGAAAGAATTGAAGTGATTGGACATAGACTGATAAGGGCCATTTTACAAAAGAAGAACATCTCAAATATGCATTTATAAAGTAAAACCTTTTAAAAATAAGGCCTGAGTAAATGTAAGGGTGAGCTATTGGTTATAGGCAAATACTTCAGACAGAAAGAACACAGGTTATGTAGGCAGGGTCATTCAATGCATTAGGGTGTGCTTAGAAAAGATCAAACTAATCTGCACACATGTGAACAATAGCATCTTTGCATATGTAAATATAAGGACATTTGTGTATACTTCTATTTAAATAAAAAATTTATGGAGGGGGGCAGTCAGAGTGCCTAATTCATGGGTAAAAGTAAATGCAGTTCTGTAAAACATTACTATTGTTTTAATGCCAGAGTAGTCTAAGTTTGCAAGGGTATGTTTTTGTTTTATTCTTAGGCAGCTTTTAAATTTTATTCCAGCTGTGAATTTTCCCTGTAAGTATACCTTTTCACATATTAATTACCTACTTTCTTCCAGGTGCTGGCTATTTGTCTAAGCCTCAATATCTATCTTTAAGTAGCATGCAAACATGCCTCTAGCTCTCAAAAAGATAGAAATGAATGGATACTTTCTGTTTCTTGAATATTTAAAGAATTCCACTGGGAAACAGAACACATATAAGCTACCAAGCAAATAGGAAGTATATGAATCTTTGAGACAACAGTGATGCAGTTTACATTCCAGTGAGACCAATGTTTCTTGGCAAAGAAGAGAAACGGGTGTTTATATATTTGATCCTCTTCCTCCCATCCTTTCATCTTTAACACAACTTGTTATAAATTCTCCAGATAACAGTAGTTGTTGCCTAGGTTCTAAATCACAATCTACAGTCATTTATGTGACTGTGCAAGACAGGAGAGTTGAAAGAACAATCCAGGTAAACAGGATGATGTTATCAATGATCAGGATATGTATAGATCCAAATAACTATGCAAATGGAAATCAGTGAAATGAGTAAATAAATGAACAAAGAGAGTAGATCAATCTTAGAATTAGGCTAATGGAATCTCTAGTGCATGCATTTTTAGTTTGTTCTACATTATCCCCAACTCAGACATAATTTTCCTTTGCCAATTTTATACACATGTAAATTTGTAACCATTTTATGTTTTTTAAAGAAAATTGACCTTTCCCATTCATTGACTTGAGGGTAGGAAGTAGGAAATCTGAATAACAATTCTAGACCAGTATATATTGATGAGCTGTCTTTATGTACTTCATGATATGCATGTATGTTCTCATGTATGAGGGCAGATGAGTGAGCACATACATACATTCTAAGATAGCATTGAAAATCTTTGATTGTTCTTCCATCTCATTGTTTGAATACTGGTTCTCTATCAGACTCAGAGCTTGCAGATATAGCTAGTCTCCCTTGAAAGCTTTCTCAAGGGATCTTCATTTTTTTTCCCATGTTGAAATTGCCTATCTCCTGCATTTAAGTAGGTTGGATAGATCTAATTTTCTTGGTTGACAAGTGTTTTAACTGCTGAACCACCCCTCTAGTTCATAAATAGAGTTGATTTTTTAAATTTTTCTTTAATTTTTAAAGTTTTTAACATAATTTCATCAGTTCTTCATTTTTTTCTCCCCTCCAAACCTTCCCATGTACCCTTATTTGCTCTGTTTCAATTTCATGTTCTTTGCTTTGATTTATTTTTATTACATGTGCCTACACCTTAATTTTCTATCCCCACACACTCCAACAGAAAAATCTGAGATCCAAAATCTGCATACACATGCTCCTTGAGTTGTGATTATTGTTTAATAGAAAGACATGAGCTAACAAATTTAACTGTAAATCTGTTAATTTTTGTCTAGTACTAAAATTCATGAATTTTACCCAATGGATATCTGAAACTGATATCAGAATTAGACATTTATGTGATAAATGAGATGAAGTAGATAATCCAATATAGTAAAATTTAAATTTATCAAAGAATAAAAACCAGGTTCAAGGGGGCTGGAGAGATGGCTCAGAGGTTAAGAGCACTGACTGTTCTTCTAGAGGTCCTGAGTTCAATTCCAGCAACCACATGGTGGCTCACAACCATCTGTAATGAGATCTGGTGCCCTCTTCTGGTGTGCAGACAGAATGCTGTATACATAATTAATAAATAAAAAAAAAACTTAAAAAAAACCAGGCTCAATTTCTCATGTTTGCATATATATTCAAGGTAGACTGATAGCACTGTGATAACTAAACAAGAACTTGTATTCCTCCTGTTAGCAGAAATACAATTAACACTAACACATATTTTCTTTCTGGGCGGTGGTGGCGCATACCTTTAATCCTAGACTTGGGAGGCAGAGGCAGGTGGATCTCTGTGAGTTTGAGGCCTGCCTGGTCTAAAAGAGCTAGTTCCAGGACAGACCTCAAAGCTACAGAGAAACCCTGTCTCAAAAAAGCAAATATACTTCTAGGCATAACAATCTTTAGATAATGAATTATGCACATAAATTTGCTTAGATTCAAAGCAAATGTAAAATTCTATTTCCTAGTACTAATTTTCCAGGTGAGAAAAAAGAATGATTCTTATCATCATGGAATTTTCTATTCTACCATTTCAAATGAATGTATATATTTTGCTTATCCTTAAAATTAATATTTTCCTTTTAATATTTTAATAAAATTATTAATCTGAATATTTACAGTGTCTTTTTAAAAATCAAAAAATTCTATCCTATATATTTTAAAGAACATTTGATTTATTTCATTTTAAGAGTTATTTCCAAGGCTCCTTGTCAGCATAATTATTTGTTTTGTCAACTGTCCGAAGAGTTATATTTTATAATGATCAGAGTTGCTAACAGTTAAATACAGCTCTTTCAGGGAAGAATAATATAATTGACATAAGTAATCATTGAAATTAGCATTAACACTGACAAACTATGTATGAATAGGCAACTAATTCACAAACTTGTAAACTGTTCTTATTTGACTTTGACTCTTACTTGGCAGTTGTTCTCTTAGTATGCTATGGTCATTTCTTCTCAGTCTCATCTTTTTCTTAAGACTGTGCTCATACTGGTCTGAGGTCCCAAAGTCCAAATGAGGAGCAGAAGGAGGGAAGACATGAGCAAGGAAGTCAGGACCGGGAGGGGTGTGCCCACCCACTGAGAAGGTGGGGCTGATCTAATGGGAGCTCACCAAATCAAGCTGGACTGGGACTAATGGAGCATGTGATCAAACCGGACTTTATCAGACAAGGAGGGCTGACTGAGAAGCCAAGGACAATGGTACTCAGTTTTGATACTACTGCATTTACTGGCTTTATGGGAGCCAAGTCTGTTTGGATGCTCACCTTCCTAGACCTGGATGGAGGGGGGAGGACCTTGGACTTTCCACAGGGCAGGGAACCCTGACTGCTCTTTGGACTGGAGAAGAAGGGGTAAGGGGATGAGGGGAAGGAGAGGGAAATGGGAGGAGGGGAGGAGGTGGAAATTTTTAGGTATAAATAAATAGATCCTGCATCACATTCATAAAAACTAAAAAAAAAAAAAAAGACTGTGCTCATTTCTTTAAAGGGAGATTTGCAATAAGAGACATCAAAATAAGATAGTATTTACATATACAATATTAAGAGTTTATGACAATTCTTAATTATTACACACTCATTCAGCCAATGAACATTTTGGGAATAGAGCTGCTGTCATAATATACATACATTTATAGATATATGTATGTTAAGATATACATTTCCATGTATAAATCAGTGTTTCAACCAACAAGAATTTGAAACATATTTTAGGAATGGGGATAGAAAAATGGTAGATACCATGGTTCATAGATTGATGGGTCTGGGAATGGGAATCTTAGTCTTCAGAATGACTGAGGCCAGCCCCATCATCCAATGACAATTCAAACAAATGTTATCTACTTACACTGTAATGAAGTGTTAGAGCCAAGTAAAATGAAAAAAAGATTAAAAGCAAGAAATTATAAGATATCTTAACTATTAAAAGAATGAACATTGGTGTTCTGGATGTTTTAGACATTTGGACATCTGTGGGGACATAATCCAGTAAAATCATGACAGTAAATGGTAGCTTGAAAATGATAGTAAATTTGGGCTTTAAATAAGCCAAAGTAACTTAAGATTCTATTTAAGTGGAAAAATAGGTTCATAGAATGCTGAGCTTCCAAACAAAAGCAGAATTTTATATTTTTTACTTAGTGTGTAATTTAAATTATTCAGGTTTCTTAGATTCTGTCTACAAAAGTTTAAAAATATGTGCAGATAGCTGTGTATCCTACCTTATGCAAGTATATTAACAATCAAAGTGTGCTGTGTAGTTTTTGGAGAAAATAGGTGTCGATATATAGTAACTAGATGAATGAGAGAAAGGGCCGTGAGAATGACACTGAAGAACAGGAAAGAACTTAAAAGGAGAAAGATTTCATCACTTATTTTCTTCTTGAAACATTTAAATTATAGGAGGCTTAGAAAATGAATTAACAGTAAAAACAATTGCTGCCCAAGAATGAGAATTAGAACTTATATTATAAGGATTGATTTAAATCCCAGGAGGGTATGACATCTCTTTTGAGTTTATAGTAGATGGAAAATAGAGATGGGGATCCCTGTAGGAAACTGAAAAAATACAAGTGCATGTATGTATGAATGTCCTGTGATGTTTTTCTGTGTGTGTGTGTGTGTGTGTGTGTGTGTGTGTGTGTGTGTGTGCATTTATAATAGTAAGGATTTAAACATTTTGGAAAAGAATAAGCCAATAGTAAAGGCATTAAGGATAATACAAAACTAATGGTGGATCACTGACATATCAATCAGTGGCAAAGACAAGTGATGGTAAATTGAGCCCACAGATGGAAGAGCTGATTCAATGAAAAAGAAAATCACTTGCTTTGACATTTGAAGAAGGAAATTGAATTCTCAGTACTTACAGTGATAAGAGTCTGCATGTGGGAACAAAACATTGAAGTTGATATCTCTCAGTTTAAAATTTTTCTCTAGGCAGTATGAGGCAATGTTCTTCTTTGAGAAAAAGGAGAACATGTAGGCTTTGATAATCTGCTAATCATTTTTTGCCTGCCTTTTCTTTGTCAACAGTCTGGACAAAGGAATTGGAGAGCTTTGTTAAGTCTCTTTTCTAATAGAAACACTTGTTTCCAACCCAGTGTGCCTTCCCTGACTTTCTGTATAGGCAATCATTGCTTGGGGCTCTATAGTAGCACACTGATTTCAGAAAGCCATGACAAGTCTACAGGATTGTAAAAGTTACTGGATAAGGCTTTTGGGAAACAGACCAAAGTTTCAGCTTTCCAAAACTATGCACATAGAGGCTGTAGTCCTAGTTGAACAGACTATCAGTGATGCAAAATGATTAAAAACCAGCTGGAATTCCAAGCAGTCATGACTAGTAATAGAGCTTCTCTCCACCCATTCAAAGGAATCACACTTTAATTGTAGTGGGAGTTGCGGGCCTCTTCCCACAGCCAGGCTCCTGCTGCCCCAGCTCCTGGTCACCTGGCTAGCTTATGCCCCAAAATAAAAACACACAAACTGTATTCATTTAAACACTGCTTGACCCATTAGCTCTAGCCCTTACTGGATAATTCTCGCACCTGGACTAGCCCATTTCTAACAATGTGTGTAGCACCCCAAGGTGTGCTTACTGGGAAGATTCTAGCCTACGTCCATCCTGGGTCGGAGCTTAATTGCATCTGCCACAGAAAGCAGAGCTATCGCATCTGTCTGGGAGAAGGGAGCATGGCGTCTCTGAGCTCACTTCCTCTTCCTCCCAGCATTCTGTTCTGTTTACTCCACCCACCTATATTCTAACCAATAAAATGGTCCAAGGCAGTTTCTTTATTTTTTAACCAGTGACCTTCCTCCATCATTTAATTGACACATGGACAGCAGCATCCTCCTGAGTTGAGTGGCATGGGATGAAGTTGCACTTTTCATGTGATTTATTAAATGTCTTCTGTGATATTTCTCTGTAACCCTCGTGTTCCTGTTCCAAATAGAGGTGTCAAACTGACTGGTGTTTTATGAGCACAGGTCATAAGACACTTTCCAAGTTTCTGCAGTCATCCATTAAATGTTTTATTGTATTTCAAATACCTTAGGTAGCTGAAAAAAAGAAAGAAAATTCTTAACATAAGGATCTATATATGTATCTTAATCTTAAAATTATTTTTATTGTGCTATGCTTAAAGTCACATAAACCACACAAAAGAACTTTTAGCTACCTCTTATATATCAGATATTACCCAAGTTAACCTTCACAGAAGGCAATGCTATAGAAGTTTTGGCATGGAAAACTGAGTATAGGCACCCTTCTAGATTTACTTAATCATCCCAAAGTCAACCTGACACAAATGGTGTCTGAATTGGCCATCTGTGGTTAAAGGGAGATATTGAATCAGTTGCCTTATCTATGCTTTGATTGGAAAAGGAAATATTGACTTCTTTCAGTATTCAAATATCAACTTTATCATTGGTACAGCTACATGGGTAAATATACATAAGACTCAATTTCATTTTTTTTTACTATTCCAATGTTACTATGCAAAAATTCATCTCTAGGGTGAGAATCATAGTTACAGAGCCAATAAATCTCATGAATAAAGAAGGTGTGCCTCAACCTTTCAAGAATCAGAGCACAAGATCAGTGCTGCCCAAACTTTTGAACCAACATGGAGATTTTCAGACCTACCCCTTACTGAGGAGTTATTGTCATTTGATAGCTGCTGAAGAGAGAGAGTCACTCTATGTAGCCACCCTAAACCCATATGGCCACCACTAATTGCACCAGCATTTTCCTAAGCTAATGCATTTTCTAGTTATTATATTTACTGCTATATGCACAGACAATTGTGACTCATAACCCTCTTCAAAGAAGCTCCCTTTTGCAAAAGCTGCAGACTTCTACTAAGATCCACAAGTAGTGAAAATTCAGGAATAAGCCAGTTGTGTTAGCACACACAAGTAGGATTTACTGAAGGAGACAAAGGCAAGAGAAACATGAATTCAAGGGTAGCCTGAGTTACACATTTAAAAAAATCAGGAATAAGTGATGACAGAGGAGTGCCAGCTGATACATCTCTAACACAGTTCCTATAATGAAGGCTGAGAGAAAAGTCACAGGAGAGAAGAACTGTAAAAGCCATAGGTACAGTATACCTCCTGTTACTTCCTCTAGACACAAAAACAATATTAACCCATGAAATATCAGTAAAAAGTATAAGTTGTGAGATAGCAATAATTATTAATTAAGAAGTTATGAATTTAGATAAAATATGACCATGGAGGAAATTGATGGAAAAAAAACTTTAGTGTTTGTGTATGAAACTCTTAAATTTTGGGAGTGGAGAATGGGAATGGGGAGGAGAACATGAGGTAACAAGATTGTTAAGATGGAGAAAGGACAGAGAGGGAAAGCAAGGAAAAAAGATTTCGTGATGACGGAGCCATTATTGAGTTAGTAAGAAACATGACACTAAGGAAACTCAGAGAAATCCCTAAGGATGACCCTAATGAAGAACCTAAGCAGTAGTAATGGCCTGAACTAGCCTTCCCCTGTTATCATATTAATGACTACCTTGATGGTCATCATAGAACCTTCATCCACTAACTGATGGAAGCAGATGCAGAGATCCACAGCTAAGCACTGGGCCAAACTCCCCGAGTCTAGTCAAAGAGAGGAAGGAATGGTAGATAATATGAACAAATAGGTCATGACCATGATAGGGATAGGGATAAAAACAACTGTCCTGAGCTAGTGGGAGGTCACCGACTCTAGACTGACAGTGAAGGAACCTGCATTGGACCAAACTAGACCCTCTGAATGATGATGACAGTTATGTGGTTTGGGCAGTCTGTGGGTCCACTGGCAGTGGGACCAGAATTTATTCCTAGTGCATAAACTGTCTTTTTGGAGTCCATTCTCTATAGAGGGATACCTTACTCAGTCTAGATATGGGGAAAGGATTGGTCCTACCTCAAAGTGATGTGATAGACTTTGTTGATACCCACATCTTCTTCCATACTATGAGTTTGAGTGATTAGTGCCTTAATCTGTATAGTATAAAACATCAGGTAGCTCCAATACTAGTATTAATGAGGAAGCGTGTAAAAGGAAGCCACTGCTCAGCCCCAAAATAACCACACAGAAACTGTATTAATTAAATCACTTCTTGGCCCATTAGCTCTAGCTAAAGCTTTTACATTAATTTAACCCATTTCTGTTAATCTGTGTATCACCAAGTAGCAGTAGCTTGGCAGCCAAAATTCCAGTGTCTGTCTCTAGCTGGGCTACATGGCTTCTCTCTGACTTTGCCTTCTTTCTCCCAGAATTCAGTTTAGTTTTCTCTGCCTAGCTCTGTTCCCTTATAGCTCTGCTATAGGCCAAAAGCAGATCCTTTATTAACCAATGATATTCACAGCATACAGAGGAAAATTCCACATCAGTAGAGGCTTATTTAAAAAGTCACAGTTCCTCTAGCATGCTTATCACCTATGTGTTTGCAATAGCCTGAACTCCAATCCTTTTCCTATGGACACATTCAGGTGGTAGAACGCACTCCCTTTTCCCGGATTGGTCAACATAGTACTAGAGATCCCATTCTTTAACATGCATGATAATGTCATGACTACTCAGCTTTTAGCAGACATTATTACTTCAAGTTTTGGGTTGTCTCTGTGACTTATGAAAACTATTTCCCACCTGCAACATCATGTAGTGTTTTCTTTTCCTAATCAAATAGCGTCAGAGAAACAAAGTAAGAATGTGCCTCTTTGGGAAAATCTAAATCTTCTACAAGGAGATTTTTTTTGTTTTGTTTTCTGATCTGAAAGTCAGGATCATTTCCTCATCAAATATAGCATACCTTACCAACGATGACATTGTAGCTAGCCTATAAGTTAATGGCTCTCTGTTATTCTTGTGCAAACCATAAATTTGTTTGTCTTAGTTTCCTTTGAGAAAGGATAAAAATCTCTTTTATAGTACTAAAATGATCCCCTGGTATCAAATCCTAAATTATAAGGACAGTGAGCAGTTTCAAATGCTTTATGTGCGAATAATATGATAAACACTTGACATAGATTATCTCATTTAATCCTCACAGAAACCAAATGAAGTGTTTACTGTCATTATCTCTATTTGCTGAAGAGGATACTGAGTCTCAAAGAGAATTAATAATTCGTCCAAGATCATCTAAAGCTGAGTAATCAAGAGTGAATGCCATGCACACACAAAGGCCAGTCTGGACCAGCCTATTTTTGAGAGGATAACCCACAGGGACAGAAGTAGCAGGTGAGTGTATCTCTCAATATTAATTTATCTGGATATCTAAACATCATTCAAGAGGGGACCAAGAACTAAGCTAGAAACTTATCTCATTGAGAGGATCATTGGCCTTCTGAAAAGATCAGGGGTTGAGTCCAAACTTTGTGGTTGCATTTCTGAGATGTAAGCAAATGGGTTGCCTTTTTATTTATAACTAATTCCCTGTTGTAAGAAGAGATTCGTGTCCTTTTTGTTGCTGTTTTTGTTGTTTTTGGTATTGTGGTGCCAGAGATTCTTGGTCTTGTGCTTTTGTATGCCCCATGAACATCTCAGAATACTTGACGTAAAACACTCAGATCTGTAGACATTTTCCACAACCTACTGAGATTGAGTCTCCAAATAATTTGGCACTCTAGAGCAGGATAAATGTCTTTCAAAAAGACAAGTCTGTTGGGTTTCCAAATCCACAAATAACAGTGTCTTTCACTTAACAAATCACTGGTGGAATTGTGATTGAAATAATGTGATCTAGAACCTTCAGCTGTATGGTATTTGCAATACAAAATTGTTTGAAAGTGGTGTGCTCATGTCAGTAACATCACAATAATTAATGGATTTTCTGTTGTGTGTTTCAGTCTTGTGTTTTTAGTTGACAATTTGCAGTCCTCTGGTATTATAAGCCTGTGCTCCAACAGAAAGTAAAACTTAACTTTGTTTTGGAATTCTAAGTCAATGTGTTGTTGACTAGGAGACTGGTGAACCTATTAAATGGACTAAAAGTGAGAGCTGGGAAGAGATCAAATCTAGTATGACCCAAAAGAAATGAATGGAAATTCAGAATTAGTGACTTCTCTTGTGTATGTCAACATCTTTGGGAACTTTTCTTTGTGCTAGATAGATCACCATGCTATTGGTATGGTTTGTTACCTTGAACTTTATTTGTAAATACTATAAACATAATGTCATTCTTTCCAAACCTCCCAATTGAAATTAATATATTCATGTACTTTATAAATATAGAATGTCTCAAACTAATTCAAAATCATTCATAATTTAACAGTAGGAGTATCTTTACAAGTCAATAGAAGTTGATGTGTCTTAGAAATGATTTTTTTTTACCCTCCTGGAAAGATTAAGCTACTTTCTCAAAGAATAGCTGTTATTGCAAAATCAGCTATGCTCACAAAACAGGATATTCTTCTAGTGTGAATATCATTAGAGTCTTTGATTTTTTTTAAGATTGCAAGATGATTGGCATGTTTATTTATATCATACTTTTATGTTTTAATTTAGGTAAGTATAATAAGCTATTATATTTCATGTTTTACCTCAATAAATCTTATAATTCTTAGTGCAAAATAGCAGCAGTTCCCAAAAGAATATTGTTCAATATAGTTTTGTGATTTGTGATTACATCTTGCACTGTAAGTATTCTGCACTATGTAGAAAGGCTTATATGTATGTGTGGAGACTAGAAATTATTTGAAAAACATTTTGTTTAAACATAATTTTTATTGATTATTTATAAATTTTCTATTTTTCACTTCAATTCCCCTCATTTTCCAGTCCTCCCATATCTGCCCTTCACTCTTGTAGCATCTGCCACAAAGAAAACTTAAAAAGAAATAATGACAATGAAATAAAAATAAGAAATAAAAATAAAAATGCAAATAAGAATATTAATTTTAAAACAAACAGTCAAGCAAAACCAAACAGACAATAAAACGGAAACAAACAACTAAAAAACCCACTTTGTTCCTCCTTTCCCATCTCCTCAGCACCTCTTCCTTCATCTTAGTGGTAATGGTACCTGAGGCGTATGACCCCGTGTATCCATCGTCCAAACACCTTTACTTGCAAATGTCCATTGTCCAACATGTTACTAGTCAGATTCAAGGTCTCTGACTTTGAACTTCTCTTTAGAAAGTATGCACTGTGCTGCCAATAACCCAGAGGGCAGCCAGAGACATGGAGCAAGTTAATTGGTAAGAAACAGGTAAATTCCTTTTTATTATAGATCTTCTTTGCAAAAAAATATTTTATGTTAAGAGCATGAATGCTTATTTGCTACTTGGATGCCCTTGATAAAATTACTTCATCTCCTGCTCTGTTTTTGTTGTCAGAAGGACAACAATAACATCAATGACCTCATGAGTCAGTAAAACTGTGCATACAAAACATGAAGAACTGTGTCTAGCATAAAGAAAGCACCCAGAAGACATTATCACAGTTGTTTTTATTTCCTAATGCATAAAGTTTCCCATTATTCAGGCAATGTATGCCAGTCAGAAATGGTCTCAGCCTTGACTGGCTTTTAATATTTGTTGATCCTTAAGGAAGTCTTTAAGACTCTCCAGCTGTCTCTTAATGGATATCAAGGTTGAACCAGACGATGTATTTAAGGCACCCCATGGCACCTTTTCTGTGCTATTGAGATTGGATTTTCTTATCACTCCCTCCAATCCTCCTTGATATGCTCACAATTTCTGAATACATTTTGATTCTTTTGGGATGTTTTCAAAAACTCAAACAATCTAGAGCTTGGCAAGTGGAGAACATATGTGAACAATCACTGTACTACACCTCTGAGACCCCAGCTGACTTAGTATCTGCATGTACACTGAGCAGAATTAGGCAAACACCCCCTGCCAGTCCCATAAAAAGATCTGTACTTTTACATGGCTGGGATAAGGCTAACCCACAGATATATATATGTATATGTATATGTATATGTATATGTGTGTGTGTGTATATATATATATGCTTTCTAATAGGGCAGAAGTTAACTTGGCCAATAAATAGAAATTCCTTTAGGCTATGGAGGCTCAACAGCCCTAATCATAGCTATACCTATATCTACAAGAACATACCCACATTTCAAGAAAGCATAGGAGTTGATGGACTGTTTCTTGAAAGTAGTCTTTCTATTTTGGCTTTGGTTAAATTTTTCTGGTGCTCTATCTTTCCTGCTGGCCCCTTTTCCTTTTGACTTTTTTTCCAATGACCCATCCTCTGACTTTCTTGAGAGAACATGAAAATACTGGCTGTGCAAAAACCAGTGGCCTCTTCTTCTTCATAAACAGCATGTAGTAACTCTCTTTTTCTCATTCCTGAAGGTGAGGAGCTTTGCAATCTTTGGGGAAATGCATAATATCTGCACCTTAAGTTCATATAGAAAGGAACATGAACAATGCTACTTAAATGCTACTTAATAACTTAATTGACATGCTTTAGTTTAAAAATACAAACAAAACCAAAAATATTGAATCAAATTATTAAGCATGTTTTTAAAATTTGAGGTGGCTTTTAGCTCTAATAAAATGGCAAACACAACAGAGAATGCATTGTTGTAGTTTAAACTTTTACAATTCAGCATCTTTATGAGTAAAAACTAAAAGATTATCCTTAGAGGATAAAGAAATATGAGCTTAATTTAAAGAATATATTTAGAAAATCCCATTTATATATTACATGGAAATTAATAAATCTCATATTAAAACCTGTGTGTTAAGTCAGAACATTGCCAGACTCAACAAATATCACAAGACCATGCTGTGCAGGGGGGGCAGTTTAAGAGTTCCAAAATCTCAGGCCCTTTCTGTGTTGAGCACATCCTGGTAAGCCAAGGGGAGCTAGGAGCATAAAATTCATCCTCCTTTCCTAGGAGAAAGATGGCTAAGCAACAGGAAGCTCATTCTTTTAGTACATTCTTGAATTAAGTAAATTGAGTTCAGTGCTAAAAGCAGCATGCTATAATGTATTCATTCTTCATTGGATATTTACTAAATACTTGCTAGTTCTTTTCTGTGAGATATAGGTTGGATAATAAATGAAGTGAATCTGTTCTCTGTCCATGTGGAAGCCAAACCCACTTGCAGAAAAGAGTCACCCAAATAGCTGAGTGAAACTCTAAGCAGTACGCTGAGATTCATGGCAGTACAGAGAAAGGCAGGTACAAGTTTGCTTAGAAAGAATTACAGAAAAAAATACACATATAAAAGAAAAAAATGATTAACTAAATTTTGTAAGTTAAGTGGATTTCACCAGGAATATAATATGTTTTAATATTATTTTCCAGGTGAGGTAATTCTCTATCAGAGTGTTATTATTATCTACATACTAACTTATCCTATGCACATAACAAAATGTATTAACTGTTTCTCTTTTTGACCTTTAGGATGATTCTTGCTCTTAGAAAAAAGCAACAAAATTTCTATGTCTGTTCATATAGTGCATGTGACTGATTCTATTCCTAGACCACAACCCTATATGTACGGTTCCTCAATCAATGGACCACCATGTTTTTAAACATTACTAAATAATACTATTTTCTATTTGGAAAATCATGGGTAACAAATCTAAATATTTCTTTTGTTGTTTGACCTTGGGCAAGTTGCTTAAGCGTCAATACTCCATATGTTAAATTGAAGTAGAAAGAAGCTTTTATTTTAAATTTTTGAGATTATAATAGAGTTACATCATTTCCCATTTATATTTCCTCCCTTCAAACTTTCCCATATACCTCACCTTGCTCTTTTCAAATACTTGAGTTTTTTTCTTTAATTGTTATATACATATATATTGCTGTTTTATATCTACATATATAAATAATCTATATATTTGCATGTGCATATATTCATATTCAAAAATTTATAAATGAAAACCTTTTAAAGTGTGAGGACAATAATACAATAAAATTATTCTTCAATAATTAGAACATAATACTGATTCATATATTATTGGACATAGATCTACGGTAAGTGCTAAACCCTTGCATCATAACCCATGTGTACTAAATTTGTTAATTCAATGTCTTAATGACTTTCTAACAAGAATTAAACAAGGCTTAGAAAGTATAGTTGGGAGGATTTTATCTTACATTCACTATGTGCCTTAAATCTCATTCCTAACAACTGCTCCCATAACTAACTTTATGTAAGCTACCTAATAGTCTATACTCAGAAACTATGCTTGCAATGATGACATACTGCAGTACTATACTAAGTGAAGAGACAGAAAGGGGTATGATATTTTTATTCTGAAACTTTATACCCTTGCTAATCTGTAAGACCTTTACTCAGATATATGAAAATGAAGATATGGTTGTATGTTCATTCTTTGTTCAAAAACTGAGTCATTTAAAGTGCTGGGTAGACAGAATCCATATTCAAGCTTATTATGCTTTAAAAGCAACATGGATTCCTTTTCTGAAGGAAAAGGGATACAGCGCAAAACAAATACTTCCCCCACAATTGTCTATGTGCTTTGCTTTCCATATTATATTAATGTGGGACATTGACTTGATGGACTTGGATTTATTTTTGAACTCCTGTCAGCACTCCATAATTAACATTGCCCAGAAGAGAAATGCTATTTTTCTTCCGCATCATCAACATAACTGTCAGCAAATAAGAAAATTGTCTTTGCCATCACTGCTGCTAAAGCACAAAGCAGCAAAGAACAGCTGGACTGCTGCACACTGGGCTGTGAGCAGGACTGTCATTTAGTGCAACACATTCAGTTTCTACTCACCTATTTATGCTTTAAGAATGTGTCTTGAAATACCACTTCAATTCCGATCTATTTTTAGATTCCTAATTTGATATATTTGCTAATCTCAATATTGTTTATCTCAATCATCTCCACAAAAATAAAATTGAATAGTTAATGCTGACTTACTTGTGGCTACTCCACTTATCTACATTTACTATGCTGCTTTGTTTTGTTGTTGTTGTTGTTGTTCTATAGTCCATATGATGATTCATAGCTTTCTGTCCTAGAATTTTGTTGAAATTTATAATAGCAATAGGTATTAATCCTTTTTGAAAGGTGATAGTAAAAGATAAATCTTTCTTTAGCAAATGAGTAATAATAAAGTACAGCCTCTTACTCTTTAATGGTGAAAAACTTGTGTGACCTTTATATTCGCAATGTATCCAAATTCCATAGTATAAATAAAATAATGTAAGGTAATTTTCTGACAAAAGGTGATATATTAAAATTTTTAAATGCATATATGACAGGATATTGAGATGAAAGAAGCACTTTAAAATCATTGTGACATTTTTTAAAAATGGTAACAATTCATTTCAATTTTAGCCCAAAGATTTTGCTGTTCTTCCTCCAAACTGAAAATACATATAATAGTTTTACAATGATTTTTACAGTAATTTAGTCATAGTACCTAGAGGTGAAAATAACTCAAATGTCATCTGATTAATGAATAAACAAAATGTTAAATATTCATATACATGAAATCACTAAGAAATTGAAAAAAACAGTTAAACACAATGCTGTAACATAGACTATTAAATCACTGTGTTATGTGAAGGAAAGTAGACACAACATGCTACATAGTTTATTTAAGAACATTATAATAAAATCAAATAAAATTTGCATTAAGTGGCAATAATAAGCAAATCCATCGAAACAGAAGGTAGATTTATGACAGATGTTCTCAACAGAACCAAGCTAAGTGGACACTTGAGATGTTTCAGACAATAGAGGTGCTTGCTGTGGGGCCTGGCTACCTGAGTTCAACCCCTGGGACCTACATAGTGAAAGGAAAGAACTGTCTCCTGCAAGTTGTCTTCCGACCTCCACAGGCATCACTGCGTGCCTAACAAACAAGTAAATAAATGTATTAAAAAGAAAACTACGTTTATACCTGACAGAAAAGGAACGCTAAGAAACATAAGGTGTTGGGCTGACTTTGTTTTTTAATATAACTTTAAAAAACAACCTTGATGACTAACAAAAAAAAAAAGTGAATTCATGGTTCCAGGGCTTGGAACAAGGAAGGTAGAAATGATATCATTCACAAGTTAGTAATGAAATATTCTAAAATCAATTATTGGTGATCATTATAAAAGTTTGTGATGATATTAAAAGCCACTAAATTATTCTCTTTGATAAGATGGCATTTAGATAGGCAAATTATATTTCAATAAGTTATCATAGAAATATATATGTATATATATATATATATACATACTATTGGAAAACAATATAAAATAGAAACAAAGAGTAAACACAGAAGGAATTTAGGAATATAATTGATCATCTTCAACTTTTCATCTTACACATACCTGATCAATATTTATATTGTGAAATCTTCAGATTCTCTTTCAAATAAGTACAATTTGTTTAAGCATGCTTTCTAAGCACAAGTAGATGTTCACACCTTATTGCTTTAAGACAGATTGTTAAGTGTTGTTAATAAGAAACAAGGATTTGTGGTCAAAGATACACCCATGGTTAGCCCTTTGGGACATAGAAGTAGTCAGGAACTAGATAAAATGGGGAGGCTGGAGATACTAACGATGGCATTCCTGTCATCTGGAGCACTAATTATGTTAACCCTTTATAAAAAATAGACCAATGCCAACAAACAAACAAACAAGTAGCCAAGCAAGCAAGCAAGCAATCAGTGCTGTCGCACACACCTGTGATCCCAACACTTGAGAGGCTGAGGCAAACAAATCTCTGATTTCAAGGCCAGTCTGGTTTACAAAGTAAGTTTCAAGACATCGAAGGCAATATGTAGAAACCTTGTTTCAATAAAAAAAAAATTTAAAAGATATAAATAAAAGAAGAAAAAAACAATGTTTATGTTCACTATTTTTCTTACTCAAGGTTAAGTGAGTGTGCCTCAATTCTTTTCCCACTGGAAACAGATTTTAATGTTTTACCTACCCATATGTGGCAGGTAGATCACTTGAGGAATTTCAGAACGCCAATTCTGATGCCTAACATGTAGAATAAAAAAAAAAAAAAACAAGCATGTCTAAAAGCTTTCTGTGCCGTTTTCCTAATAGAAGATTTAGTACACTTAAGAACATTTTAATGAGTTCAAATCAGATTTACGGCAGAATGAACAAATGAGAATAAGAAACAGAGTCAAAATGTGTTTTCTGACTTCTTTGCTGTATCAGTTAGATCTTTGGGGAAAGAACTTAATTCAAGTTGATGTGTGATTGCTTCAGTTTTGAGAGAATGTAATTCAGACTATGTCCGGTTTCATTAAGACTGCTGCAGGAGCACTGGAGTAATTCAAAGAGAAGAGAGACGTGAAGGGCACTAAGAATATTTTCCAGAGCTTATGTTTATCCTGTGGTTTGCTTTTAGACCATGCATTGATCTATTAACTGATGTCTGTTATAATTCAATGTTTTGTTAACTTTGTGTAATGTTACTACTTGAGTATTACAGTCACTTCAGATTTGGGGCCCTGGACCATTTGTTGCCATCTAAGATGTGGTAGCAAAGACTCAAGGAGTAGAATTAGATGTGGAGTTACACGACCAGTTGCTTTGTGATAGATTCTAAAACTAAATTAAAATGAGTGGGCTAACACCCTCTCTGTCAGTTTGCATTTTATCAGCCTTACAACTGTTTATGAAAGAAAAAGGCTTGTGTGAGAACTAATGTCTGTCTTCTCGCATAACTTTACATAAAATAAACACTATCTTTGGACTTGCTGTGTTACCATACTATTTTATGAATCAAATACCTCACACGCCATTATAATACTATTACAAATTTTTATGCTATTTGGGTAATAATATATGGAAAATGAGGTTCCAATTTTAATAGAGGTTGAATTTTCAGTAACAAAAAAATAAAGGCAACAATTATAAATTGAAATAATAAAGTCATAATGATTCATGAAATTTTAAAGTGTTCTAGTTCAAGTCAAAAAGTGCCAGAATGTTAACACTTTTAATTCTTCAGAAATCATAGAAGATATATGTATTTATTTATTTTCATTTTAGTGCAATGCAAATTCTAATTGGTGTTAATAATAAAAACTGAAGTCACATATTAGGGGTGAAAGTTGACAGAACAGAGAACCAGAGCATCCAGCCACTAGTTCTTACCTCTACAAAATTCTCAGACTAAATGGGGCAACCTGTCTCTACAAGTCCTCACACTGAATGCAATTTACTTATGTCTCTTCCTACTTCATATTCCTCTCTCCGCCTAGCCATATCCCTTCCTATCTCCACCTTCCTAGTTCTGGGATTAAAGGCATGTGACTCCCAAGTACTGGGATTAAAGATCTGAGCTATCACTGCCTGGCTCGGGTCCTCTTTTAGACTGGATCAATATAGAGTAGCTCAGGGTGACTCTGAACTCACAGAAATCCAGAGCCTCTGCCGCCCAAATCATGGGATTAAAAGTTTGTGCCACCACTGCTTGGCCTCGATGGCTAACTCATGGCTTAACTTCACACTGTGATCTTCAGGCAAGCTCTATTTATTATAGCAAACACACACAAATATCACCACATTTTATATATGAAGAAACTGAAGGTCCTATGTCATAAGCCTAGCCCTTCATAGGACATGGTTTCAGAACTCAACATACCCATTATAAAGCATATCCTTGATGCTAGCTATATGCCAGCTGTTGGGGATGTATTGAGCTCCATCTTTGATATGAAAGTGAGTCATTTCTTCCTGAAGTTCTTGATCCATTTTCTAGTGCAGCAGTCCTTCTCAAATTTTATCTTACTTATATTTATTTTTAAGGAGATTACAGATCACTGGTAATGCTCAATATCAAAAGTGATAGTGATTTTAAACAAACCTTGTGGAGAAGGAGACTATGTATTCCTTATAGTCACTTGTAGTCAGAAAAGTAATACATTTGCCCTGTCTATCTGACCTTCCTGGAAAACATCCCCTATCTCTCAGAAAGTTAAAAAAAAAATGATAAAGATTAGTTCATTTGATAGTATCTGGATGTTATGGACTCTGTAGGCAAATTGGAGTGAACAGAAGGACTCCAGGACACTTTTTAACTCGCAACAGAGTTGTTCATGAGAGCTTTTCATGATCTTTATCAGAATATCTGCTGCAGTCCTTTGACAAAGAGCTGTGTTCTGTCTTTCAACAATATACATATGAGAAACAGTGAATTTTTAAGCTTTTTCCCATCTGTGTTGGAATTTTCTTCTGTTCTTAGCCTAGTTTGCTGAAGGGCAGCAGACTAAGCACCAGTAATTCTTGATCCTTCAGTTTCTTAGGCTGTCGGGTAATGCTCTTGTAGACTGTAAAGATTTGTCACTGGTATTAGTTTAAAAAAGCATTGATTGGCTAGTAACCAGGCAAAAAGAATAGACAGGGTGACCAGACTAAGAGAATTCTGGGAAGAGGAAAGGCAGAGAGTCAGTCTCCAGTCAGATAGAGAGGAGGTAATATGAAAATGCCTTACTGAGAAAAAGTACTAAGCCATGTGGCTAAATAGAGACAATTTAAGTTATAGACAAATTATAAGTCAATTTTAGTTGTAAGAGCTAGTTAGTAATAAGCCTGGGTGAATAGGCCTAACAGTTTATAATTAATATAAGCTTCTGTGTAATTTTTGGTACTGAATGGCTGAGGGACCAGGAGGGACAGAAACTTCCATCTACATTCTTACAAATTTAGATGTTAGACATTTTCACCAGCCCATTGATCTCACAATAGATAGCATATTGTCTTTGTTAATGGCCATAACAAAGTGCCATTAACTGTGTGGTTCAGGCAACAGAATTGAAAATATATATTAGTATAATTAATGAACTTGGATATCAAGGAAAAGGAAAGAACATGACAAAGTAGAAAGGCAGAGAGACAGAGAAAGACACAGAGAAAGAACATTATTATCTTCCATTTTAATGGAAATATCATTTTATGTAACTAAAATCACCTCTTTTCCATTTTCATACTTAATTTTCCCTCCTATTAATCCTTTCTCCAAGATGAGTCATGTTAGGATTTAAACATTTAACCCATGCATTTCCAGGACACAGTTCCATCCATTATAGTCTAAGAGTGGTCAGGATTCATGCCCTTATAACACACAAGATACACTCACTCCACTGAGCCAGATTTCAAACATCTTATTTCCATCATATATTTTACTCAACAGTCAGCTTGTGATGTATAAAAATGAAGTGGAAAAAGATGTGTACTGATGCAAACTTTCCACCCAGCTGTGAGCAAGTAAAACCTGAAATTTTATGCAAGGTTTGGAGAAGTGTTATTTAAACAGTCATATTCTAAAGGACTAGAAAAAGAAAATATCAAGGTCAAAATTCCCAAGGAAGTTAAAAAATCCATCAAGGTAATTTCATTTGATTTCAAAGATTGAGAGTAATCCTCTCTGCCAGGCTGCTGTGCTCGGCTGGCCTATGATAGTGGAAACATTGCCTTTGACTTAGAGCTCTTCAGTTCTCAGAAATGGTCCTAATCCCTCTCTCCATGGGTGCCCATCCTCACAGTCTTAGGAGCTTCCTGAGCTGTTTGTCAAGGACTCTCTAACTTACTGACAACAATGGTGTAGTATTAGTCACTGAATCTTAGAAGGAAGGTTTGCTCACAGACTGTAGGAAAAGCAACTGCCAGAAAGGCCTCTAAATTGTCTCTCTGGTCAGTAATTCTTTTTCCTAAAAGAGGTCTCACATTCTTGGGAAGAAACCTTAGTTCCCAAATTCCTTAGTTCCCAAATTCTGACATCTGGCCTTCATTCTGTCTGGTTGCTTTTGTCCCACTTAGTTCCAATTGGCGGTCTCTGCTAGAACAATCTCATTTTTATTCGTGGCTTTAGTTAAAATGGCTGGTAAACCCTGTTCATAATTCCTTTAAAGGATGAATTATGGATAGTCGAATCACACTTTTGATATTCAATCCAGAAAGTGTTTTTTTTTTCAGTTTTTTTCCTATGTGATATGGCAGAGAGTTTTCCAAATCTCAGAGTATGTATTTGTTATTGTTATTGTTTTGCCTAGCAGTTCCTCTGATGCCATTCCAACCCCTCACATTTTACTTAAAGTACTAATAAGAAAGCAGAATGTGACTTCAACACTATGTATTTTTCATAATGAAAATGCAAAATTGTATATCTTATAAGGTTCTTTTTTTGAAATGCTAGATAATAATTCACTCAGTCATATGCTTACAAGCATGTTGTATAATTTGACTTCTTTGTAGTGTGTAATAGCTTAGTCCTCATTTTTCTCTGATATTTCACAAGCAGATCTCTTTTGTTTTTGAAACAGGGTCTGGTTTATACCCCACTAGCCTCCAGTGATGTAGAACAGGACTGCCCTTGAGTTTCTAGTCTCTCTGCTTCCAACTCTTCAGTACTAGATTTATACAGCTGTGTCCCTATGCCCAGATGGTATAGTGACAGAGATAGAAAGCAGCTTCACATATGCTGGGCAATCACTCCATCAAATGAACTACAAACACAGTACAAGATACACCTTTAACAGCATCATTGCTCCCAACGTTCTATTCACAATGAGAGGTGCATTTTGAAAGGTGACTGCTACTTTTTCTAAGCTTCCCTCTTCCCCTTGATAATATGTTCTACTGTCTTAGTCAGGTTTTTCTATTGCTGTGATCATATGCCATGACAAAACACAACTTGGGGGACAGGGCTTGTTGCATCTTACATTTTCAGGAACTATTCCACCACTGAGAAAAAAAGCAAGGTAGGAACTTAAGCATGATAGGCATCTGGAGGCAGGAACTAATGTAGAAGTCATGGAGAAATGCTGCTTACTGGCTTTCTTTCTAGGTGGCTTGTCCAATCTGCTTTCTTACACCTCCCAGGACCACCAGTCCTGGGATGTCACTGTCTACAGTAAGCTGGGCCCTCCCTACCAACTATCAATCAAGAAAATGCTCCATGGACTTGCTATCAGAAAAGCTCCCTTTTCCAAGTGACTCTGGCTTGTATCAAGTTGACATGGTATTAGTCAACACACCTACCAAGAACTTTCCAAAATTTTCTCTTATGCTCTTATTGCCATAGTGTATTCAAGACAATTCTTCCAGTTTCTACTCTTAACAATTGCTCATCTTCAAAGATATCTCTAGGTTAACAGATAATTGTTATAGCAAGATCTTATCTCACAGAATCAAAATTTATTACAGTTTTCTTAAGTTACCCAAGCAGAGTTCTTCAGACTCGGTGACTTGAGCAGATCCTTACCTCTACACAGCTCTGGAGGCTGATTGTCTAGTTCCAAGGCACTAAAAGAGTTAAGTTTATTTGAGGTCTTTCTTCTTGGTTTATAGATGGCTGCTTTTTTGCTGTGTTTTTACATGTTCTTTCCTTGGATGAGAACAGATGAGATAAAGAGATGAGACAGACAATGGAGAAATGGCTAAATTTTAGATGCATAAATATTTCTAGTAATCTGATGTTTCCTCATCTTATGACACATTGGTCCAGTTGGTGAGCTCTTCCCCACAAGTTTAGTTCTTCTGCTCTCAGAACTCTTTAGTCGCCTGTAGTTCTTTGTGTAGGGTTGAGGCCTGGTAGGATTTTTGCCCTTCGATGTCTATTGGTGTTTTCCAAAGTCAAATGATCAATACTGAAAACATACAGCCAAGTGGCATTATGCAAACTGAGCATATTACATTTGGGAATACAAATGAACATACAGATACATATATGCATGTAACAACAATTGAAAAATAAAAGAGGCCGTGAATGTGAAAGAGAACAAGGAAGAGTATAGGGAAAGTTTTGGAGGAAAGAAAGGGAAGAGAATGATGTTGTGATTATATTACAATCTCAAATTTTTTTTTAAAAAAATTAAGAAAATTATGACCTAACACCAAAAGTCCTATTGGAGTAGAGCCCTGATCTTTTAACTCATTTGATCTTCCTATCCCTTATAAAGGCCTTGACTTCAAATACAGTCACAACAAAGGTTGTGGCTTCAGCTGGTGAATATGTTGGAAGTTCACAATTTATTTGATATTGTATAAAATTATGTTGGTTGGCTGAGAGCATTTATTTTCTATCCCTTACACCATAATAATTCACAGGAAGACTAGGAAAGAGGGCCTTTTCAAATGAATAGTTTCTCGACTCTCTGCACAACAATTAAATTGGAATCTTCCAGGCAGAGCCAAGGTACTTTGAATTTTATAGAACACCAGGTGTGATTATAAATTTTCATGTAGGATTGAAGACCACAAGCTTAAATTTGTAAGGGTTCAGTAACACAATCATAAATGCACAAAATGTTTTTAATCCTTATAGAAAAAGCAAACGAAGAATTAGTACAGGTAGGAAAACATACTTCATATTATACTTTATTTCAATCTCTATATTTTAGAAGCATAAAACATTTTTAACAACAGAAGGATGTAAGTTTAAAACAATAGATAAAGTCCTGGATTCTGAGAGTTAGGACCTGAATTCTGATTAAGTTAGTAGCATTCCAAAGAAAATTATAGATCACATTAATGTTCTTTGTTTTGGAGAGTGTGAAAGCTTCACATAGTCTCCCTTGTTTAAATAATTAAATAATTTAGAATGTGGTAGGTAGTCACCAATCTGATTACAGTAGATCTCACTTCAGGCACCCATTCCACTATTGCTAGGAGTCTTAGCTGGGGTTATCCTTGTGGATGACTGGGGGTTTCCCTGATGTCAGATTTTTTGCTAATCCCAAAATGTTCCCCCTTATTAAGATGTCTCTTTAATTACTCTCCCCCTCCAGTCAGTCTCCAACATGCTCCCTCTAGTTTCCATCCTTCCATCCTTCTCTCTGCCAACCACAGTTTATCTAAGAGATCTCTTCTATTTCCCCTTCCAAGGGAAATGTATGCATTCCTCTTTGGTTCTCATTATCTAGCCTCTCTGGGGCTGTGGACTGTACATTGTTTATTCTATATTTTACTCCTAATATCCACTTATGAGTGAGTACATATCATGTTTGTCTTTCAATGTCTAGGTTACTTCACTCAGAATGATTTTTTTTCTAGTTCTATTCATTTTCCTGCAATTTTCATGAAGTCCTTGTTTTTCACAGATGAGTAATGCTCCATTGTGTAAATGTACCACATTTTCCTCATCTATTCTTTGGTTGAGGGGCATCTAGTTTGGTTCCAAGTTCTGGATATCATGAATAATGCTGCTATGAACATAGTTGAGCAAGTGTCCTTGTGGTATGATTGAGCATCCTTTGCATATATACCCAAGATTGGTATTGTTGTATCTTAAGCTAGATTGTTTCCCAGTTTTCTGAGAAGCCACCATATTGGTTTCCAATGTGTCTGTACAAGAGACAGCTGTCCTGAGTTTGTGGAAGTTCATAGACTCTGGACCAACAGTTAGGGAGCCTCTATGGGACTGGCCTAGGCCCTTTGCATGTGTGTGACAGTTGTATAGATTGGTCTGTTTGTTAGGTTCCTAGCAATGATATCAGGACCTGTCTTTGGCACTTAGTTGGCCTTTGCGAACCTGTTCCCCATGCTGGATTTCCTTGCCGAGCCTTGACACAAGAAGAGGAACTCTGTCTTGCCTCAACTTGTGTGCCATACTTTGTCCAAGCTCATGGAAGGCCTACCCCTTTCTGAGTGGAGCAAGAGGAGGAGTGGAAGGCGAGCTGTAGATGAAAGCGAGTAGGGGTGACTTGGACGAGAGAAGGGAGGGGAAACAAAAAAGTATTAATTAAGTACAATAACAAAAATTCATATTGGGAAGTCTAAATTGTCCACTTTAAATTAATTTTTCTCTGTGACACTAAGATACTCTAGCTATGGACAAAGGGATTTACAACTCTGTCCTGGAAAAGCCTAAATTAGCTGAATTTTATTTACAAAACTGGAGAAGTCTCTAAAAGAGAAAAGGGCATCTGGAAGTGTCGGAAATTCTGGTACAAGTGTTTTAGGTCTCAGAGGATGCAAAGGAGATAGAGACTATATCCCAGGGAAGCTGGGAGCAAGGGTAGAGCTATGGAAAATAATAGCTGGCCTTTGATCTTTCTGGAAACCGAAGAGATGAAGGAGGCCCTTTTGTTGTTGCTGGTGTTTTGTTGGTGGTGTTCCTTCATAATACTGGGCTTTCTGTTGTTGATTTGGAGACTCTACAGATCTAACTTGTTGAAACTTGTGAGAAGCTAACCTCCACATGTGTTTTAAGTTGGGGCTGCCTGAGAAACTGTTGTGTCAGAAACAACAGTGAGTGCAGCTGGATGTATCCATCTGCATCTTCTTTTATTGGTATTAGAAACAAGCCAGCCCAGTGCAATTGATGATTTGGAGAACTAAGGCTAGCTAAAATATAAATCTTTTAGCCCCCTCTTTTTAAAGCTGATCTCTTCTTCTCTAAACTGTGTGGGAGGCTCTGTCTGTTGAATTGCATTTTGATGAATTTACCATAAAAAGCTGTTCTATGTTTTATATAAATCCTTCATTGGAAATCTGTAGAGGATATTGGTAGCTTTCCTCCTGCGTATATATACTGTACAACTCCTCAGGGTAGACACAGCAGCCTGCTTTCAAATACTGCCTTTGACTTTCAGAATTTTATTTCTCCTGGGTTCTCCTTAAATGACAATAACAGTAACATCTGCTTTATAGAACTGCTGTCATGAATGTTAGATTTGCTAAAACATAAGAAACAGCATTGCTCAATTTACAGGTGGGGTCCCAAGAAGATAAGGATACCTGAAGCATGACATTTCCTTGTCAAACCCATTAAAAAGTCAATAGTTAATATGCTGGGAGCTTTTCTTGGTCTACACTGGCCAGGATTTGAGCCCTGACTATTATTAAGATAATATGTAAGTTTAGGCATCAATGATTAACAACTTTCTTAATTCATATTTGAAGTTAAGAAAATACAGTATCTCCTTTTTCTACTTGGCGTAGCAGTTGAATAAAGTCATCGTTATCTCTCCCCTTGAAGACTAGTGCCTTCTCAATTCATCTCATGGTTGCCATAGTCTGGATACACTACACATTGGAGTAGGAGATTTCTTTGTTTAACATTTGCATTGATTTTTGCAACATTAAATGTAAATGTCAATTAAAATGGAAGACTCTTCCGTCCTTTCCAGTCCTTCTGCATCAAAGTCACACGCCTTGGAAGAAATCACCCTTCCTTTATTTGCTCTGCTGCCATCACACATGCTTCTTCTGTGTTCCTGAACATACTGAACCTTGTCTCATTTTCTGGAGCTTTGAATGTGTCTGGGACCTTTGTGTATGTTCACACTCAGTAATCATTACCTAAATTCTAGAAAGAACAGTTACTCTTCAAACTGTATGACTCTGTTCAAGGTTGTAACTTGAGAAATGTCACTTCTTATCATCCCCTCTCAAGTGGACAGCTGTCCAGGCTGATTGCCAATCCCTCACACCTTCTGCTTCTCTGATCAGGCTTCACAAACACCATGTCTATTTGTATCTTTACTTACATCTTGTTTCTCTTCTCTGACATTTAAGGGGCTACGTATTACCTGAATTATTCATATTATAATCTATAGTGCATGACACACAGTAGGTGTTTAGTGAATATAATTAAAAAGAAACTGGCAGAAAGAGAGATGGGCTGTCATCACATAAAATGTTCTTAGCATACTTTTTGCATCATTAAAAGATGAAAGTAAAGAGAGACAATTATGCCCCGAGCACACATGTTTCAGTAACAAGTAAAGAATGCCCAGTTCAGCGTGGAGTATGGATTCTAAATGGAAAGAAAAATCACAGTCTTCTTTCTGAAGCTCTGAATGTGAGAATGGCCACTTATGCAGAGGAGGAAAGGGTGTGGCTTTTCCGATCATGTTCCTGACTGCCAATTTTGGGTTTGTCAGTTGGATCAGTGTGTGGCTGATGGAGGCTGGATATAGGTAAGGATTCTGGCACCAAGTTGTTTCTGTCACAGTCATTCTATCTCTCTCGGTTTAAGTGTTGATAACACAAAATGGAACCTAGTCTGTACCAATAACTTCACTTGTTTTGGCAGGCTGGTGAAGCAGACTGGCATTTATCATTATATCATTCTTCTTTCCTTCAAGAATGAAACAGATATGAGGGTAATCTTAATTCCTGGCAGTCTGCATCACAGCATATCTATTTCTAGAAGGCCTGGATCATACGTTCTTCCAAATCTGTTCTCTGAAACTCTTGTTTCACTGAAGTTGCTTTTTCTGCCTCCACCAGCTGGACACTCAAAAACACGATATGAAGAGGACCTATTTAGTTTTGTCATTCTATCCTCTGAAGAAAAAGGGACTGGGAGGCCTCATCCTGATCTAACAGTTGTGTATGCCTCTTTGACTACATCGTGAGAATGGCATGCCTGGCAAATGTCTCCTTCCTGTCAGTGTGACATGAATGTCAGTGTCATGCTCCACATGACATCCTCCCACAGGCTGTCTTGAAGGACAGGCAGTTTCAACTGTGAATATTGGATTTACACATATATCCTCAGCCATACTGACACTCACACTTGGAAGACTAACTTTGTAGCTGACACCCTTCTAATAAATCTTAACTCATTAAAGGTTGATATTCAATAAATGGGAAAGATGACACAAGAGAGGTTAACTCTGGCATCTGAAGTTACTCAATTATGTCCTTAGGCAACCTGGCTTATGATGCTCTATTGTTGGTCAATGTCATCTGCTTCCCCAGTGACCATCCTGTTGTGTTCTTTGGCTTCCTTTGTCTGACCTGTGGAACAAAGAAATGTTTGTACTTATCAAAGTAAATACTACAGCTTTAATTTTTAATGCTACTTATCTAAATCCAATTATCTTCAAATAGAATTCTATGTACCTCTTTGTGCATCTTAAGGCTCATAATCATAATTCTATACCTGACTTTACCAAGTGTTTGGAAGTTATGACCAAAGCAACATTTCCTCGGTTCCTGGGGTAAGATTTTCAAAAATTATAGGGTTTATGTTCTACATTATGGTAGATTTTTGGTAATGGATAGTAAAATATATGTGATCCTTGGAATAAAATTTAAGTGCGCAGGGCCACCCATCTTCATTTCTGTTTAAATTCCATCTTCAAGAAAGTAAGCAAAATGTACAATGAAACCCTGAAAAGTGAAGTAAATTTACATCTTTGTGAAGGAATTAAGTCCTCCATAATGACTACAGTCTGGGAAATAGAAAAGAAGAGCACAGTTTCAAAGCAAAATTTTCTTGTGATTAGGTATTATAGCCAATGATTCTTTGATACCTTACCAACTCTGCGTGAATGTGCATGTTTATGCATATATTTGTGCATATTCATATATACTAAGGGTTTCCTAGACAACCACTTTAATACTAAGTAGATCTTTCCTGATATGAGTGGAATTTTCACTTCTTTCTAAATATCCAGAGGCCTTCCTGTAAAGCCCATCAGGCCTGAAAGCATGGCATCATAGCTCCAGAAATCTCAGCTGCATGATTAGCAACTCGCTGAACCTCAATTGCTTTCTCCATAAAATGGGAATTTTAGAAGCTCAGTTTTAAGGCCCAATTGAGGACTACAAAGATATAGCAAAGGGATTCATTACACAAAGAACATAAATTTCTCTAAGGTGCATAGGTAAACTTGGGAGAGAGCAATTGAATTCATGTTTTAAGTAACTGATGGAGCTAGAACTAATGTTATATGAATAAAAATTTAGAGTTGGAAAGTCAAACCATTCCTGCAAATGCTTTGTATTTTATTGTACTAGACAGAAAAGTTTGAGCCCATATCAGCATAATCGTTTTGGGACAATATCATTTCCTCTCTAAACATTTCCCCTTTTCATCAGCATATTTGTGAAACTGCTTGATCCAGAAAAGAGACAGGATAGGACTAACACATTAAAATAGTGTTTACTCAAAAAAAAAACTGTGTTTACTCAGGAAAGAGTTAATGTGTATCCATGGAGAAAATGAAACAGAGGAACTAAAACTAGTGTTGACAGGGTCTTACAAAGACTAAGAGAAAGAGTATCAAAATGTGATTGTACTTACCAGGTGTGTGTGTGTGTTCATGTCTCCATGTACATGTGTGTATGTATTTGTGTGTGTGTGATGTGTGTATATGTGTAAATACGTATACATATATTTGTGTATGTGTGTCTTTGGGTAAATATTGTTAAATGTTTGGAAAAGTCTAAGCAATAATGAAAACCAGAAAGGCAGGAAGAACAAAAAGAAGGAAGGAAGGAAGGAAGGAAGGAAGGAAGGAAGGAAGGAAGGAAGGAAGGAAGGAAAGAAAGAAACTCCTCATAATACACAAGAGCTAAAGTAAAGAAGTCAAAGTGACCCGTTTTTGTATAAACACTTTTGAATAATTAACTTTTTTGTGAAATTTTGCCAGTGCTGGAATCTTTCAAAGAGTACCATGTATAATCTCCTGAGATGCTTATCACACTTATTAAAGATGCAAAATTATTATTTAGAAGAGGAAGGGAAGGGCCTCAGATCTTTGAATTTGTAAATAGGCATCGAGATGTTAAGTGAGGGTGGGAGACATTCTTCACAGATTCTGAGGAAGAAACAATTTACACATGGGGGCTGTGGAAATGAGATTGGGTACCATCTTCAAAACTATGGAGTTAACACTTCCCTGTGAGGAGGTTTTCTGTGTAATTGATCTTTCCTGTGAAATTAATGAATTCCCTCCCACATAAGCAATTTGAGTCAACAAGGAAGAAAAAAACAAACAAACAAAAGAAAACAACAAAATACTGCCTTGGAGACACTTTGATTCATCAGGATCTGAAGGGTTAATCCTCCAGTCGCCACTAGGTGTCATGTTGGTACTGGTTTTGAGAACTTGCTGGCTCTAACTGACTTGCTTCAAATGAGAACAGACAACTTATCTGTTCATTTCAACTAAGGTTCTGCTTCCTTAAATAGACACTTTTAACACTGCATATGTCAAGTCTTTGGAATCTTTCCTTTTTGTCTCACAGGTGTTTACAAGCATTTAAACTTTTCACCCTACCATGAGCCTTACAGGAGGAGGTTTTGCGAAAGGAGAGGTGAAAATTAAAGGGGTTTCTGGGGAGGATTTTATCTGTTAGTACTCCCCAAGATCTTCTTTATTCTCCATCATGGGACACTTGGAGATTACACACAAGCTGACAACTAGCTTGGCTTTGGCTTTATAATCTTCAGTAGAGATGAAATTCAACAGAAGGACATTCTAAAGAGGCTATCAATGTACTCCATGCCATTTTTCTTTCCTGTGAGTTCCTTCTTGCTTTTCATAGTTAATGAATACTAATTAAAAAAATAAAATGTACCTGGTTGGGATGTTTAACTTTGAACGAGCTCTCAGTTCCAAATATACTGTGTTTTGCATGGAGTCAGTTTCAGAGGGCAAAGCTTTGAACAGGGAGAAAGATAATTTACGACCTCGTAAACTAGATAAAGATGGAGATGACAGAAAGAGCTTGAAATTCAAATGAAGGCAGGTGGCCTCTGTTGTGGAAATAACTGCATGAGCATCTGTCATGGGTGAACCTCTCTCTGCTTCTAGGCATGTGAAGATGCTTAACGGCAGCTGTGGGTAAGAACGGAAAGCTTTGGATTTGCTTTGCTCTTTATAAAGGTTTTGGAGTTAATCTACCTGGAGGGAAGTAAAGCAGTGAGAAGAAATGGGGGAAAACATATTATTTATACCAAAAATCTTTGCCTGAGATACACAAAATAGTAACTTGGTGTTCTGGTGTAATCTTACAAACACAAAATTCTAGAATCAGAATGCATAGTAAATAGTGTAATGACAGCTGGATTTATTTCACTTCCTGGGCATTTTCTGAATGTTAACACACTTATACTAGGTAATTAATGTACTCTGAAATTCAGGTGGTGTGTTAATAAAAACATAACAATAAATGGGAACAAGATGACCAGTGGCCTACTTTCTGTGAACCTTATATCCCAGTTAGGAAACAAGACACGAACGTGGAAATGGGATAAATCTATAGGGTATGAAGAGAATAGGGCAGACTGGAGGCTAAAGAATTCCAGGACACACTGCAGTTTTTCACCCAAGCTTTTGTAGAAGCAAATAGGCAATGAAAATGAGCAAGAAGGTTCAGGCTCATTATCTTTGTCATTTTGAGCATGTAGCAAAGGTTTGATTGATCCATCTTTAAAATGTGAATATCACTGAAGAGGGATGAAGGCCTAAATTTTATGAAATTCCTCTAGAAATCATAAGGTAAGAAGTAGCTTAGTAATTAAGATTTGGGTTCTCAGACAGAGCCAATCACAAGCTTTGTGCCCTCATTTGCACAGAAGAGGAGCAATTCGTGCACAACATCAGCACTTAGACCTCTTTTCAAAAGTTGCAGGAACGATTCCTTATAGGAGGGCTAGCATGGCTAGAATGCTATGGCTAAGGAGCAAGTTGTGTAGGAAGAAAGGTGTATAACAAAAGAATAGGAAAAATTCTATTAAATCATTTGAGTGAATTATATCTTAGCATGGGCTGCAACCAAAATAGTATGCTGAAAGAGCACCCGAAAGGTCTTCATTCTATCTACAATAAAATCTACCCTCGTTATTGTAGCCTACAACGTTCTGTCAGTCTTTGACTGTTAGTACTCTACTTTTGTACTATAAGAAGTTCGCTCTTAATTGCCTTGCAAATCTATCTAGAAGTGGAACCATATTATGACAAACCCTATTAGTTACTGACATCCTGTCTCAGCCCTGTTTGATCATTTTAGTACAGCTCACCTCACTCTGTGGTAGCTACAACCACCATCTCTTTACTTAGTCCTTTCTATACCTTGCTTTTTGCATGTAATACAGTTCTGGAAAATGAGTCACGAGGGAGGCTAAGACTACACGCTTACAGTCTGAGAAAGAAACATTTAAATGTACAGATAATTCTGAATTTGAGGCATTGCAGTGAGCATGCTGGGATTGGAAAGCATGTTCTGAGTGTTAGCACAGAAGTTATGAAAACCTGAGCATGTAGAGACTATGGAAAGATCTGAGGCTTTGCACATTGAAATTTTTGCTCCTGGTCAAACTCAAGAACAGCCATCTTTTCTCCCACTTTTTGGAGGAATCATCATCCATTTGTAGAATAGATGCTACATAAAATAGTCATCTTTTATATTCCTTCAAAATCATTAGTGTAAAATAAGGGATGGATAGAGAGCTCAGAAAGTATAGCATATATTTATATTCCACAGGACCCAAGTTCAAGTCCTAAAATCAGACTGCTCACAATCACCTCAGCTCTGACTCCATGAGAATCTGACACCTCCAACATTTATGGGCACCTGATGTCACATATACATATGTATGCATGCCCACACACAAAATCAAAAATACATTGCTAAAATAATATAAAGTAATAGAATTATAGACATGATGGCACATAAAAACACATTCATGCAGCAGTTGTTTGCAGTGTGAAATTTATTAAGGCTAAATTCTTCATCACACAATGACCACTAACATTTTATACTTTAAGTAAAAGAAAAAAAATTCTGGAGATGAAACAACTAAAACAGGAATTACAACCAAGTCCTAGATATTTTTCTCCTGTGCACTATAATCTTTTCTGTTTATGTAGAACTTCAAGGAGACCTGATTCCCCTTTACAACCCTATAATGGCTGAGCTCCGGGTTGGTCTCTTCGGTATTTTCTTAGTCCTCTAGTATTTTAATAAAGCCGCGGTCTTCACCAATGCACTCGCAGCTCATCTGTTTAGAGAAACTTCCTTGTGGTAATTCTCTTTCCTCCAGACACTTACTGTGTGTTTGTTTTGCTTCCCAGGCCTCCCATGTGCACTTTCTCCCTAATGCACTCTTTGGGAAATGCTCATCTTTCACAGGCAACCTTGGTGTTGTGCCTCCTTTGTAGGGATCCAAATTTGTCCTTAGACATTCAAATCCTTATGTCACCATGTCCTTGATTTGGCTGCTTCATTTTATATCCAACTCTAGTTTATTGACATTTTTCTCAGCCCTGAAAAATCTTGATTCTAAAAGTGGAAAGAACAAATATCTAAATAGCTTCTGATTTTTCAATTACAAAAGAAATGCTATTATAGCCAGAATTACATTTGCAGGCTTGGTAACTGGCATGCTTATTCATAAGAATACAGGTTGTAATATACTATAGTTAAAGGAAAGTTATAAATAAATTTTGCATATGTAGAACACACATATATTTGATAGTTAAGTTCAGAGAGTAGCTCACAAATAAGATAGAAAAACTGTAATATCTCTTTAATGGCTCAAAAATCTGTGCAATTGCTCCTGTGAAAATTTCTTGTTATTATTTCAATGTTGTATCAAATTATGATAACCGTTAAAATAAGAAGTATTTTAGCATGCATTTAATCCTAGCACCTAGCACTTGGGAGGCAGAGACAGGCAAGTCTCTGTGAGTTTGTGGCCAGTCTGGTCTACAAGAGCTAGTTCCAGGACAGACTCCAAAAAAAACTTGTCTCGAAAAAGCAAATAATAATAATGGTAGTATGGTCTCCAGTTTAAGATGGAGGTGATGTTGGTGAATAATGGTGGAGTGGCATGAATTTGATTGTCTTTATATCAGGCTTTGGGTGCTGAGCACCTCCTGGCCCTTCGGCACTGAGATGAGCTGGTTACTTTTATTACTTACCTATTGACCCAAAATGTTGATCTTATTACTTTTATCTATACGTGGAAAAACACATGGAACCTGCTGAGAATTCAATTTAACTTAAAGCATTTTGCATAATAAGTCTTGAGAGAAGTGTCTTGAGAAGCATTGTTGAAACAGTGAGGCCTGGTTAGAGTGTTGCACTTGCAGAGTGCAGGGGAAGAAGAAAGCATCCGTTTATGATACAACGGCACTCCATCTTTATTTAAATTAAAAACAATCTCTGTTTCATTTTTCGTTTTGCTGGAAAGAGTTTAGTGAGGTTCTTCAGGTCTCCTTATAACAGGTGCTGTTCAGTGCTCGGCCGTTTGTTGGAGAATTCCACACCTGCAAATTTTTTCCAGACTGTAGCACAATGACACACACAGGACAAACAGGTAGATTTTCCTTTCTACCTGTTATTTTCCTTTCTTGTTATTTTCTGACAGTTATTTATTTATTTAGCACAGCACCAGTCAGGCTGAAAAACTCAATAAAATGATAAGACTGCCCTCCTGAATGTCAGGATAGGTATCAAGATACACCCTCCTCCAGCACTCTTTAGAAATAGAAAGATCTGAATCTGAGCTTTATCTACTAAAGAGCTTATTTTCTGAAACGGTTTTGTCTTCTGCCGTGTCCATGAGGGATGCTGCTGCATGTCGGCATCTGAGGCAGACTCCACTGGCAGAGGACGCACAAGCCTTTACCTTATTACAGAGCTAGGACTTGGTGAAGTTGCAACGGAACTTGTTGCTGTTCTAGAAAAATACTTGATCAAAGTCCACTTGCTCTCAAAGTCTAGCCAAATAGAGAGTTTCAAGCCAAAAATCAAGATTTTACAAAAGTTTAAAGACTTTTCAATATATAGTACTACACAAATACTGAAAGACTTTCTATCTACAAAAAGCTTGTGATTTAATGACTAGGTGGCGTTTGATATTGACCGCCTTTATTTCGAAGCCTTATAAATGTGAGTTATAAGTAGGAGGGAAATCTTAAGAAATCACTCAAATAGTGTGAGCGTGTGTGTGTGTGTGTGTGTGTGTGTGTGTGAGAGAGAGAGAGAGAGAGAGAGCGCTCATGTGTCTTTGTGTGTGAGCATGTATGTGTGTGCGTGTGTGTGCATGTGTGTTTTCAACCCTCAGGCTGTTCACTTGCCCATTCCATCTATTTATCTTTGTTTTAATGCATAAATCCATTTGTTTTTCTAATACTCTCCAAAATGAGATTGACAGGCAAGGGATGAGCCATCATTGTGGCCACAGACTGACAATCAGTCCCTTCATTCAATAATGTGAAGTCTTACCCTCTCAGTCCCACAACAGCCAAAGAATTTAGCATAATCAAAAGTTGTTATTATTTAAAAGTGAATCAAGTGTTCACATTCACAATGCCAATGGTAATGAGTGTCCTTAGGTAAGGTGTTTGAATTTTCTCTATTTCTTCTGCAGAATACCTTTAGTGAATAGCCAGATAGTTCTTCTTCACCTTCTTCCCCGTGATTATGTTCTTTTATTTCATGAATCTTGGAGGCTTACATGATAGTTCAGAGGTAAAGATCCTTGGAGGGTAAATTTTAAGACCTAAGTGGATTCCTCAGATCCTTGTGGAGGTGAAACGAGATAACACCACAGAGTTTTTCTACGAGTTCTATACAGATGCTATGGTATTTGAATAACTTCCATGTACATCATACAAACACACAATAATAATGCATGAACAAATTTTAATTATGTGTATTTTATCCTAAAGTACAAATAATTCAATATATTTATTGATGCTTCCAAAAGTTCTGCTTGCAAACTTTTATGTGCTTGGTCACTCCATTATCAAACTCAGACCCTTCTCTATTACACTTAGAGAAAGCTCCATGTTCTGATGGGATCATATAGTTATTCTGCATCTCCTTTGTGGGAATATCAAAGGGGCTTGCAGCCTATTATCCAGTTCATGCCTCAATATCAGTTCCTTTCATGTGATTATTTTGCCGGCCTGCCTAAGAAGTTTTTGAAAGCTAAGGCAGAATGGAATCTGCATATATTCTTGCTAAGTGTTTTCCAATGTATTATCTGTCCTTCAAACCTACCATGTTTTAAGGTCACAAAAAAAAATGACACTTTGCAAAACATTAATAATTCTGTATAATCAGTTGACTTTAGATAGACTAATTATTAGTGCTTTTTAGCAGGAACTGAGTTGTGGTTATCTACCTGCTTTTGTTTTGCATAGTCAAAATTTGTGAAAAGAACATTTAGGTCCTGAGGAAGCTCATGCAAATAATGTTGACTGTGGTGAACAGTTTCCATGGTCAGCTGATTACCCTCTATAACAACTGTGCTCAGTATGTCTTGCAACAAAAGGTTTACTGTATATCTGTATTGTCTATTATCACATAGCAGTATTACTGTGCAGAATGTGTTAAAAAGGTATGTATTATAGCATCACAATTTCTGTGAAGGATTTTAGTATGACTTCAGGGTCTTGTTCATTTCAAGACCTTACATAACTGTAATTAAGCTCTTGTTTAGGGCTGAGATTGCCTATTGGGCTTGATTGGGAAGAATGTATATCCAGGCTTACTTGCCAATTTTGATGGGCTTTTGAACCTAACATCTTAGATTTCTCCCAGCTTAGTTTCTTCCTGGCTCTAAGACTGCTCTCTGTTCCTGGTCATAACATCTTTTGGAAACAGATATGTGATTTTTTTCATATTAGTTAAGGAGAAGATTAATAACATTGACATTAGAATTCCATTTTGAAGATTACAAAATGGAACACAGTGAGACTTTGAATTTATACTGACTAGTTATATTCAACTTGACACAAGCTTAGAGTCCTCAGAGATGAAGGAATCTCAGTAAAGAAAATGTCTTCATGGATTGGGTTGTAGACAAGCCTGAAGCGAATTTTTTTAAAATAGTGTTTTATAGGGGAAGGCCCAACCTATTAAGGGTATTGCCTGCTTTGGAATAATCCTTTTGTACACTGTGAAGATTTGTCACTCCAATTGGTTTAATAAAAAGCTGATTGGCTAAAGCCAAGCAGGAAGTATAGGCAGAACAACCAAACTAAGGACACTGGAAAAAGAAGGGCAAAGTCAGAGGAGATGCCAGTGGATGCAGTGTAAGCAGGACATGTAGAAAACAAGGTAACAAACCATAAGTTATGTGGCAAAGGGCAGATAAGAAATACAGATTTCTTTAAAATGTAAGAGTTAGCTAGTAACAAGCGTGAGCAATTGGCTGAGCATTTATAATTAATATTGAATATCTGAGTAGTTACTTAGGAACAACTTGTAGGAGAGAAACTTCTACTTATAGTTGCCTTCCTTAGGTTGGTGGTCCTGGGTTATATAAGAAAGCAGACTGAGCAAGCAATGGAGCTAAGCAAGGCAATCAGCAAAACTACAGACTCTACATCAATTTTTGCCTCCAGTTTCCTGTCCTGCTTGAATTTCTGGCCAGATTTCCTTTGATAATGAACTGCAATGTTGAAGCATAAGCTCCACAAGTTTCTTTGGTCATGGTGTTTCATAACAGAAATAGTAACTCTAACTAAGACAGTATTCGAACATGAGAAGATATGATGAGAGTACCAACCAGGAAAGACATATTGTGAGCACCAGGAAAGGAAGTTCAAAGGGAATATATCCATTTAAACAACATCTCAGCTCCTGAATCACTTCATGTAAAATTAATGAGGTGGGCTGAGCAGCCATTTATAATCCAGTGAATCTCTAATAACAATAGAACTAGATTTCACAAATTCCCAGAGTTAGTTGGAGCACTGTTTTTTACTTCTTTGGCAATAATTATTTTATAAAACTGTTTAAATTAAAAGGCACTTACTTATTATTATAAAGAATGTGAACATGTATAATAGAGTATATTTGTATATTGCATGTGCACATAAATATCTATTATTTTCTAGACACTATTCTAGTGTTAGCAACAACTCAATAAATAAAATATGCTTCTCCTTCCCTGAAACCTACATAACCATGAGGAGACAACTGTGAGCTAATAACAAAACATACAATATGCTAATTCAGAAGATGTCATGTGTGTAAATAACTTTACATATTTGACTGGAAAGTTTGGGGCATGTGGTAGTTCAGAAGGACACTCATGAAAGACTTCCCTAACATGTTGAAGGAGAAGCTTAAGTAAATTATATAAAATGCAGTATGAATATCTAGTTTCAAAAAGAGTAACAACCTAATGAGTCATGTGTACACAAAAAGAAGATTTAGTTCAGTTTGGTGTTAGGTGTAAAAGAACACAGATATATGTTAAGAATTATTGTATAATACATAAAATACAAGGCTAATGAAGAAGCAAAGGAAAATTGTCATGACATAAATAAGACAGGACATCCATACAAGACTCACTGAATGCCATGGAGATAATCTTCTACTACATACAAGAGAAGTTTCTAAGCAAATCGCATGTCCAAGGAACTGTATCTTATCAAATCTACACTAATTGAAAAATGTGTGGGACTGAGTTCAAACCAGTATTTTATATGAATAAGGAACCATTAAATAGATTTCTACAGATACTGGAACAGATTGTTCCTAAGGAGAAAATAAGTGGTTCAAAAAAGGCCAGGGAGGACTGAAGAGAAATTACAACAATAAATTATCAATACAGATGCGCCAGGGGAGCTGATGCTATCACAGATTATCACTCATGTTCTCATTATTAGAATATACAAAGGCAAGAGTTTCCAGCAGTGCTTTCTTCATTGGAGCAAGAGACGTTAATTTCCAAGGAACCGAACAACTGACAGTGAGATTCAGGAGGGGCTGAGAGCCAAATGATTGGACTGTAATTATTCTGAAAGGGCTTTCATCATCATTACCTAACATTTGTGCAGAGACAGCATGTTTGAAAATAAACTATGGCCAAGACACTGTCATGTCATCGAGCTTCTGGTTTGCTGATGTATTTTTGTGTTTGCAAGGATAGATGCCTACGAATGTACTTGGCCAAGCATACATCATTTTCAAGTTATTCAGCCAAGGCATTTGCATTGCATCAGATTGATTGACGCACACGTGCAGTTCTCTGGCCATATCAAATGCAAGTGAGGGAGCCTTTCATTCATTTCTCCCTCCCTTGATTCCTCCCAGCCCAGTATCTTGGTCACCTGCTATTGCGATGCGACAACAGTAATGAAGCAGAATTAAACTCCAGGCAAGAGGATTTTCTTACTGTGGAGTTCTTCTTGCAAATGTTTAAAATCTCCACCTTGTTTATACCCTTAAAGGACAAGCTAATTGTCTGTTTAACTTTATTAGTTTGCCTTAATTATAAAGCTTTCAAGGCCATTAACAGATAAAGCTGTTTCCATACCACAAGCATGTTTAAATTTCACCTCTCAAGCCTTGGAATTTCCATTCCTTCCCTTGGAGTTATTGCTTAGGCAGGAGGATAAGTGAGTGGGCAGTGCAATAGAATAAATAGACCCTGCCACTTTAGTAAAAGGTGTTTCCAGTAACTTTTGTGTGAGTTAGTGTTCTGTTACACCACACAGGTAATTATAAATGTCTGTTTACATGTATGTATAATATATGTGCATGCATAATAATTAGACAACTTCTTCCTTTCTGTTAGCTAAAATCTAATTATAGCGCAATGGACATGGAATTGAATTAGCTATGGTACTAAGAATCTTGTCAAGAAGAGAACCAATAAATAAGGAAATATGGCTTACTTAATAGAACCATTCTGAGATAGTGCATGTCTGTGAGGAGACAAGTTGCTTTGGGAAGTAAAAGAAATGACACCTTAGCATCAAAATGGACTGGAGTTTGAATAAAAGTATTCTCCCTATTTTCCCGTCCAAGTTGCCTTTTCTTGCATCTTGAATCTAGAAGACCTTTTTCTACCTCAGATCCCTCACTTCTACCAAATCTGACCTCGACCAGAGGCTTACTGATGATAGCTCATGTTAATCTATAACACACATGATAAAGACTAGTGATAGTTTTCATGACATGAAATTAAATAATTTCTTCTATAGAATCATAAATTCATGTTTTTTATTGTAAAATATTGGTAAAATGAACATGATTATAAATTTTCTTAGAATTCACTCTTCAAAAAATTTCCATACAATATATTTTGGTAACAACCTTTCCTTTCCCCAAACTTCACACAGAACCTGTTCTCATCCCTACACACCACCTTCTTGTTTATCCTCCTTTTCTCAAAAACAAAAGCAAAACTCTTGCAAATTGTAGAGGTTATTAGTCAACTGGAGGGTATAGTCATTTGTACTCTATTCTGTCAAATCCCTCGCTGTAGACTATGAAAATCATTACAAAAAATGGAATTTTCAATATAACTCACTTAATAGTTATCCTATCCTAAGAAAGTGAAAGAAACACCACAGCAGTCAGGCAGTGGTGGCACACGACTTTAATCTCAGCACTTGGCAGCCCAGGCAGATGTATCTCTGAGTCTGAGGCCAGACTTGTCTACAAAGGGAACAAAGAAAAATGTAGAGCTCAATAAAAATAAATAAATAAAAAGAGTTAGTTTCAGGTTAAACTCCAAAGCTACAGAGAAACACTGTCTCAAAAAAGAAAAAAAAAGAAGAATACAGCAAATATAAGTATTAAACAGATGGGATTATGAATTTATAAGCAATGAATGATTCCACCTATGCTGAAGTCATCATAGTAAACTCATTTGATCCTTCCGAACAGACCCTCGAATGTGTGATTTAGATGATAGCTCAAAGTGCAAGAATACTCAAATTAGAAGACTTTTATTCTCATTAAAAATAAACTTATTATCACATGCTAAATGTGTTAGTTTGAAAATCCAATAGAGCCAAGCTTGCTTTTAAACATGAGCAAAGCAGCAAAGTGATCGTAATTGCGTAATGTCAAGTATTTTCTCATTTAAGGAAGATGATCTTAAAGGTGGAGGAAGTTGATAAAATTGATCATCTGTGCAGCAGGCTCCAAGAGAGTAGCAGGGTGTTGATGGGGTGTTGGGAATTGCCTTGTCTTTTTTCTGTCTCATAGAAGCAGTTTCTTTTCTGAAGAGGAAATAAAGGACTAGTGCATCTGGAGGAGGTGGGAAGTTAGGGAGAGCTGGGAGGAACGGAAGGAAGGGAAAGTAGTTGGGATGTTCTATATGACAGAAGAATCTATTTTCAATAAAAAAGAATTGGTTTTCTTTGTTCTCTTATTAATTTACTGTATACCCTGAGGACACTCCTAAAACTAGATATCTGTCCTCAGCATTGAACAGATTATCAACATAAAGGCCTCTACACTCATTTTATTAATAAGCAAAATATTTTCCTAAAGGATTATAGTGAAAGTCAGAGATTTTACGTGGTAGCAGTTTGGTACGATTTCAGTGGGATTTATACTCAGTGTGATTTACTGTTAACAGTGTTGGTTCAAGGCAGATCATGAAGAAGACACTGTTTTAAGCAGCTGGCATTTCTTTTCAGGGCGATATATTTTCTGTTTTAAGAATCATTCTTTTAGTATGCATTTTA
>NW_004949096.1:13995135-13996838 GCF_000317375.1 Microtus ochrogaster | reverse complement strand
AGAGACTTGGACCTAGAGGGGCTTCCAGGTGCCCAAGGCGAGGTCCCCAGTTAGTTCCTGGGGCAGCTGAGGATAGGAAACCTGAAATGATCCTATCCTATGGCCATACTGATGAATATTTTGCATATCACCATAGAACCTTCATCTGGCGATGAAAAAATCTTTTGTTGCCATTTTGATAAGGTTCTGTATAAGCATGTATATACAGGAGGTAAAGAAAGAGGTAAGAATTATAGCACAATAATGTGCAAGAAAAAATGAAGCCTTTTGCTTTGAGTACTGCCAAATCAAAGAGAAAAATATTTTGAATATAAAAATCTATTTAAATGCAGAAGTAGATTTTTCTGACTATTAGTGCATTTATTTAGTTTATTAATAATCAGTAGTTTTATAGATGCTTTATCTTGTAAATGTGGGCCTGCTTGTTAGGGTTTCTGTCCTGCCTAGTTCCCACAGTTGGTAAGCTGCAAAGAAATCACATAGAAGGTCTATATTAATGATAAACTGATTGGTCCATTAGCTCAGGCTTCTAATTAACTCTTGTAACTTATATTAACCCATTGTTCATAACTATGTTAGTCACATGGATCAGTACCTTTTTCAGTGGGGCAGGTCACATCTTGCTTCTTCACTGTCTGGACAAGACTGGGGAAAGAGCTTCCTTCTTCCCAGAATACTCCTGTTCTCATTACCCTGCCTCTACTTCCTGTCTGATTGTCTTGCCTATACTTCCTGCCTGGCTATTGGCCAACCAGTGTATATTTTAAACATAATTGACAAAATACAGAATTGTCCCGCACCATTTTCCTCTCTCTTTTTTTAAGAAAACACGAATATCCATAGTCCATATTTTGGGGAATGTGGCATAGACACATGCATGTGTGCACATGTATGCATGTACATGTGTGTGTATGTGTGTGTGTTAATATGTGCTTATTTTATTTAGTGTATCATTTGCCTGCACACACACACACACACACACACACACACACACACACACATTTGTTTTAGGAGAAACTAATGTTTCTTGTGTTAAAGACTTAGGACTCAACATTGCTTTGAGAAAAGAACAAGATTTTCATGAAGCTATGAAATTTTATTTTGAAAAAAAACCAAATTTATTTTTTATTTATTTAAAAAATTATCTTCTCTCATTTTAGGTGACTAATCCAGTTTTCACTCCCTCTCTGCCTTCAGCTCCTGCCACCTTTCCCCCCATACCCTCTCCATCCCATCTACTCCTTAGAGAGGGTAAGGCTTCCCATGTGTAATCAACAAAGTTCAGCACATTGCTTTGAGGCAGGATAAAACTCTCCTCACTAAATGTATGCTGAGCAAGGTATCCCTCCAGATAGAATTGGTTCCCAAAAGTCAGAAAAAGCAGTAGGGATAAATTCTGATCTCACTGCCAGTGGGCCCACAGTCTTCCCCAGCTTTACAACATTCAGACGGCCTAATTTGGTCCTGTGTTGTTTCACTCGCTGTCAGGTCTCAGTTGGTAGGCTTCCATTTGCTCAGGTAAATTGTTTCAATGAGTATCCTCATCATGGTCTTGACCTCTTTGCTCATATTCTCACTGCTCCAACTCTTCAACTGGATAATCATCGATAATAGTAAAGCTTGTAGTCATGTTAGTTAGATTTTCTAGATATATAGAGATATATTTCAGTTAGATAGGCATTCTTCATACCTTTTCAAAGACT
>NW_004949096.1:13990982-13994250 GCF_000317375.1 Microtus ochrogaster | reverse complement strand
GCCAAGCAGTGTTTAAAAGAATACAGTTTCCGTGTAATTATTTCGGGTGTAAAGCTAGCCGTGTGGGAGCTGGGCAGTGGGAAGTGTCCCACTGCTTCATACAACACAACTGGACTTTGGGAACACAGCCCAGTGTTCCACTGTAGATCACTACTTCTGCTTCCATCAGTTCCTGGATATAGATTCTATGATGAAATCTAAGATAGTCATCAATTTGAGTACAAGACAAGGCCAGTTCAGGCACCCTCTCCACTACTGCTTAGGGTCTTAGCTGGGGTCATCCTTGTGGATTCCTGAGAAGTTCACTAATGCCAGATTTCTTACTAGCCCCATTATGTCTCTCTCAATCAAGATATCTTATTCCTTGTTATCAGTTTCTGTCCTACTCCATCTCAACCATCTAGATCTATCAAGTCCTCCCCCCCATTCTCCATTTCTCCTCCCCTTCTACCTTCCCTTTTCTCCCTACCCCCAAACTCCCAATTTTTTTTTCAGTAGATCTTGTTTATTTCCCATTCCCAGGGGGATCCATGTATGTTTCTCTTAGGGTTCTCCTTTTTATTAGCATCTCTGAGGTTGTGGACTTTAGGCTTCTTATTCTTTACTTTATAGCTAGTATTCATCTACGAGTTGGTACATACCATGCTTATTTTTCTGAATCTGGGTCACCTCACTCAGGATGTTATTTTTCTAGTTCCATCCATTTGCATGCAAACTTCAAGATATCATTGTTTTTTACTGCTGAGTAATACTCCATTGTGTAAATGTGCCACAATTTTTAATCCATTCTTCAGTTGAAAGGCATCTAAAGAAAGCATCATCAACCAATTGAAAGTCAGCATGAAAAAAATGCAAATAGATCCATATCTAGTACAAATGGATTAAGACCTCAATATAAATTTGACCACACTGAACCTGGTAGAAGAGAAAGTGGGAAGTAGCCTTCAACGCATGGGCACAGGAGACCACTTCATAAATAAAACACCAGTAGAACTGACACTGAGAGCAACAATAAATAAATGGGACCTCCTGAAACTGAAAAGATTCTGTAAAGCAAAAGACACTGCCAATAAAACAAAAAGACCACATCAGTCAGAGGGCTGATCTCCAAAACATATAAAAAACTCAAGAAATTCGACCTGAAAATTCCAAATAATCCAACTAAAAAATGGAGTACAGATCTAAACAGAATTCTCAACAGAAGAATCTTAAATGGACAAAAGACACTTAAGAAAATATCCAACATCCTTAACCATCAGGGAAATGCTAAACAAAACAACACTGAGATACTATCTTACACCGGAAAGAATTGCTAAGATCAAAAACACCAATGATAGCTTATTCTGGAGAGGATGTGGAGTAAGGGGAGCACTTCTCTATTGTTGGTGGGAATGCAAACTTGTACAATAATTCTGGAAATTATCATGATGGTTTCTCAGATAATTGGGAATCAACCTACTACAAAACACAGCAATATTACCCAAAGGAGGTTCAACCATACTACTAAGACATTTATTCAATTATTTTCATAGCAACATTATTTATAATAGCTAGAAACTGGAAAAAAATTGAAAATTTTGAAAAAAATTTGAGTAAAAAATTTGAAAAAAATGTTTTTGATTTCATTGCTAAAACTTTTTTTTATGCTAGCTTCTCTCATAAATTTCCACACTTAGCACCAAATTTATCCTGTCTGCATCTTCAATCTTTGTGGCTCTCGCTCAAGAATATCTGAAAAGTCATAATGCTCTACTTTCTTTTTTCCACTTTTCTTCTTTTCTTGGTTTATTTTCTTGGTTTATACCTTCTTCTTCCTTATTATCCTCATAAATTACTCATCAACATGTTTTAACTCCTTTATCTCTGGAGTTGTCTAAAATAGTTTCATACACATGCACCCACATCCACACCCACACCAAAGTAAGAGGGAGTGAAAGATCTTTCCTTAACAGAAAGAGAGACTGAGACAGGGGGGCTTTCTTAACATAACTTCTTTGCACGTACCTTGAATGAAGCTTCCTCAAAGGAAAGTTTTCCAGGTTTGACAACTGTGCTTGATACATTCTGTAAACATATGTTTCATTGCCAAAAAACAAAAAAAAAAAACCCCAACTTTACATTTTCATGCTTTGTGATTTATAAGATATCTGGATTTTTTATGTTTAAGTTATTTATGTGTATGAATGCTTTATAAAAGAGGCAAAAGAAAAAAAGAATTAATGTGACTTATAAAATAAAGAAGTATAAATCAATTGTTATAGTTGACTTTGTAAAACAAAGAAAAGAAAATGAAAACTTCTAAGAGTACCACAGTAAAATGGCATTTATTGTTCAGGTTCATAGAACATTAATGTCTATGTTTTGATTTGACTAAGTCGTATAATCTGTCCTTCCTCAATTTTTAATTTTATAGCTAGTATCTCTTAAAAATCTGTGAGAAACCCTACATATCCGAATGCTGCATTTGCTACCCAAGTGATTTGCAGTGCACAGAGAATTCGATTTCAAAGTCCTGATTGAAGGTGTGCAAGAAAAAAGAACGTTGAATCACAGCTCTCCTGAATAATCACATTTTTATGAACTCTGCTATTCCTCTGTTTCCATCTCCTGTAGCTCTGAAATCATTTTTTAATCTCATCTCTACCAAAAGGTTCAGATCCTACATGCACAAGAAAGGAAGTGTGTGAAAAAACAGATTTGACCCTTGTTTTTAATAACCTGTGGTAGAAATTCTGGCATGAGTACCATGGACCTAGTATTTGTTAATGTCTTCTGGTAAACTTAGTAGATATTTTCCTACTAAGCATCCAGGATACACAGGCTTGATTCTTCGATTGTTCGGAACTATCAGAGGCTATGTGAATTGATTTAATTCCTCTTGAGCAAGCAGAGGACTAGACCAGCAGTAAAAATATGTTAGAACAGATCTAGCAAGTGTTCCAGTTCACTGACTGATATATGCTAAATGCTTTCTCCTTTCATGCTTTTAAGATTCACTGATGCGCCTGACACTGAGGCAGTAACAGTTAATGATCACAGTCATGCAATGACCATGAAATAGCAGGCTTCACAGAAATGCAGGCTTTAAGAAGGCTGTCTTGCAATGTTAATAACAGGACAACTTTTGGTTACTTTGGTTAAATTTTCTTTATTTTATTTGGATAATAAAAATAGATGTTTATAAACTGCAGTGTGGTTATTTTTATTAAAAATGGTGAACATGTATGGAGTACTTGCTAAATCTTGGGTATTGTGATCTTTTTTTTTT
>NW_004949096.1:13987104-13988173 GCF_000317375.1 Microtus ochrogaster | reverse complement strand
TTGAAGTCCAGACCAATATAACTTTCAGGCCTACACTCCCAATTTAACATTCCAGACTCTTTAACTATAGGGATGACAGAAAATTGAAGTGATAATTGTGACCAACAATTTAGGCTTTCTAGGAAAAGGGGCATTGACTCAAGTCTGGCTACTTCCTATGGGCATAGGGCGATGTGGTGAAGAGGAAAGCTGGGTGTTGGTGGGTCCACGCTCAGTGAGAGGTGTAGCTAGAAAGGCATCCCATGTACTGTCATCCTGAAGACATCAGGCATCTGTTCCTTGGGGGAGGTGAGAAGGCAGGTGTCTAGGAAGAAAATATCGTTATTACCAAGGATGAGTATGCCAGGATGAGGAGCAGGTAGGCCCTTCATTGTGGCATCCTGGAAAACCGGAGGGTGGAAGGTCCTGTCTCCTAGACAGACCAAGTGTCCTGAGTAGGTGCCTGCTTGAGCCTGGAGAGATGGTACCAGCATAGGTGTCCCAAGAGCTTGGCAGCGGAAGGGGTGGCGAGGATTACTGTGTGAGGTCCTGTCCATTGCTATTTGAGAGACCTGAGTTCATTGGAGAGCTTGGTTAGCTATTGTTTGATGAGTCCATTAGCTCTCTCCACCTTTTCTGAGCATTGTGGATGGTAGGGGTTGTGAAATTTCCAGGAGATGTTGAGAGCTTCTGACACAAGCCCCATGACCCTGGAAGTGAAGGTTGGTCCATTGTCTGTCTGGATAGTTCGTGGGACACCAAGCCAAGAATTGATGTGGTCAAGGATTACCTTATCCACTACATCTGCTATTTTCCTTGAGGCCTGAAACACTTCTATCTATCCTGTAAAAGTATCCACAAGTGTTCAGAGATAACAGAGTTTTTATGAGTAGGCATATAAGTGAAATCAACCTGCCAATCTTTGCCCAGTTGATGTCTACAAAGATGGTGTAGAGACTGACATATGTGGAGAGCCCTTTGTGGGTTGACCTGGGAACACATCTGACAGGAGGAGTGAACCTGTAAAATAGAATCTTGGAGATGGGTGGGCTCAAAAAGGGGCCCCAAAAAGTAGAACAAAGCTTTGGGG
>NW_004949096.1:13984101-13987004 GCF_000317375.1 Microtus ochrogaster | reverse complement strand
AGAGTTTTTATGAGTAGGCATATAAGTGAAATCAACCTGCCAATCTTTGCCCAGTTGATGTCTACAAAGATGGTGTAGAGACTGACATATGTGGAGAGCCCTTTGTGGGTTGACCTGGGAACACATCTGACAGGAGGAGTGAACCTGTAAAATAGAATCTTGGAGATGGGTGGGCTCAAAAAGGGGCCCCAAAAAGTAGAACAAAGCTTTGGGGAAGCAGCTAAGGATTTCTTGACCCAGTAAAGGTATTGGGTAAGCAGGTATCACTAAGAAAGTAATAGAGAAAAATTCTCCTATAAGAATGCAGAGCAGTGGCAAAGATTTAAGTGGGGAGGAACAAGTCCTGTCTTCCCCAACAACTGAAATTGGTGAGGAAAACATAAGGCCCCAGTGAGAACTTAGAACAGAATAGATAGGTCCCGTGTCCAATATAAAAGTAATGGACTTACCTGCTACCTGCAGCTTTACCCTAGGCTCAGATAGGGTTACAGGATATAACAAATATGGGCAGCGTCAATCCTCTGCAAGGCTGAGAAGTTCAAAGATTGGTACAGTTTCACTTGCTGATGTTGGTAGGCTGGACCTCTGTGGCATGGCATTGAGGACAAGCCTGCATGGGGGCACTGTGATTTCCAGTGTCCAGGTTTCTGGCAGGTAGGGCAAAACCTCAGAGGAGGCATAGTGCAATATTGTGCCACATGACCATTTAGGCCACACTTGAAACAGCTTGCCTGTGAGGTTGACTTAGGCTGGGCTCTATCATGGTATAGAGCCCTGTAGTTGGATTCCCTTGTCCCCCCCCCCTCCTGCAACCTTAGGTCATCTGCTAAGGCCTGGGCCTGCAGATTTGTTGTAGTCTTGTCTGTTAGGAAACTCAGCTGTTTTTTCCTGGGTATTAAAACTTTAAAGGCCATTTTCACCCATTCTCGTGTAGGAGTTTAGGGACCCTCCTCAAACTTTCTTAACTTTAAGCAGAAGGATTAATAGAAAAAGAGCCTAGCCAATTTTCTATATGAGAGAAATCTGGAAGAGAAAAGGGAACATGAATTTTCATAATGCCATCAAGTCCAGCCATCTCCCAGAGAGGACAGAAAAGGGTGGGACTATGGTAGGATCTGGTATGGGAGGAGATTAGAGAGGATTGGGAGGGGTAGCCCAGTGCGCAGAGGAGGTCCAAGGGTCAGGAGGTGAGGTAGGAGGAGGAGAGGAAGGTGGGTAAGGAGAAAGTTGACCTTGAACCTCCAGATTGGGAAGGGAGGGGACAGACAGGGTAGGAGAGGAATGTGGAGAAGGTTGCTCCACAGGAGGGGCTTGGGTATGGGCTTGAAGGAGTAAGGGAGGGACCAGTGCCTCTGACTGCATGGTGCTGCAAAATACTGGCTACTAAGGAAAGGGTGAGAGCGCAGAGCCCAAAAACCATGGACATATGTAAGCTCTGCCCATTTATCTTTATCAGACAGGCTCGATTTTGTAGGAGGCATCCCAGGGGTGACAGTGGATCTGACTTTGAACTGCAAGTGCCGATTTTTAAAGTCTATGCCCAACCAAGAGGCCTAAGTCTATTACAATGTGTCTGCTAAAATAGCTCTTAGGCCTAATGGGGTCATAGAAATTGAATGCTAGGCATTCCTGGAACAAATAAAGTCAGGCCTGGTGTTGCCGGTCTAGCCACTGCTGAGATCAACTCTTGGCACAAGCTCGTGGCTTCAACAAGTGTCCCATAATTGACAAAAGTAAGTATGAATGAGTCCCTCAAAAACCCTATAGCATAAGCAAACAAAAGAGACTCACCAAAATGCAGCTGCTGTAGCCCAGGAGCCAGTTTAAGTGTGGTGTGGAGAGCTCAGATTATGGACTAGGGAGCTTTCAATGCACGGCCTAAGGCCATGCAGAAAGGCCAAGGCCACTCTATCTTGATGGGAACCCCAAGATGTTAGGAATTTTTCCTAATGCCAGCTCTCTGGCAATGCAAAAATCTCAATCAAGCCAAATTACAACAAGTCAAATTAAGAATATCCAGGTTTAATGGGATTCGTGCACTCTAGGGTGGCTGCTATTCTTTTTTAAAAAATGCTGCAAGATCCCTGGTGGCAGTAGGCAGCAGAAATGCTGTAGGTCCCAAATGGTGGTGGCGGGCCATGTGGTGGCAGCAGGCAGAGACAGCTGCTGGTCCCTGAGCAATGGCTGGTTCTAGGCAGGGAGACACATGGCGGGCAGGCAGAAGACAGAAACATAGATAGACACGACATGCAGGGTGAGGTTGAATGTTTATTCAAGGGGTTATGGAGGAGGAAGGGTGAAGGGGGAGAGAGAGAGGGAGGGAGAGAAAGAAAGAGAGAGAGAGAGAGAAGAGGAGAAAGAGACAGAGAAGGGGGAGACAGAGAAGTGGGGAGAGAGGCAGAAGTGAAGCTGCCTCTCTGAGAGGAAGATGGAAAAGAGATCAAGCTCAGGCTGGAAGCTGAAGATCAATCAGTCTGCCTCAGCGGATGGGGAGGAGAATGGGTGTGGCTTGTCTCTTAAAGGGACCAAAACCATAACATTCCCAGGTCTTCCTTATAACAAAAAGCATGCATGTCAAGGAAGCAGAAAAGGAAGGGCCCAAGATGGCGGCGGGCAGGTCAAAGTTAATGGGAGTGGGCATGGCTTGTCCCTTAAAGCTACAGGAAAGCACAACATTCCCAGGTCTTCCTTATAATAAAAAGCAGGAGACCAGGCACCACAGCCCAAAGGAACTGGGGTGGCGAACTCTCAAGACTGCTTCCGGCTGATTGTGGGCGTCGTCTTTGGGGGGGGTCGCGAGAGAAGGCTGGATGCTGGGAACATCCTGGCATAGCTGGTCTCTTTACTTCTGACTGATGTCTGTGGCATGGGAATGTCTGGTGTCCCTTATCCTGTTTAAGGTA
>NW_004949096.1:13948009-13981785 GCF_000317375.1 Microtus ochrogaster | reverse complement strand
GAGAGAGAGAGGAGAAAGAGAAGGAGGGAGAGAGAGAGGAGGAGAGAGGCAAAGCCCCGGGTGTACACCGGGAGAGGAAACAGGAAGAGAGCAATGGAGGGTCAGAGGTCAGAAGTTAAAAGGAGTGGCCGTGGCAAGGGCAGGGACTGAAAGAATAACACTGGCTCTGAGGGGGATCCTGGAGGCCACTAATGCTCCCACCAAGACAAAGGGAAAGAGACCACTTGTTTCTCCTCTGGGATCTCACTTAAATACCCTGTAGAAGTGGTCTTGACAAAGCCCTCCCCCCCCCACATGCATGATGGGATTTGGAGTTCAGACAGATACAACTCCCAAGCCTGGGGGCTGGGATGGATGCAAGGGGATGGGGGCTATTCTCCCAACTTAACAATAGCTGAACAACAGAATTAAGCTCCCTAGTAGGGTTTGTGATTCTTCTATCATTGACTTTTGAAAAGGTTGACAGTATCAGCTATGGATTTCTTTCTATGAAGTGAACCTCAAATCCAATAAAAGAATAGTAAAATCCAGTGCAATATTTTGAAGCATGAACACATGATAACTTGATTTATCCTTTTTACTTAATAAATGTTACATCTATTGTCCAGCTTAATCTTTCATCTTACCTTTCTGTGTCAATTGCTCTGCCAACCTCTGGAAACCACCATTGTCCTCTCCACTTCCATGTGACCAAAGTTTTTAGATACCATGGCTAATTGAAATCATTACTTGTCTTTCTGTGCCGAATTCCACCTAACATGATGTCCTTTGGGTTCTTTTAAGTGTCACAATTCATTTGCTCTATGTATGATCCAGAGTTCCCATTGCCAGAAAAACTCATAAAGGAATGGAAATCCCTAGGTCAGACAGATTCCTACACAACCATGCTTTTGAAATACTATTCACAGCAGAGGGAGTATAGAAACAACACAAACGTTCATGAGTGAATGAAAGGACTGAAACTAATTAGGTCTAAATATACTGTAGAACAAGCTTTTACTTTCAAAGACTAAATTTCTGTTATTTCCAATATGTTTCTGTTATTTCATATGTACCTGGCATTTATTTGCCTCCTTCTCCACCCCTCAAATGATTGTCTGCAGCATGTTAGTGTTTCCCTCCACCCCTTTGTTATGTTTCTATTTATGATTAAAAAGTTACTGTTGTTGTAATTTAATCTCTTGTTGTAATTGAGTTTTGTGGTGGGTGACCTAACTGCCTTTATAGAATTGCTAAAGCAATGTTGAATATGCTTAGAGAGATGTGTCTCTGTAGCTGCAAATCATTATTGTACTTAAGCTGAAATTTTTCTTTGAAGTTAGAGGATTTTAGATGAAACATACTTCTAATTGCAGGGGAATCAAAAGTTTCATATTGCTGATGAATTGACTCATCTCAATTAAGGCCCTGATTCTGAACACCATTCCTTTAAGTATCAATATATCTGGTGGTGAATGCCTAGAGGGAAGAGAATGTAGGCAGACAGATGAGAAGATAGACAATTATCTATTATGCTTATTTACAAAACCAGTCAACACAGAGACCTCAGGAGGTCAGTTAGAATTATATATTACATTGTCATCTGCTCCAGAGGGGCTACCTTTGAATAACTGTCTGCACCGCTCAGAATCTGTAAATAGTGGAAACAACAGCATTAACCTTTTTTACAAAGAGCTTATTTTGAGATTACCTTTTTTTCCCCCTAAAAACAAAGCAATGGACAAAGAAATCAAACCTCTTCTTCTATACCCAGTTTTCAGCTTTGGGCAGGTTGGCCATCTTAAGTGGCTTCTTTACCATTTTTTCCTTTACTACTCAGTGTTTATACTACATACCTTGCTGTCAATCAAAGATGGAAGGCACAACCTTTCTTCAGGGACTGTGCATTGTGCTGCCAAGCTATGGTAACTCTACAGCTCTCCTTCAGGGCCAATTCAGTTGTTTGCTGAATACTACACTGTATTTACATGAGCATATCCTCTTCACATTCCTTTCGATTGCTATGTGAGTTCCGGACCTCATCTTTATAGCATATGCCATTAAACTATGTGTGACACTTGACAACTATTTAATAAATTTGCTAAATGAGTGGACACAGAACTGAAAAATTAACAATATGACGGTCTATATTAAATGCACACTCAACAGTGGGGATTTACCACAAAACATAGGAGAAAGGAATCAAGTTAATAATTTCAAACTTTTAACAAATTGAAATTTAAATGTGAAAAAATACTTATCTTTTTTCCAGGTGAATTTCTGTATTACAGACATAATACATCTATTTGCTAAGGCAGTATGGCCCATTAGCATAAATGTTAATTAACTCTTCAATTAGAAGCTTATTGTTAAATTAAAAATAACTTGAAGCATCAGGAAATTTTTTACATATTTCCAGAGCCAGAAAAAGATAAAATTTTGAGATATATCTTTATTTTAATGTGAGTCACCTCTGAAATATAGTAACTGCCATCCTGGTGAGCCTTTAGAGGGAAGCTGGGTGACTATTTATTTTATTATGTAAACAGAACACCTAGATTTTAAAAATGACAGTTTTGTTTTGAGGGTTGCTCTTCCAGAAACTCTGGTGTTTTTATTGTTTTTATTGAGCTATGTATTTTTCTCCACTCCCCTTCCTTTTTCCCCAGTATCCTTCTACCTCTCCCATGATCCCCACACTCTCAATTTATTCTGAAGAACTTGTCTTTTTCTATTCCCATGTAGATTAGTTCAATGTATGTCTCTCTTGGGTTCATTTTGTTGTCTAGGTTTTCCAGAATTGTAAATTGTAGGCTGGTTTTCCTTTGCTTTATGTCTAAAAGTCACTTATGAGTGCCTACATATTATATTTGTCTTTCTAGATCTGAATTACCTCACTAAATATAATGTTTGCTAGATTCAAACATTTATTATCAAATGTCAAGATGTCATTATTTTTTCTGCTGTATAGTACTTCTTTGTGTTAATTTTCTTTATCCATTTTTAGGTTGAGGGGCATTTAGGTTGTTTCCAGGTTCTGGTTATGACAAATAATGCTGATATGAACATAATTAAGCACATGTCCTTGTGATATGATTGAACATGCTTTGGGTATATACCCAAAAGTGATAGTGCTGGGTCTTGAGGAAGATTGTTTCCTAATTTTCTGATAAATCACTATACTGAAATCTAAAGAGGCTGTACCAGTTTGCACTCCCACCAGAAAAGGAGGAGTGTTCCTTTTTCCCACGCATCATCTCCATCATAAGTTATCATCAGTATTTTTGACCTTGGCCATTCTTATAGGTGTATGATGGAATCTCAAAGTTGTTTCAATTTGTATTTCTCTGATGGCTGAAGATGCCGAGCATTTCCTTAAGTGTCTTTCAGCCATTTTAGATTCATCTGTTGAGATTCTTTGCTTATGTCTGTATGTATGTCATGTTCTTATCAGATTCTTTATTTTTTGATGATCAATTTCTTGTGTTCTTTGTGTATTTTGGAGAAGGACCCTCTGTCCAATATGGGGTTGGTGAAGATCTTTTCCCATTCTGTAGGCTGCCATTTTTTCTTGTTGACTGTGTCCTTTGCTTTACAGAAGTTTCTCAGTTTCAGAGGTTCCATTTATTTATTGTTGCTCTCAGTGACTGTACTATTACGGTTATATTTAGGAAGTGGTCTCCTGTGCCAGTACATTCAAGTGTACTTCCCACTTTCTTTTCTGTGAGGTTCAGTGTGGTTGGTTTTATGTTCAGGTCTTTGATCCATTTGCACATAAATTTTGTGCTTGGCAATAGATACAAATCTATTTTCATTCTTCCACATGTTGATATCTGTTATGCTCATAGCATTTGCTAAATATGTTTTCTTTTTTCATTTTATATTTTTTCTTCTTGTTAAAAATCAGGCGTTCATAGATATATGATTGATTTATGGGTTTTTAATTTGGTTCCCATGATCTTCCTGTCTGTTTTATGTCAATAAGAAGTTGTTTTCAGTACTATAGCTCTGTAGTAGAGTTTGGAATCAGGGGCTGTGATGCCTTCAGAAGTTCCTTTATTGTCCAGGATTATCTTGGAATTTTTCCTTTTTTCATATGAAGTTGAGTACTGTTCTTTTGAGGTCTGTGAAAATCCACCATATAAACAAAATGAAAATGAAAAACACATGATCACCTCATTAGATACTGAAAAGATTTCAGCAAAATACAACATCCCTTCTTGATAAAGGTCTTGGAGAGAGCAGAGATACAGCAAACATACCTAACTATAATAAAGGCAACATAGAACAAGACAGCAATCAACAGCAAACTAAATGGAGAGAAACTCAAACGATCTCTCAGAAATCAGGAACAAGACAAGTTTGTCCACTCTCTGTATCTTTTCAATATAGTACTTAAGGTTCTAGCTGGAGCAATATGATAACAAAAGAAGATTAAATGTATACAATTTGGAAAAGAAGAAGTCAAACTCTCACCATTTGCTGGTGATATGATAGTTTATATAAGTGACCCCAAAAATTATACCAAGGAACTTCTGCAATTTATAAATACCTTCAGTAATGTAACAGGATACAAGATTAACTCAAAAAACATCAGTGGTCCTCCTTTATAAGATTATAAATTATTTGAGAAAGAAATCAGAGAAACATTAGCTTCACAATAGCCACAAATAACATAAAATATCTTGGTGTAAACTCTAACCAAACAAGTAGAAGACCTGTATGACAAGAACTGTAAATCTTTGAAGAAAGAAATTGAAGAAGACACCAGAAAATAGAGAGATCTCCCATGCTCTTGGGTAGGTAGAATTACCATAGTAAAAATGGTGGTCTTGGGAAAACAATCTACAGATTCAAGGCAATGCCCATTGAAAATATTTATCTTTGCATGGTTCTCTTTTATATCTTTATGTAAAGACCAAAAATAAAATTCTGTTTTGGTCAATATACACACTATATCTTAGCCCTAACACCTGATTTAGCTCATCTATATATCTAGTGAATTGCCAACATTAAACAGAATAACTGCTGTGGAGAAAATATAAGTTTTCAATTAAAAGTCTTTGCCTCTTGTTCTCTTGTGAGCCTATGAGTGAAATAGGCCTATCATGTCCAGATGACATTATTTCCAGCATCCTTCACTATTACAATCTTCCTGCCTTTGTCTGTAGTTCCTTAAGTCTGTGTATGTGTATATGTGATATAGATGTCCCATTCAGGGATTAACATCCCATAGTCACTCATTCTCTGCCCTTTGGCCAGTTCTAAGTCTCCATATTAATTGCCATTCACTGTGACTACTGACACAAGAAGTACATAAGGTCAAGCCACTCAATGACAGACACTCATGAGACTCCACCTCTGAGTACCTACTGGCAGTTGATGGTCTCTAAAGAAAGGTTGGTGAGTTACCTTTTGTGGAGGGTCCCATGGTAGATTGTACATGATCCAATGGATGATGCCCAACTGCCATGTGCATAAAATTAGCATCAGTTGAACTCGGTGGGTTATAAAAAAAAAAAAAAGGAAAAAGAAGAGGATGAGGGGTCAGGAGCAAAGATGATTTAAAGTTGGCAGATGGATGTAGTTCTAGGGAGATGGTTCAACAAAAGCAGGGATTGAGGGATAATATAATATCAATGCATGGAATAAATGCGAGTAGAATAAACTAAAATGGAAAAAACACATTTCAAGTTTCTTCTTTGCATTTTTTTTCAGTACGTAATGAAGATGCAACAGAATCTAGGAATATACATACAGTCTTATTACAGTGTTTTTGTATTTTAGTTAGGCAAGGTGGAAGGTTAATGAAGCCTGAATTTGTCAGAAGAAAATGTCTTCAACTGTAGGCATGTAAAGTGTGTATATTAGTGGCAAAATAAGTAGCAAAATGTCACCTTGTACAAGTGATTTTTTTTGGGGGGTGTTTTTTGAGACAGGGTTTTCCTGTGTAACAGTCCTAGCTGTCCTGGACTAGCTCTTGTAGACCAGGCTGGCCTCTAACTCACAGAGATTTGCCTGCCTCTGCCTCTGGAGTACTGGGATTAAAGGCGTGTGCCGTCACTGCCCAGCATACAAGTACAAGTGATTCTTATACTGAGACTGGAACCAGAGTGAGAAGCTCTTCAGGCTGAAAGGAGAAAGGGCTTCTGAAAAGGACAACAGCTGGGATGGTGAATGCTGTGTATTTAAAGGTGTAAGCGAAAGATAATACTATGGTGACATCAGAAGACTACAAAATGACAAAAAAAAAAAGAAGCTACAAAAGGTGTTTGTCCCATTAGTGTTACATTGCAATATTTGCACTTTATCTTTGCAGCAATGCACAGCTGTTATAGTTCACAGGGCCCTTTGTAGATACACAGCCTTTCTCTTCAGCACGTAGCAAGAATCCAACCAACGCAGAAACCTTACTAAAGCCTTTCTTTTCTCATGTATTGATATCCTATTAACAAGTCCCTGCATCTCTACTCCTAAAATACATTTGAATCTTCCAACCTTTCACTGTCCTAAAATTGGGTCTTGAAAGGTGCCAGTATAATAAAATTCAACGGTGATGTTCTCATGTTACAAGTCCTCATTGATTTGGGTTAAGAGAACTTCATGGTAAAAGCCTTTTTCACAGGGTTGCTTGCATGGATACAATAAGATATTGAACCTTAAATGTATTTAAAAATATAGTCTTTATAAGGATGAAAGACAATTAATTAACTTTGTGGTCTGATGTCTCTCTTCAGAATTCAAGTCCAGATACATTTATTTTTTAAAAAAATTAATGTTAAAGGGGGCCATGAATTTGAAAGAGTAAGGAGGGGTGTGTTCTAGTGTTTGATTGGAAGAAAGGAAAGAGGAAAAGTATGAAATTATAATCTCAAGAAATAATTAAAAATAAAAAACTTTATGTTTTCAGATATTTTAGTATATCTCAGAGGTTATAGGGTACTCTTTACAAAATACATCTCAGTAGCCTTTAATGGTAATCCTCCATTAATTTGTCAATGTAGCATACACAAGTACTGTAAAAAATAGCATTAATCCACAACAGATGTCAAGTTAAAGTGCTTATTTGCGGTGTTTATGGTAGACATGCAAAATATAACTTTGCATAGTAAATAGGAAAGTAAAGTAATAATAACAGGGCCATTAAAACTGAGCCCATCTGTGGGATGAACTTACTAAATAGACAATTATAAACAATAAGAAAAACTAGCAGTGGTGACTGAAAGAAGTAGAACTGTACAAAATGTAAAGACATGATCATTTCCTCTGTAGTTGTAGATAAGGTTATCTGGAAATGTGTGTTCAAAATTCATTTAAGCCTATCACAGAAAAAGTCCCTGTCTAACTGGCAAGGACGTACACAAAGGGACCGCAGTGCTAACCAACCTTGGAAAACAAAAAGCAATGAATATACAAAGATGTCCCAATTATATACATTCAAAATTGCATCAGTATTTTTCCTTATCATTTTTCCTCACTAAAGACTGAACCTCTTATAACATAAATTATGTATTTATACTGCAAGCATCAGAAATTTAATAGTTTACTATTTCAAAGCTCCACAGCTTCTACAATTGTTTATATTTGCATCTTTATTTCATTCTTACTATTTGAATCAGTAATCAGAAACAAAGTCTAGATATTAATCTAGAGATAATGCTTCTTTCTCCTCAATTATTTTGAAAGGACTTTAAATGGTAAGTGAATTCCTATTACATAGTTTGTTCATGAATAACTTAATAGGTTCAGCCCACAAATAAGTTCAGTTAGGTTAGTCCTCTTATGGAAAGTTTACTTTCTTGTTTATTCAAAGTTATGATTTGTATATCTACCAAAAAAGAGTAAATGACACTTTAATTTAATTTTTCATCTGTTGTAGAGCAGTACTAATTTTGCAATGTTCATGCATCATGAATTGATGAACTATTGGTCCATTAAATAGGTCAATGGGATGTATTTTGAATAGAGAAGCCTATGACCTTTGTAAGATAATGAAATAGCTAAAGTATCTGAAAAGACTGCAGTTTCTGTTTTTAATCATTTCTGAAAATTATAATTGCATAATTTCCCTCTTCTCTTTCTAACACTACTACATATTCTTCTCTTTCAGAGTCATTGCCCTATTTTCATTAATTTTTGTTACATGCATATATGTATATACATATTCATTCCTAAATGTATAAATACAACTTTCTAAGGAAGGAAGTAATACTGTTCCCCAAACCTTGTGAAAAATTGTGATAATCATGTGAAATGTTTGCCATAGGACATTAATTATCATGAACAGACAATTTTGCTCATTTCTCCTCAACAGAAACATGAAAATACATAATGATGAAGCAGTGATTTTCCGTGTCACTTCAGTTCTGAAAAAAATTGTTAGAAGTATCAACATTTCTTTAGTCACCCAAAGACTTAAAAACTTTTTTTTTTTATTTGTCAAATACCCGGGTATTTTCAAGGGTCCATCATCCCTTCAGCTCCAATGGGCCTCTAGGATAGTGACGGTTTCACACTTGATGTTTGCATACAGGCATTAGTAATTGAGATTTTATTAGATGAGAGTTTTTGTCATGAAGCAGTTTAAGAGTATTCACAGTACATATGCAGATGTGTCTTTGAGTGAAACATAGTAATTTAATTTATTGATGGAGAGTTTCATTTTGGAAGTTTGGGTCTATTTTGTGGTTCACTAGTCATCGGATATGTCAGCAAAATTATTAAACCCTCTGGATTTAGTCTTTTCATCATTTTCATAAGGCAATTCTGTAAATATTATATTATGGAAATACAAGATCAATCTTCAGCATACTGGTGGTCAGTAAATGCCAAGTAGAGTTAAAACCCAAGCCCGTGATCCATAGACTGTCAAACAATCACAGGAGCCTCAGATCTATGACTTTTAATGTACTCTTACCTTTTCCCTTGCTCTATTTGATTTGCAACTGTATGCAAATGACTGATAATGTGCACAAAAGCTTAGAGATAATATTATATCACTTAACCCTTCAGGTTACTCAAATTACCTTCTAATATTTAGTGTATAATTAGTGTTTATTTCAATTTTGTTATTCACTATGAAAATTCACTGCCAACGAGTATCACAGATGAGCGGTTGGGCTCAAAATGCTTTTTTTCTTTTTTTAATTGGTGGTCATTCAGATGAAAGACTAATCGGCATTGGGCATTGTCTGCTTAGTTTAATTAGGTGACACAGTTCTGTATTTCAGCCAAGGAAACTGTATCATTAAATTAGTTTTACTATTAGTGTTAATTAGATGTAGGTATCAGAAAATTGATTCAAGTTGTAGAGTTGATTAAGTGAAAACTGTCCTCACAATTTGATTTGTTTCAGGCAGATAGGGATGAAGCTTTAGAGCCAATGTTCTGCAGAAAAGAATGGTGGGATTTAGGTGGTAAAGTAAGTATTCTTTTTATTCTCTGCTCCACTTTTGATAATGAAATGTGTTGATCTTCTGGTGCTGGACAGAGTTCTTGTTCTCCCTCCAAACACACAGGAGCCCAGGAATATCACAGTCCTTCTCCAACAAAGCAAGACTATAAACAGCTAAAGTCCACCTGAGAGATTAGTAGAAAATATAACAATGTGGGTTGGAGTACTGTACTAGGAAAGAGTTTATTTTCTGTACAAGCATGACAGCAACTCTACAATTAGATATTTGAATAATAGTAAACACCGAGAGTAACCTTGTTATTAAAGTTTTTGGTTGCATACTTTCAGGGAGATAAAAACAAAACATTGTCCACACACATACACAAACACACACGTGTGTGTATATTCATCCATGTAGGTATACATATATACATGTATTATAAAAACATACATATGTGTGTGCCTACTTATATATGTACACCAAAAGAAAGTGTACTTAACTATTCTTATTGCAACTATTATGTAGTCATAAAAGTCAGAGCATTCCAGTAGAATGCAATCACCTCTGAATACAGGCCCTGTTGCTAATGAGCAATCAATCAACTAAGATCTGACATTTAACTCTTCTAATCCTTAGCTATCTGGAAAACCAAGGATAATGTGACTATATCACATATAATACTGTATGAATAAATTGTGGTGATGTCTGTAAAATGGTTACAAGAAGTAAGCCCCCCCCAATCACGCTGGTTTGCTCTAATCCATGGCTTGATTTGGATCCTGTTCAATCAATTTAGGTAGGCAAATATTGATTGCTTCCCCAAAGCGAGGTTTGATTGTAGGAAAACAGTGGAAGTTATGGGTTCTTGTATTTTTGCAGTCATTATTTCGTCCTGTCTGATTCTGCTCTTACTCGTTACCCATTATTTTTTCAGTGTGGGAAAGAGAGCTAGAATAATGAACTTAACCAGCGGAAACAGGGGGAACCTAAAAACCATTTCCAGCAGAGGTGGAGTTTATAGAAATTTCTAAGTGAAAATCAGAACTAAAACCCTCTGTTTTTAATTCATTGAGGTTTACTGATAGGTCAGAGGTGATGATCTGTGGGTGGGGATAGAGGGTAGTGGAGGGGCCAGGGAATGAGGAAAGATGTAGTGGAGCTCCAGGCTGATGCATACTAAATTCACTCTAGACAAAGATGCACACCTTGCTCTCAAGAACTTTCATATAAAATTCACACAAAAGTGACATATTATTAGAACTGGCCATGGAACAGTTCAATAATAGTTGTGTTCATTGAGAGCACATGGTCCATAGTCATCCTGTAGTTTTTGTCTTAGCTGACTCACCCTAGATATCAACACTAGCATCATGATTTTTAAACCTTTATCTGGTCCATATGACTTTTACTTTATTTACATATCTATCCACCAGTAATAATTCTGTGTGCTTTGGAATAGATACTAAAAACAAAAATTTAAGTTATGATTATTTTTCTCAGTCTGAGGAATTTAAATTAAATTAGGCATTGCTATTGGTGTTAAAATAAGAATTTCTACTCTGCTTTTTCTCTTGCTCTCACTGACTGGGGACTAGGGGGAAAGCCAGTAACATATGTATCAAATTTTGAGGTCAAAACATCTTAAATACACACTTTTTAATACACTGAATTCAATGTCAAACCTTTTAGATGCAGTATTTCATTTTATTACAAAAGGCCAGATCTATTATTACACTTTTTAAAAGCTAAACTGATGAAATTTTAAAGTCTATGTATCATTAATTTAAGATGACAGGGTTAGAGCTGGATACAAACCAAAACTTTTTGGAGCTCTGTTTAAATTATTATCAACTACAAGACATCTGGTAATTTACAAAGGTTTGAATTGAATCCTGTAAAGTTACGTATTGTGAAAATGATGTATCATTTAGTTTCCTCAGAGATTCTAGGTTTAGCAAGCAATCTGGGTAGTAGAGGTGGAAATTTAGAAGCTCCATGTCTCAGCAGAAGAAATTGGAGCTCTCTGAGCGTCAAGTTCTCTGCAAATGATAATGTTTGCCTCACCTATAGATTGTGGGCTTAAAATGAACGAGTCTGTCAAAGACGCTGAGTGTACTAGTTGGAACAGAGTAAATGCCTCTTTTTATATCTACTAAACCACTTCCTTTACTCAGAGGAAGAAAAAATATCTGTGATCCTGAACAAGGTAATATCTCTGAATCATTAATGAATTGGGATCATTGAGATGCTCCAGCAAATGATATTCATATTTTCTGATATGAGTTTAAATATTTTTTTTTCAGCAAGACAGGGAAAGAGTCAAGCATTTTGTGAAAATAATACATTACCTTTCTTGGTGACAAAGGCAAATTCTTGTGTTCAAGCGTGGTCTAAGATTACAAGGACACTATTTCTGAATCTCTTGCTGGCAAAGCTAACTACACAGCTAACAGTGATGCTGGTTTGTAGCATGGGGAACACTGGGGAACCAGAAGTCTTGGTGATAAGATTATGCATGATTATTATACCCAAGGTAAAATCTACAAAAATCTCCCACATGTGAAGTTTAATGAATAATAGAAACAAGAGAAGGCAAGCATATTCCTAACTTACTTTATCAATAAAACAAAAAAATGTTAGAAATAAATAAAAAAGCATTCCACTTAAGCATAGAATTATAGTTGTTTTGAGCTTAAGTTGTTCTGGATAAATACCATATTTGTGAAGCAATCCAAAGTTGTTGTTAGTCATGCCTTTTCTGACTTTTTGGACAAATAATTTGACCTTAATGATTAAACGACTTTATTTTTTTTAATTAAAAATTTCTGCCTCCTCCCCACCTCCCATTCCCTCCCCCTCCCCCGCTTCTCTCCCCCTTCCTCTCCAGTCCAAAGAGCAGTCAGGATTCCCTGCCCTGCAGGAAGTCCAAGGTCCTCCCCCCTCCATCCAGGTCCAGGAAGATGCACATCTAAATAGACTAGGCTCCCTCAAAGCCAGTACATGCAGTAGGATCAAAACCCAGTGCCATTGTCCTTGGCTTCTCAGGCAGCCCTCATTGTCCACCACGTTCAGAGAGTCCGGTTTGATCCCATGCTTTTTCAGTTCCAGTCGAGTTGGCCTTGGTGAGCTCCTATTAGATCAACCCCACCGTCTCAGTGGGTGGACGCACCCCTCGCAGTCCTGACTTCCTTGCTCATGTTCTCCCTCCTTCAGCTCCTCATTTGTGCCTTGGGAGCTCAGTCCAGCGCTCCAATGTGAGTAAGATAAACAAACTCACACCATAAGAATTTAGAGATATGGTTTAATATATCTTATATGCACCGAAGATAATCCTATTAAATTAAATGCAAATTGAGAGTTTGACACTTCAATCGATACGATGCAAAATCAGTTTTCGACAGAATTTCAACAGAGTTAGCCCTTGTCAACTTTCTCACATACAAAGAAGAGAGAATGAGGCTGAATTCCTCACCTGAGCTAATCACATTTGCTTGTTCAGGTGCACAGTAAGTTCTCTGTGGCCATCTCTACCTGTGACCACCAGCATCATCATGGTGAGCATAGGCAACGCCTATCTTCCTTGCCTTTGTCTTGAAGTGCACTGCAATTACTTTTCAGTGGATCCTAACAAATGATGACATTTGAGAAATTTCTCAATATTCATGAAACATTAGTTTTCAAAATGGTGCATACAACATCATGACTAAGGAAGTATACTCTAAAATCATGGGCAGAAGTGTGGATCTGATGTTTAATGAAGGTTTAACAGATGAGTGTGCCACAGTCCTCTTCCCACAAGTTAAAAATGAAGTCAATTTGTTCAAATATGAAAACAGTATCTAACAACCAATGCTTTATTAAGCTACAAAGAAGTTATATTATTTCTATTCATTTGAGGACATTTTATAATTTAACCTAGTTGTCTGGGGTCACTTGTCCACTTGAGGCAACTCTCTTCAATTTTTAATTTCCATTTGCATACTAGAGTGTCTATGTTAAAAATAAGCTAACAAAGACATCAAACCCCAATTCGGTGGCTTGTTTCCCTTCTCTGAATCAATGATTTCATCTGTCCTGTGATATGGATGTCATTAGAAAACTTACAAGACACAAAGTGTGACTTTCACCAGAAAGGCAGTAAGAGAGAGTTTATTCTGGTATCAGATATATAAAAGAACACAGATTTAGATTACCCTCAATTCATTGTCCCTGCATGGTAAGTGTCATGATATTTCTACAATAACATAGAAATAGTCATATGTCACAATACTTTTCAAATTGATTGCTTGGTGCATTAGGCAAATTATAGACAAGTTGGGAAAGTTTTGCCTTCAGATGCTATTTGAAGACAGATTTAGCTTTATGAACTGATAGAATTTGTTTATATATTCTAAAAGGATTTCCTCAAGAGTCACAAGAATGTTAGATTACACACAGAGGTGAGAAGTACAATAGCTATATAAGTTGTAATAGCCCAAGATCTTATAGCTCTGTATCCACAACATCCCAGTGTTTCCATAATAATTAAAATTCTATCAATTATTCTCTTTGAATTCTGTTCAATGTAATTATGTATATGTCTATCTGTGTGTGTATTTCTTTTTTCTGTGAATGTCAACAAATTTGTACAAGATAAACAGACCCTTCATAATAGATTATATGAACTCAATTATATTCTTTTTTATTTCAATATTGTATTTTACCAATATGAATACATTTAGAACAAAAACGCGTGGTTAAGGAAATACAGAGATGGCTCATTAGTTAAAGCACTAACCAGCCAAGCAACATGATAAGAGTTTGAATTCCCGGTATCCATATAAATGCCATGTGGATGTGGTGGCCCAGCCTCATAAGGTGTAGACAATGTATCCCCAAAACAGGTTTGATCGAGAGAGACTCATGGCTCAGTGAATACATTGGAAGTTTTTTTTGCATCAATATCAGATGTCTATTCACATGCAAACACAAGAGTAGATGTGCCTGAACATGCAGTCATGCCCATATGCATGCATGATCTACACATGATCAAAAACGTAGGTACAACGATAATACTGAGTTCAGTGTATTTGCTATGGTTTTTCCTTCCTGTGGCAATTATATAAGCCAAAGATGACTGAATGGCCTTAATGGTGTGTCATCCCTTACTTCTCTGTTCCTTTCTTTGTGTCCTGCAGTCAATGTCCAGTCTGGTCTATCTGACCTGCTAGGTGATCCATCACATTCTTTAGCTATCCTCTTACAAGCTACTGCTCTTCTCTTGCCTGGGTGATTTTCACCATTTGTCTTACTCCTTCCTGAATGCTGTGGTGCAATACCTGAGAGTGAGTGATTTACTTCTGAATGAAATTGACTTCCTACAGTTCTGGAGCTTCAGAAGTCCAAGAATAAAGCAGAAGCAGGTTCAAGGGCTACACTATGCTCTGCTTCTAAGATGGTACCTTAGACCTTTCTGTCTCTAGAGGAAAGCAGTCTGCTTTTCACTCACAGAGTAATAGAAGATGAGAGCTCACCCTCTCCTTTCCTTTTTCCTAGCAGCAGTAAACCTTCTTGACCAAAATATCTCCCACCCTCCCACCCTGTCTCATCACTCAGCACGGTCACACTGGGAGTTTCAACGAGTTTTGATGGTGATCAAGTTATAAAACCATGGCAGTCTGTAATTACCTCAGCATATCAACAAAACATGCCAAACACACACAACTCAATTTATTGAATGCTATTATCATAGTTAATATTGCAGACTGGCTCTCAAGCCCCTTCTTTATAGTATCTTTCGTTAATTTCCATAGCCTCTTCTACCTTGGATAGGAAAATATATTTAATTACTGTATCATACCAGCTTAATAAAGTCAGGGCATTACCCTTGTTTTGTTCATTGAAGTATCTCCAATGCTTTTAAAAAATGTGCTTTCTGATTGTTGCAAAATGCTTAATCTGTCATATTAAATAAAGGGAAGTATATCACTATGAGGTGGAAAAAAAATTTTAACCAGTTGGTGGAAAAGGAAACACTGTTCACCAAGTTGTTAATCCTCTGTTTCCATTGTGAGATAATGAGGAATAAATCCATTTTTGTCTGCTTCTTATAATTAATATATTTTTCAGTATCTAGGCAAGAGAGTGATTGAAGGGTTACATTTAAGGTGACTGCTTATGACAACTTTGAGGGCATTCCAAGTAACCTTGCTCTTCACTCAGCTTCCCAGGTCTTTGTTCATGTGCCTGCAGTGATGTTTTCACAGACACACGTGTGTTGCTGCTCCTTATACTGCTTTGATCTTTTCTAACAAGGCTGTTTATTTTTGCTCTGCGTAGATGGGTTCGTGGGTTTTATGAAGAGCTGATTCAGATAATTAAATCCTACACAAGGCTGAATAACAAAGCAGAAAAATCTGTCCGCAAAATGCTAAAACTCTTCCTCTGACTCAGAACCTCTCTTTTCTCAGATTTGAGTCATCCTGTGGAAGATGGCTTTATTTGTTTGATTCTAGATTTATGGCTCAGCATTCCCAAAATGGATGTGTACAAGGAGAAAGCATTTGTTTAGTGAGAAGGACATATATCTATTTGTAAAACCATAGAAAAACCATTATCTTGACTTAGGAGAGAGAAGAGGAGGAAGGAGAAAGAAAGGAGGAAATACTGCGAGGGGAGAGAAGAAGGGAGCAAACGACACAAAGAGTGAATGAAAACAGCAAAAGCAAGAGTAAATGAGAGATAAAGAGAGAGACTTTGAAGAGAGAGAAAATTACCTGAGGTTGTTTCTTATTACAACAAAAAAGCTGACAAAGCAATTTAAAGAAGACAGCCGCTACCTTGGCTCACAGTTACAGTCGATCATGGAAGCTTTGAAGCAGCAATAAAATTGTAACCCAATGAAGCCAGAGGAGGAGGGCAGTACTCATCTCTTTCCTCTTTTCAATTCAGTACATGGTTTCAGTCTTTGGAACAGTGGAACTCACTTTAATTAATTCATTAATTAACCAACTCTAGAATCTCCCTTACAGATATGACCAGAAGTTTGGTTCCTAGATGATTTGAGACACTTTCAGTTTGTAAATCAGTGTGAAACAATACATTAAATATTTCACTTTACTTTCACTCTATTCTGAGCTTTGGGGGAGGGGGAAAGTAATACAGTTTAAATTAGGAAGGGCAGATTAGAGAAATGGATACACTGTCTTATGGTGATCCACTTTAGCCAAAGAAGAACTAGAGTTATGTCCTTGGTTATACCAGAGGCCATAATTTGTTTTGGGGAAAAAACAAGGCTGTTTTCTGTATTGTCACACCATGAGGGATAGAGTTAATCCATTCATTAATCAATTCCTTCCAGAACAGTCATGTGATTTCTTAAATCAATCATTTTCTGTCATCTCCTCCCTGACCCTGCCCTCCCTCTCCTCTCCTCTCCTCTCCTCTCCTCTCCTCTCCTCTCCATTTTCTCCTCTCTTCTCCTCTCTTTATTCTTGTTCTGTGTACTATAATCACGTATATGGGTACACTTATCCATTCACTTAGGTATGGAGTTCCAAAGTTGACAGCTGACATCAGTGTCTCTTCTTCAGTCACTTGTTTTGACAGTGTCTCTCACAGAAGCTGAGTCTCCCAGTGTGAGACAGGCTGGTTGGTTAAAGCATTGGAATTAGCCTCTTTCCAGCTTCTAGAACTGTGGCTACAAATGTGGCTGCTACACCCAGGATTTACTTGGGTTCTGGGGATCTGAACACAGGTCTTAATGATTTTACAACAGGGATCTACAGACTCATCTCCCTAGGCCTGCTCATTTTGTCCTCATCAACCTCCTTTAATCTCTCAACACTTGAACTTATTTAAATATATAGTATTATAAGAGTGTGATTAAGTTTGAAGGTAATTGAATCGCAATAGACACCACCATATATGTGCAAAATAGTTTATTCTGTTCTAGATCTATTTTAATTATGTGTCAGTGTCTATACTTGCATGTAGGTGTGTGCCTATGATTTCAGGTGTCCATGGGAACAGAGGGCCAGAATTATAGACACATGTGAGGCACCTGATATGAGTGTTGCAAGCAGAACTCAGCTCCTCTGGGAAAGCAGTAAATGCTTTGAACCCTGGATCTATCTTTCCAGCCTCCAAAATGAGTTGGTAGAGAACGAGGATTTAGTGAGGTCTGCTAGCCATGCTTTCCTCAAGCATGTAACTCCTAGTTTCAGAGTGAATGAGTGGAAACTGTGGGACTGCGACTGACCACGGTTTATCTTGGGGGAACATACTGCTTTGGGTTACATACTGCAAGGGTATTGACAGGAATCATGCAAAGGTTTCACCTACATGGCTGTTGGCAAAAGTAGAGCAGCTGTCTCCAGGACCTGTGCTGTCCTAGAGCAAAAGCCAGAGACACAGCAGAGCTGAGAGGTTTCATGAACACCACATTGTAAAATCACACTGGACATCCTAATATAGTTCATAGTATACCGAAATCATATTTTAGCCAGTGTTTTTTAAAATGAACTTCCTTATCCTTATTCTAATATACAAATCTACACACTTTGCCTACTCTAACTACAGGCTGTAGTTTCAATAGCTTGATACTGACTATGCCACTTTCCCAATTTTCTTTCTAGTGGAAAATTATAGAAGTAATCTAGACTTATGCTTTGTAATCTGTGTTCTTATTCTGGGACTGTAAATTGCCACTTTACTGTATAAAGTTGCCCCAAGGAACAACTGGAAGTATGTCATCTTTCAATTTTATGATACTACAGATTTGAGGGTGATCACAGTGTTATCAGTCATACCATTTAGCTTTAAATGTTTATCAAAACGGAATTATATCTACTATTTTTAAAAAGAAGAAAAAGTATAAATTTTTAATTCACTTTATGAAGAACCACACACAAAAACCTTTATTCTATCTTTGTAATTTAATCTAATTTTCCTTAAAAATGTTTAGTGAGTTCATTTTCACACCCAGACATTAGACAGTGTCCTAGGGGAAGAAATATAGATGCAAATGGTCCTCTTTTCTTTACAATCCCAGACTCAAAAATAAATTACATGCATTATATGATAAATGCCATAACAAAATAAAGTAAAAAAAAAAAGCAGAGGAATTTCACAAAGAAAATAAATATTCTAAAGAATGAGAGCATAGAGTACTTTTATTAAAAAATACCTGATCAATAGAAGTTTATTTGAACTCAGGGCAAGGTTTAGTGCAATGTATATAATCTTTTTGTAGCATTAAACAACCATAATGTATTTTGTCATAATTCTGAAAGCCAGAAGTCTATAAATTAAGCCCAAATCAAGACGTATACAGTTTCACTGCCCAAGAAAATCCTGCAGCTGTAGGTTTCTTTTATGTTCTCTCTTCTGGTGACTGTTGGCTTCTCAATGTCTTGGCATATTACTTTAACATCTGTATATGGTAATCTTCCAAACTCCTCTTCTGTATACCCATTTTTCTTCTAGTAGTGATAGCATTCCATTCAGGGTCTATGTGGCTAACCCAGAATATTTTCACTTCAACATTTTTAACGTAATTAACTTAAAATTGTGAGAGCTGAGAAATGAGGCCACTTGGAATTACCATTCAGTCTACTACAATAAACAAAGAAGAAAATTACAATAAATTGAATTTTAGGGCCAACCACTATGCTGGGCATGCTGATAGTGAGAGAAAAGAAACTCTATGCAATGACATAGCAACTATATTCAATTAATTAGTGGTAATAGTCATCTAGTTAAACACAAAGTTCTTCCTAGCCCAGGGTAATCTTGTAAATCTTTGCTTCCTAGATATTCATTCTGTGTTTACTCTAAGACCTACAAAGATTCAATATTGTTTTTAATATTTGTTTGAAATTACTCCATTTCTTTTTCAATTAAGCAAAGGAATCCCTCTGTTCTTTGCTTCAGGCTTTCATATCAATCACAATTCATAAATTTATTCCATGTGCATTTATTGAATTCATACTGTGCGTCATGCACTGCCTTCTTTAAAAATGGATATGAAGGAAAAGCAAAAGAGCAAATGCAGTTCATGCCTTCAGGAGTACATAGCACAACAGAAGGATGCACATATTCAATGTGTAATAACTGATATGTATATCACACTAAGGTAGATCAAATTTTATATGATTTACTAACGTGTTCATGGAGATGACAGTGTTTCTACAAGTTTTTAAAAGGTAGTATATTTACATGACAGACAGAAATGAATAGAATCTCAGAACTTTTAATTGATGTGGAAAAATACAGATGTGCTTAGAAGTATGGGCTCAGGAACTTTTCAGAACTTTAACTCCTCTAAAGTCTGAGTTAAAACTCTTTGTGGGAAATGAAGATGGAGAGAGAAACACACAAGAAGAAGGTGAAAAAATATTCTAGGCTGTTCATGGGCTAGAATAGATCTAGGATAAAAGTTATCATGCACATGGTTTCATACTACTTTATGTTATTAGTTGACTAGTCTCGTGGGAGGAATAATACCAGAATTCATCCCTTTTTCTTCCATAAATAAGCCAAACTTCTTTTTAGACGGTGTGTCCTCCAGATGCCACACGCTATGCTTAGTTGTCTTTGTACTCTGCTCACTTTATTCATCCTGTGCAAAATTCTTTATTCGTGAGTCATAATGGCACCCCAGACTTTCATTAGACTTGTATTGAAAAAAAAAATATGGGGCTCCCTTAAAGCATCCTTGCTCTTATTTGAAAATATTTACTGGCACAAATGGATGCATTTGAGATGTGAATAGCCATTTGTACATTTTATAGGTTACTTTAAGAATTGCTTTTCTTTTCTGACTAAAACTTGCTTCATTAAACACTACTTCTTCCTGCAATGGATGAAGATATTAAAAATATCTCCTGCTGATGTAAGGGTTGAATTTTTCTCTTTATAGGCAATTGGGCTATCAAGAAATTCAGAGAAAATGATGTTAGAAATTGGGATTTTATAGTTTATATGGAGAAAAATTAAAAGACAACAGGATGGTGTGGAATATGATTTGATACAAGTCTGGATTTAAGTCTGAATTCTGGCATTTGATAACTTTTTCCTTTATGACTTGGCAGAACTCACATCATCTTCCTAAAAAATTAGTTCCTTGTCTGTAAATTGAGATCACAATCCTATAGGTATGTCCAGATACCATTCACACAAGCACACAAAGCACGAGGTATCTCCAAATGCCAGTGTGGTGCCCAGGAGCTACTAAATACAGTCCTCTTTTACTGTCTGTAGACAAAGAAAACAAAGAGGATAAATGACAAGAAGTCACAGAAATATGTATGAATAAAAAAAGTGTTGGCAGGGAGGTCAAAAGACAAGTGAATTAACACATAAGGATGAAGAGTAAGGATGTAGGGATTATGTATCTGCAATAATGAACTCTGTCTCTCACAGTAACTACTTGATTCTCAACAATCCACTGATATCGCAACGGGTTAATTCATGTAAAGCTTTTTGAACTAGACTATCATAAGATAGAACTTACAAAATTATATTGATAGCATTTGTTTTTCCTTTTGAAATTAACCTGTTAGAATAAACAAGTCTTTAAAATGTTCACAATTATCTATCTAAACCATTCCTCAGCAGTGTGGTCAGAGGGCCAGTAGTCTTTATTACACACATCACTAGGTTACTGTTGTGGTAGCTACGTGTAATGATTGTATATGTACAGCCAGGCGGTGGTGGTGTACGCCTTTAATCCCAGCACTCTAGAGGCAGATGCAGGTGGATCTCTGTGAGTTCGAGGCCAGCCTGGTCTACAAGAGCTAGTGCCAGGACAGGCCCCAAAGCTACAGAGAAACCCTGTCTCGGAAAAACTAAAAAAAAAAAAAAAAAGCAAAAAACAGAAGGGCCAGGTTTGAAATAGGCATTTTCGCGTGAATATTTTACAAATAGACTAACGTCCTTCATTCACACTACTCAGCTGCAAGGCAATAATGTAGACTGAAGAAGTTCCTCATTTAGTTCCTTGTCAGAATTTTTTTTTTCTGAGAAAAGGTTTCTTTGTATCTTAGGAGCCTGTTCTGGAACTAGCTCTGGTAGACCAGACTGGCCTCAAACTCACAGAGATCCGCTTGCCTCTGCTTTCTGAGTGCTGGGATTAAAGGCGTGCGCCACCACCACCTGGTTCCCTTATGAGAATATTTGCATCACATCCTCAAACTGACCATGAGTTCTCACTAGTCCGTTCCTTTTCTTTTTCATGCAGATACTATATTTTAGCCATTTCCCAGAGTGTTATCATTAGGAAACAAGGTAGTTCTCGAATATCTTAAGTACTGTAGATTCCACCTAATCCTGATTGCTTGCTATTCTTTACATGTCTTTTACATTGTCAACCACTATAAGCATTAGCAGTTGGAATTAGGCTGATAATTTCCTGAGCAAGGAGAAACTAGTTCCTCTTTTAACAAAACTGTCTATTTCTGTGGAGTTAATAGAAAGATAACCTTGTTAGGTCAGCAGATATCTCTCAAAGACCCAAACCACAAAGAAATAGTTTGTTAAAAGGAATGCATATAAACTTTACTAGTGTCAACAGAAAGTATGCTAATTTTTATTTGCTTTGTATGCATGGAGGAGAGGATGAGAATACTGTGCAATTATACCCAAGTAGGGCTACGCTGCTTTCTGGGCTTTCATGTTCAGAGACACGTTCAGCTTCTCTCCTTGTCTAAAACTATACTCTGTATATTTTAGAAGCAATATTTTTCATTAGTAACAAAGAAAGCAGTCAATGTAGAGAGCTAGAGAAAAGACGCAGCTGTTAACACCAACTGCTCTTACAGATGACCTGGGCTCTTTTCCCATTACCCAAATGACAGCTCATAGTTGTGTGTTAACTCCATTTAAAAGGAATTCTATATTGTTTTGCGGACTTAGTGGGCAATGGACTTGTACTTGGTGCACATATATAGATTCAGACAAAAACATTTTTTCCATATAAAATAAAAATAAATCAATCTTTTTATTCAAAAAAGTCAGTGTAGTCTCTTTTCAGTGGGAATAAATAAATAAGTGATGTGTTTAAGAAATGATTGGGTGATCAGTGAGACAACTCAACTATTAAAACTACCTGGTAACAACCCCATAACCTGAGTTTGGTCACCTGACCCATAAAAGGAAAGGGCCAATATGACTTCCATACATCGTCTTCGGACTTAATTATGTATACTGTAGAATGTTGGTCATCTTCTAGTCTACACACACTGGCACACACACACACACAGACACAGATACTAACAGATTCAAAAATACACACATATACAATAGATTAACTGAGAGAAAATATGAATAAAATTTAACACAAATAATTACACATAAACCTAGGAGATGTTTCCCTTAAATTCAAGGGGAATATCTCCAGGTTGAGGGAAAATAGTTAAGCACTGTGATCAAAACAGATGACATCATTGTTTTCTAATAATCTTCTCTTGGGAATAAACTATAAACTTCCTACTAGAACTAAGGTTTAACAAACATAGACTTTAGAAAATATTTGAAGTATACTGGCAGTTCCTTGAGATAAACAGAATGAGATGAGAGAGAAAACAGACATTGATTTTTACATGGTGTCTTATGAGAAAATGGCACTTTAGAGGGAATCTGAAGTAAGATCTGATAGTAATAGCCAAAGTAATGGAGGGCACTTTGGCAGGAAGGAAAGTGGTCATGGTTACCTCCATGGGATTGTGGTTCATGAAAGGATGCCTCCCCTGTTATGAAGAACAGAAGTCTTGACATAGATTTATTTCTCAAAAATCGATTGATTTTAGCCTTATAAAAAAAGGAAGATAAAAATGGGCACTTTCTTTCTTGATAGAAGGGCAGAGTGACACAGTAAACTATACGGTTTTGTTGAAAGATTTCTGATGACCTCTACTAAGAAGAATTTGTATTAGGTCACGGTGGCTTCCCAACTGCCTTTGACTTCTCTTTCTTGAGTTTTCCCTGCATTAACATGGTGCTGCACCCCTCTCCCATCAAGTACTCAAAAGTTATTGAACCTTAGTTCTTGGTAGGAATGTGACTTGTCCAAGTAAGTTAAGTCCATCTATCAACCCCTGTTTCTCTTTCCATAAAACCCTACTCATGCTTGGGAAAGCAATATATTCCTTTTGCCCTTTAAATTCATTCCACCGGAATCTCTTCATCATCCTCAGCTACACACTGAAGTGTCACTTACTATACTTTGGTGCATTGATCTTTTCTACTGCTGTGATGGCAGTTCTTAGTTAGCAACTTGAATATATCTGGAATTAACTAAAATCCAAATGGCTAGTCACATCTGTGAGAGGCTTTTTTCTTAATTAAAATATTTGAAGTTTAGAAGAAACACTTCTAATATTAATCTTTGTAGTGGGAAGATACAGCTTTAATCCAAATCTTTTGAGAAAATACAACTTTAATCCGGGCCATATGTAAAGGACATGGAAGAAGTAAACTTGTTCTTCTTTGCCTGTTTGCTCTTTCTCTTTCTTAACAAGTTTATTCCTTAACTGGCATCAGAACCTTCTTCTTCAATATTCTGACTTATACTGAAGACCAGCTAAGACATCCAGCCTCTTTACCTGAACTATTACCGGATTCTTGGACCCTTCATTGGTGGACAGTCATTGCTGGACTAGTTAGACCATAACACACACACACACACACACACACACACACACACACACACACACACAAATGTCTCTGTGTGTATTCATTCTATAAATTCTGTTCCTCTAGAGAACCCTGACTATACACCATCCAACATTATCACTATTTATTCAACACTGATTAAAGACTAAAAAAAATCATGAACATGGTGTACAAACAGAGCAATAAGGATTTTTCATTCTTGTTCTACTCATTGTCTTAAGAGGACAATGTTAATTTGAAATGATTGTGTTTTGTCAAAAGATGAAAGTTTTCTTCAACAATACAGAGTATTGCCTGTAGCTTCCTTTGGTATAGGCTAGGAAATTGAGGCAGGTATGCTAGGGTGGGATGCCATGAGACTCTTTATTGTAATTCAGTAAGTGGGGATAGTAGGAATTGTAATCAATTAGTTTTAAACACCACTACTCTGGAGGGTAGAGAAGGTGAGGGAGTAGGAACTTGGATTGGTATATATTATGAAGAAAATAGTTTGTTTTCTTTATAAAAAAATAAAAATAAAATAAGAAGATCAGTAATCTTGATGGTATGTTAGGCCAGGTGAGTTCTGTAGCATGCAACACTTGCTCTTACAGTAGCTAAATGCTAATATTCCCCATTTTGAACATTATGAATGCACAACCAATGTTGCTCTTTTTTTTTTGCTTTGTTTTTTTAGAAAGTGATAGTGTTGGATTTCAAACACCAACTTGAATAGTTCTTCTTCAGTTGTGTGCTATACTGGTCATATTCCACAAAGGGTAACTCAGGACTGAGTGATATTATAATTGATCATTTTGCGGTGTCTTGATGATGGTATGGTTTATAAGGATATTACAACTGCCAATGTTTTTTTTATTCTGAACACTACTGATATCTTGCATAGGATTTCTATTGCTGTAATAAAACCCCATAACCAGAAACAACTTGGGGTAGAAAGTATTTATTTTATTTCACATGTCCCAATCACAATTCATAATGAAGGGATGACCGAGAAGGAACCTGATGTTAAGAACTGATATAGAAGCCATGGGGTGATGCTGCTTACTGACTTGCCCATTTGGAGCTCATCTTGCTCTCTCACACAATCCAAGTCTGCCTGCCCAGGGATGGTATGTCTTACCTTGTGGTCTTGGTCCTTCAATGTTAAACATTAGTCAAAGAAATTCCCTATGTAATTGCCACAGACAACCTGTTGAGAGCATTATCTTAATGGAAGTTCCTCTTTTCAAATACTCCAGCTTGCATCAAGTTGACATAAACCTAATTAACACAATTGGCTGCCGAGGATTAACAAACATACCTCACCCACAAAATCAAGTTGAGTTCTTGATTCAGTTTGCATTTCTTGAATGACAAACGATATTGAGCATTTTTCCCCTGTGCTTACATTCATCTTGTACAACCTTTTTGGCAATATATCTAACTAATGCTTTTGAGTGACCAGATACTTAATGCATTTAAAGTTGTATTATCCAAAAGTCAGTATATTACATCCTACTGGTTACATATTTTAAAACATACTATTTTACTTCATGAATGTATATGACTATGATTGATCAATTTAAATAATGCTGGCTTAGAAAACATACCTGAGTGCTTCATGCCTTTCTTTGTTATCACTCAAAGATTGAAAAACAATTGAACATGAACTAAGATGATAACTCAAGGATAGCAGTTTTTGTTACTTTTTAAGGGACCCTGATGAACACAGCTGGCTAGCTCTCGTATTCTATGCAGCTACAGGCATTAATGAATGTGCAGAAAGTATTTTATTCATGCAGAGCCCTCTGAGAATCTGAGTGCTTGGAAGTCAGGGTTAATATTATCCAATAAATCCATAGTTTCGGTAATTATTAAAATATAGGTTCTTTTTAGTTTCCTAAAATATGCTTGCAATTAAAAGTTGAGAAAAACAGAAAGCATTAATTAACTCACTAATTTCTATAATTACAAGGTTATTCATATCAGGAGAATCATTAGATGATGTTTGAAGAATTTGAAGTCATTCAGCACCTACAAAACATAATGAAGTGTTGGAGAGCTTGGCTGGCATAACACAATCTTCAGTTTGCTGAATACATTTCAACCATAAACTCAGAATTTTTCATAAATTAACCTGGTCACAGATTTCTTTTTTAATAAGGAAATGGTAATTTTTTTCATGGAATTTTTTTGCCCCATGAGACAATTATCTTTTGAGAGATCAACTTGATATGTAATGTAGATGAGTCATGTATGAGAATGGCACTCAATGCTTGGCTTTCCTTTTTTATTTTATACTTAAAAGAGCACAATTTCAAATGTATCTCTTGAAAGAATAAACGTCTATTTATATGTCTTGCTACTGTGCTTTGGAAGAACATTTTATTCATTCTTTCATTTATATATTCATTTTGGAGGAAACGATATTGTAAATCCTTCCACATTACTTGTTCCAGATCAATCCCTAATGAATGTGTTGAATAAATAAGCTGAGGAAATATGGCAGTCAGATTTTTAAAGGATAACCTTCTTTTATTCCAGTAAACAATGGAACAGATCAAAGTAAGGGAGAGCTTCTACTTCTCAGATACTTTGCAATAAAATAATCCTAGATCAATGTAACAAAAAATTCACTATTCTTACAGCAAAGTGCTGTATGCCCTGAGAAGAGAATGAACCAGTCTGGTCAATAAAGCTTTTGTCTACAGAGTGGGCTGATTTGCTCTTGACCTTGAAAAATGATGGAGAAATATTATGTGTGGTAGTTAAATTAATGCACAGGAAAGTTAAATGACCCAAACTAAAACTAACAACAAGTCCATTCTTCATTCATTCATTTAATGAATATTTAATATAAGAGCACTATTTGCTGGATGCTGACTGCATATAAAGAAATGCAAAATACAGTCACTAATCCAAAAGAGGTCGTCATTTTTAAAAATAGGACAGCTTCTTGCACCATGAATTACAATATGATACAGATCTGTCCTTCTTTCCACCTTAAAGTCTTATAGTAGCCAATGGAGAATTATTTAGGATATTTGATCGTTCTATATGTTCATAGAATCCTCAAAAACTAATGCACAGTATGAGATTAACCTTGAAAATGAATAGAATTTTCTCAGCAAAAAGGAGAAGAATCTCTTAAATATATTGCTTTTCCAAAATCAAACCTTTAGTTATATCTCATTTACTTAAAATTTTAGCCAGTAATGAAGCTGGGTTTATGTTGCAAACTTAATTAAACACTAGTTCCATGTTGAGAACTGTGAAGGGGAAGAACACATGTGATGAGTACCATCCTGATACTGACAGTCCACAATTGTGACAATCATGGGCATGTAGAATTACTTTGGAACAGTAGTCAATAAAGGTTTTTCTGAAAAGAGTTGAACAGTAAAGATTTTATGCATGTGAACGGTAATTTCTCCACGGGGATTAGTCAACTGAGCCATAAATTGTATGCAACTGAACTGGTGTACCTTTATCTGAGTAAAACTACATTTACAAAAATAGTCAGTAGGCATGATTTGGTATACATGCTGTGAAATGGCAATCACTGCAAAAAAGTAATGATTTCATGATAAAATTATAAAGATGTAGAATAAAACAATTTGAGTAACTTATAAAGCAAATTGCAGGTAAGAAGAAGTGAATCACTTCACTCATAAAGAAATTCAAATTAAAGAATATTGTGGCACTTACACCACTCATACGGTAGAAATTTAAAAAACAAAATAAAGATGGAAATGGACCAAGTTTGAAGATTTGCTATCCTTCTATAAAACCATCTATATAAAAAATATGAAGTTTTATAAGAAAAATGTGAGGCAAATGCTATGAATTTTTGTTTTGCAAATTAATTACAGGTATATATTTACAAATACTTACAAATTTTTATTTTGAAAATTAATTATAAATATATATTTACTATCCTTCTAAAAGACACTTTGGGTACCATTACTATTCCTATTTTACAAAATAAAATATTTCAATCCAGCTTGCTAAGTAGCCTGCCCACCTAGTAAGGCAATTAAGGCAGTGTTTTAAACCACAGCAATACTCTTTCTTGAAATAAATTTTCAAATTTGGTAATATACTTGCTCTATATTAGGAAAGTTTCATATGTTCATCCTGTTTTTATCACTGCCATTCTGCAGTTAAGGATTTGTTCAAAGGAAATGGAAACATATAATCTAAGGACTGAAACTTAGCAGCTCCTAAGTGCCAAGTAGTGGATGACTAGATAAGTATCCATCTCCACAATTAAGTACACCATAATTCTCTAAAATCAACTTGAGCAAGACTATGTGAATAAACAGAAGGAGGTAGTCATATCCAGGTTAAGTGAGAAAATCTAGGGTGATTTAAGTTATACACAGAAATATGCATGTGAGTTGTACGTTAATTGTCTACTGTTCTAGATTAAAGATATGAAAACACACAAATATTGGCTCAAGCACATTCTTAGAACTAATACTCATAAATTCTGAGAGTAACTGTTCGTATATATTATGTACGAATCCTCCCAGGAAAAACAAAACACTTTTAGACTTCTTATGGTAAGTAGTACAGCGTAAGTGTTAGAAAATAATTATTATGCAATGTATTGCATGTAATTAGAAATTTCCATTGTACACATGCTGAACTGTATAGCGCACATGAACATCCATATAGCATTTTTTCAACATTTATCTCTTTCTTTCTTAACCTGCATCAATTTCTAGTCATGTGTATCCTGTGTAAGGCTGAGGTCCACATTTTCTTTTTTTTTTAATCTTTTGGAATTTTTCTTTTCTTCTTGATCATAAAGTTGTGTGTTTATTGATTCTACAGATGTAACACTCATTTGAGCAGCAAGCTTGTGTTGTATACCCAAAAAGTAATGGGAGCTAAGCAAAGCATTCACATTGCTTGTTAACTGTTGTGTCCTGGCGTAATTATTTGTCTGTATACCTTAGGCAAAGAAGTGTTAATAATGCTCTTGCTAGCTTAACATTATCCCATTAAAAGAAAAGAAATTTGTGTATATGCTCTTCATTTTCCATCATACATTGTGTCCTTAGATTCTGAAGTGGTGTCTGGAGTGTTTTGTACTGTCATATTCCATTTCAATGGTCATTTTCTGCTTTGAGGCTACCTTGGAAAGCAATCATTGCGTCTCCTTGCTTACAGCTATTCTATTCCCAGCTGAGAGTCACAAGAGAACAGAGTGAACATTACATTCCATCTTGAGCAGCTCTGGTTTATGGTTTCATTTGCCTTGTTCAACACCATTTCTATCTTTCCTTGTGCTTCCGTGGGATAACGGGTGAGGTGATTGAACTGAAAAGTCCCTGGCCAGCACTGTGTTTGGAAATAGCGATTATTGCAAGTGGCATTGAGCAAGTGGCTTCCTTTTCATTTTCTAATTCTTTTAGACTTGGCTGCTTACTGGTTACAAAAAAAAAAAAAGATGTAAAGTCAACTGATATTTGTTTTGACAGTGCTAAGAACAATGTATGGACACTGCTTTTCATGAGAGATATGGTAAAATAAATGGAGAAACATGACTACTAAGGAGGCACAAGGAGCCATCTTGCTTGTCAGCTCATTTTTCTCAACTTCACCTGCACATTTTAAATATCTGGGAAGCTTTTAATCAACTCAGTTGCTCCCTTACACACAGAGCATAATTTCCTTAATGTGGACTTTAATCCATACCAGGAATGAAGGAAAGGTTTGATCATTTTTCAGACAGTTATTGTTAGGAGTTTTAACTACTTTACTGAATTCTTTACTTGGAGAATTCCTTTTGGGTAAAATATTTTAAAGATGTATCTCCCATTCTCCTGACAGAGTCATCTCCCTTCCTCAACTGAGGAATCTTCACTTAAGCTGTCATTAGCAACACTTACAACCTAAATCTATTTTATTTGTTTTTAAAGAAACACTGGGACAAATTGGCATTTGAAAGATACCATCAGCCCTTCCTATTTCATTTACTGACATATTAATCTATGTTATATGAGTATAGAATTTAAGGTCATATTGACATACAATTAATAAAATCATAACAAAGTTACATTTTTATAACTTTTAGAGTCCCAGAATCATAATTCTTAATTATTGCTTTCAGAAAAATTTTGTTTTATATTTTGAGGTTTTTAAGTTGGGTTGATGTAGCCCAGGTTAACTTAAACATTCCTGTGTAGCAAATGCTGACACAGAATGTTTAATCCCCTAGCTTTCAAGATATGAGGGTTATTGACTTCTCTCAGCAAGCCTTGCTAATTGTGGAAAGTTGTAATTTAAATTGAATAGCTAGGACCTGGCTAATGTTTGCTATACCTATTATTCTAGAAATTTCGGAAGCTGGAAGAGTTGACTAATTTGGCTTAGGTAGGCAAGATCAGCCTGTACATATAATGAGAAGCTGGAAAGGAGACTAGAGGTAGAGGGATAGGAGATAATAGGAGAGGAAAAGAGGAGAGGGGAAGGGAAACGGGTATTGAGAAGTGAGAGATTCAATGATATCTTCAAAATTTTCAAAAACAATGTTACTTAAAGTTTTCCTTGAATTTTATAATATTTGTTGAACCCAAACATGAGTCATGAGTTTATTTTACTCTTCATTGGTTTTAGAGATATTGTGATATTCTCAAAAATTAGCACTCATCTTTATACATCACACAGCCTTCCATTGTCTTCTTTTTTCTGAGACCAAAATAAAATGGTTAAGATAGACATGAGATACAAAAGAATTACAAGGATTATGCTTTAAATTTTCTGTAACACAAAAGACCTGTTATTCTAATGAAAAGAATATAGCCTTATTATTCTATCAATACTAAGAACACTCTTTGAGTTCTGAAAAGAATGCCATGCCCATTGCTTCTCCCCACTAAAGTGGGAGATGCATGCTTTTGTTCAGTTGCATTTGGATAAGTCACTGTCCCGGCAGCATAGCACTTTGACGAGCATGTGATTTTTTTTTTTTAACACAAACAAGTTGAAGTCTCCAAGTTGAATTTTAATGTGTCTCTTTTTTATCAAAACATAGAGCACATTGATTGATTTCTATTTGTGAGCTTTTTGTTGTTATTGGAGGTTGTCTAGAGTTTAACATGATTGTCCATCTAATTACAGCCCCCACTCTGATGTTAATCTCTATCTCTATTTCTAAAACTTAAAAACACAGCTGGATGTTATGCAAAACAATGGAAAACTTCTATCCAATGGCAACAAAGACTGAAACACTAAGTTAACGTGACCACTATACCCATGGTAACCAAGTGATTCCTAAAGTACTTAAACATCAACCGCAGCATCTCTTGTGAGCCTGTTAGAAATTCAAATGTGGGGCTGGAGACTTAGCTCTGAGGTTCAAGGGCTCATCTAGAAAACTCAGGCTTGATTATCAGCACCCATACAGAGGTTAACATTAGTCTGTTACTACAGTTCCAGGGATCCTACCTCCATCTTCTGAACTTTGTGGGCACTGCATGGATGTGGAAGCAAAATACTCAAATACAAAAAATAAAAGCAGATGCTCAATCATGCCACAAGGACATGTGCTCAACAATGTTCATAGCAGCATTGTTTGTCATAGTCAGAACCTGGAAACAACCTAAACGCCCCTCGACGGAAGAATGGATAAGGAAAATGTGATATATTTACATAATGGAGTACTACACAGCATAAAAAATAACACCTTGAATTTTGCAGGCAAATAGATGGAGCTAGAAAACATTATTTTGAGTGAGGTAATCCAGACACAGAAAGATAATTATCACTCACATGTACTCACTCATAAGTGGTTTTTAAACATAAACCAAAGAAAACCATCCCACAAATCATATTCCCAGAGAACCTAGACTACAATGAGGACCCTAAGAGAGATGTACATGGATCTAATCTACATTGGAAGCAGAAAACAATAAGATTTTCTGAGTAAATTGGGAGCATGGGGATCTTGTGAGAGGGTTGAAGGGGAGGGGAGAGGCAGTGAGGGGAGCCAAGAAAAATGTAGAGCTTAATAAAAATCAATTTAAAAAAGAAACAAAAAATTTAAAAAAAAGCAAGACCTAAAAAAATAGTGTTTTTTTTAAAAAAATTCAAATATGTGAGTCCCATTCCTGACCTAGTAAAACACAGTATCCAGAGTCTAAAATTCTAGTCTTTATTTATTTTTTAACTTTTCAAAAAGTGATTTTTTTTATTTCATGTGTATTAGTGTTTGGCATAAATTACTTTGTAGAACTGAAATTTTATGTGACTGAAAACTATGTGGATGTGGGATAAAACCCTGATTCTCTGTAAGAATAGGAAGTACTTGTAAACACTGAACTATCTCTCTTTTCCATGTAGTTGTTTAAACAGGGCTTTAATCTGCTGCTGCTACATTTCATGTTTAAGCACTCTATCATTGAATTAGAAGTTTTCTGAAGGTAAAGGTCATGGCTTCTGTAATCCTGTAGCCCTCTTACCCAGCAGAGGAAGGAGACTCATTAATTATTGCAACAGTCTCTTGAACCACAGCGAGAGCTATGAACTTATTGTCTCACAGAAAATAAAGCCAACTGATAACCTGCAAAACATGAGGTGCTAATTTGAGTCTTCTATCTTTGTAACAAAAATTTAGCTCATTAGTTCTGTAGGTTCACCAATAAACAATTTAGATGTATGTTTTTTTATCAAATACTTTCCTTTTTGTGAGTCTTATTTTTAATTGCATCATTCTGGGAATGACACATATAGCTATTAATAAATGACAATTAATCTTTAAGAAGTACAATTTGATGCAACAGTAAACAGAAATAATGGCAGGTGACTCACTTAGCTTTCCAAAAGCATATGTGATCATGTGGAGTCCAAGAAAATTTGCTGTCATTTAATTAATTGATTAAAAACAAACTCTGGGGGAAAACCTTTCTAACTTTATAATGCAGCTGGATCCTCTTCTTTAGAAACATCTTAGCCAATGCTGCGTATGTGGAATAATGAAGACAGAATAGATTTGCTTTAAGCTTGACAGAGATGGTCCTGCTAGCCCTATGTGATGATTGAAATGGAGATTTCATATGGGGTTGTGGCTAGGGAGCTGAGGCTAAAGAAAGCATGACATGAAATGCTGTGATTTTAGAAGCTGTTCTGACTCACAAACTTTAAATCAACTTTCTTTATTATTCTCCCAGCTGCAGGTTTTGTTGTTTACAACTGATAATTCATTTTAACCATAACACTACTATGTTTGTTTTGGGAAATCTAAATATCCCCTACATTTCATACCTTATGGTTATATTTCTGATTCTCTTTTAGTCTAAAATGTAAAATTGTGTACTTTAACAGAGTTTTTATTCAGACTAGCAGAAAATTAATAAAAAAAACTATAAACTATATGGCTATTTTCACGCTCCCTTATCTCTTTAGCAATATTATTAGAGTTAAATAAAAACATATATTGACTTATGTGAGGAGAAACTTTTTCAAAGAGATTGTCATCATCATCATTGTTATTATTAGGAAGAGGAGGAGGAGGGAGGAGAGCAGACTTGTACACTTAAATGAAGAAGGATTCTTGCAGTGTGAGAAACTTTCCAACCATGCAATTTGCTGTTAATAGATTAGGAAGAAAGGATATTTCCTTTTATAGGAAAGAGTAATTAGGTTAAACTACCTCATGTGAGCAAGTACATGTACAAGTGAGTTAAGTGAATAAGGTAGTCTGAACAGAAAGAATACTGAAGAATTTTCACACCAGAATGTGTCTTTCTCTGCTCTCTATTC
>NW_004949096.1:13932825-13947670 GCF_000317375.1 Microtus ochrogaster | reverse complement strand
CATTTAGTCACTAGGGAGCATGATCGCTTGTGGAAAGTACTCCGAGTCTAGAATCTGTGTCTCAGACACAAATAAAAGAGAGATTTTAAAAAAAAATCTTATCAGAGTCATATGAGGAAGAACGGCTCTTTGTGCTAAGGCATTTTCCACAAAGGGGATGTTAGTAGGTCATTTTGAACTATAAGTGCATTTGCTGATCACAAGGCTGACTGAAGTCAGGTTTCAACAATGTCAAATGTTCCATGCAGCTTTGTGGTAGTTAGTAGTGCTCCACGAATGGGAAGAGTAAGTCTCTGCCATTTACAGATGAAGAATCTGTCAGAAATGTTTAAAAGTATGCCTATGATCACAATGGGAATTTTCAAATACAAGCCTTTTTTTATATGAAACTGACCTTAATTTTACTCTGCTGTTAAAACCAGAAAGATTGGGAAGCAGACAGAAGAATTTTCCATGTTGTGGGTGGTTAAAACAACATGGAGCAGCAAATGATTTTTAAGAGCAAAGTAATTCAATGCCTTCTTCAGACATGTGTGTTCAGCAAAAATCATAGGACAGGAAGGATTCAACAAAGGATACAACACGGTCTGCTTTACTGCAAGTATCACGCAAGGGAACGATTTACTGTTTATCACATTGAGATTCTGACCAGAATTTCATTATTTCATTTAAAGAAAGAAATACACCTACTTTAAAAATAAAAATATTAACCCGAGGCTTTACTGAGACATGAAGAATCCTCTGAACTAACTTGAGGATTCTGCTGGCTATATTCCTAGATTTTAGTTTAATAGGCCTTTTGGTGCTTAAATAACCTATTCATTTAAAATTTGGTTTTTGTGTCATTTGTTTTGTCCTAGTTTCTAGCTCTTCTCACCTTATACTTTCTCATTTGTCCTTCTCTTCTAAATTCTTCTTGCTTTTTCCGAAAGGTCTCTTTCATACCATTGTCATAAATGGAGCAACATATTTTCATTCTGTTCATAAATGTTTGGGTAAACCTCTGCAATGCAAGTTAGAAGAATCTAGATTATCGAGTTTGAGAGGCTTCACACCACATTTAGCCTGCAGAACTGAGCATGTAAAATTATAAAGAATGACACAACGTGATTGTTAAAACTCACACTGCATTTAAGACCCTTGCTATGAAAGCATTGTGAACAGATTCTCATTGTTTGTTGTTCTTCAATGAAAGGTAAAGTTGATTCAAGCTGCTGTCATACGCCATATGGTGACATTTTGGCCAACAACAGTTTGCATGTACAATAGAAACTATCCAGATAACCTTTGTAGGCTATAGGTTGTAATTTCCAGAGTAAGTAATTTAAAATTTATGAAATTTGACCACAAAAATTCCTAATAAGACAGTTCTACAAATTGATTTCCAATGAGCAATAATCATGTGTCTGTGCAAAATGATGGCTATACAATTATTTCCTTCTTATTTTAGAAACAATATAATATTCAGCCAGAGAAAAATGAACTTTGGACATATGGCTTTTAGACATAATGCTCCTTTATTTTTATCTAAAGGAGAAACATATATCTGTTTTCTCTCTTAAAATGAAAAGAAAACTTTCAGATATAGAAGGATGAGTTATGTATACCGAGGCTGTTAAGGGAAAGTTAAGTGTTCTTAAGATTTAGTAGTTCTACCACAGATGTCCTTTGCTTTGTTTTCAAAGGAGGAAGTTTAATTAAAGAAAAGCTTGAGCTCCCCCTTGGGGAAGAGCATTTTCTATAATGACAGCAGCCTTTTCCAGTGATAATCTTTTATACATAGAGAATGCTTGTGCTTGGAGCCCACTGAAACTTAACTGAAATGTTTCTGTCCCCAGTGGGCTTTCTGATTATCTACTTAGGGAAAAAGACTGATACAATCTTAACAGCTGACATCTGGTACAATTGCCTTCACAGAGGTCTTTTCAAAATGACTTCTAGAAATTGTTTTGTACATATTCTGTCTTTAGACATGGCATTTGGTCTTATCACCTTCATGTCCTGTTTAAATAACCTCTATTCCAATGTTTGTATCTGATAATGTAGCATGCCCCATTCATTGCTTCCTCAGTTCACATTTTAGACCAAAGGTATTTTTTTCTGTTTAAGGGGGAACTTCAACAGTTCATTCTCCCCTGCTTCTCTGTTAATCCACATATTCTTTTGTTCTCCTGCAGCATCCAAAGCCTCAGGTGACAGAGAAAATTGCTTCTGCTGTATTGCATCAACATAGAGACAGAGGTCTGCCCAACTTGAAGGCATACACTCATTCCCAACAACTACTGTAAGATTTTTAAAGTCATCAGCTCGTGGCTGTGCAGATTTGATTCTTCCAAGTTAATTTATAGTCCCTTCCTTAGATTTTCAGGAGTTATCATTTGCATAATATAATACCCAATATGAAACAAGTAGATATGCAAACTAACAAATTAATAGATAAATAAGAAGTTTGAAGAACTTGCTAAACCTTCCATGCTTTGGTTTTGTTCAATTCACTATTTTACTTCCACTCAATGGGTCAACCTCTGCAACTGATAGGCAAGAATAATTTGGGCTTAAGATAACATTCTATTGTCATTACAACTTGGGAACCCAAACCAGAGGCAAATCCTCCAAATTCTAAAGTCAAATTGCTGTAGTTTTGGCCTCAGACTGACAGATGAATCTTGCAGATTAAATCCTGTCTGTGACACATTCTTATTTTTTTTCTTAAATTGTATTTCACACTTTGGGAGAAATGTTTGAAGGCTGCCGAAAATGACAAATGGAGTAGCTGATAGATACACACTGCTGTATTTATCTTTCTGCTTCCATATGTTTTCAGGAATCAATTTTCATCTCAAGATGTATTTTTTGGTTGGGGATAATTTTATTTTCAAAGTGACTACTCACTAAAACCTTCCTATTATCACTTTGCATATCTGTTGCCTAGCCCAAGTGAACTCAGAACATTCTAGAAAAATGAACATAGCTAGCATGATCCTTGAATATGTATGTGCCTGTTCCCTTGAAAGGGTCATCTTTTATGAACTAAAGCCATACATTTTTACATATATTGTGAAACACACTCAACTAAGACAAAGATATGACACGTTTGAAGTTGATATTGGGAGAATGATTTTATTCACTCCCAACTATATTGTATATGCAATTCCAATAAGATTCACTTGCAAGCAGTTCATAAATGTAATAGGCAGAGGCACATTTATGATTTCAGGAAATGAAACAAGTTGTTTGTCAGTAGGTTAGGAAGTGGAAGGAAAGGTGATATTGAGAGTTGGGAGTCTATTTCAGATCTAAAGCAACATGGTAAAAAATGAACCCAATGTTAATTACTTAGATTCTTCTTTTCATTAAGACTCTGAATTTGAATAACTACTTTCAGAAAGATAACATTTAAATATGAATCTGTAAATGAACTACTTCTTTCACTTTAATATCTATTTTCTTAGGCAAAGTTCTACTTACTGATATGTAGTTAATATTCTGTTGGGTACTTTATATTTGTTATCTGTCTGCCATGGATGGTGTCTTTGATCACTACAATATCTCTTACCTATCTGGGTAATAGGAAGAGAATCAGCACTCAGATTACTTATCACAGAACTTACCTCTGGGTATATTTGTTGTATTCTAGTATGACTCGAGGACTTTACATCCAGCAAACCTCCAAAACCTTTTTATGCCTCCACATATCTAAACCTTCATTTCTGTGGCTTGCTGTAGCAGATAAAAGTACCAATCTTGTTATCTCCTGTTTATTCAAGCTGTTTTCTCCCATTAGAATACACTTCTCCAAATCAAGTATAGAATCTTCGAAGTATGTCCACTCCAGTGATCACTATCTAGAACCAAAATAAATATATTAAAAATATTGTTTGAGTAACTGAATATTATGAGGAATAGATGGGTCCATATACACGGATAGATGTGTGGATATATGTGCAGATGGATGCATGGGTAGACAGCCTATACAAGTAGTGGCTGTCTAGGCTTCATTTAAGGTTAGAAATTGTAAGCTTGACAAAAGGCTAAAGGGATGGAATGTATTTCCTGTGAAAAGCATATTGACATTTTAGCTAAAATGCTTCTAAACTTTTATATAAAACATTTCATCACTTGAGTTTTAGGAGGCACCAAATATATCTTTATGCATTAGGTTTCTCTAGAGGAACATCACTGAAAGAGTGAATATATTACAAAGATGACTTACTAGATTGGCTTACATAATATATGCTGGGTTACCAAATAATGATTGCTGATATAGTGGAAGGCTAAGAACCCTCTAGTTGCTCAGGACAAAAATCTGAATGACTCAGAAGTCACAATATGGTGATGAGGGTTTGAAGGATACCTAGCATGCCATAAATCTTCATAATGTTGGAAGGTCAAATAATGTTGGTTCATTTGTCATTAAAAGATGGCAAAAATGGTGACAGCAACAGAATAAATGCTCTCACCAGCAAGAGGTGAGGATGTACAGGCCAAAGGCAAGAGATTTTCCTTTAGATCCCCTTATTACTGGACCACTGCCTGAACATGCCATTCTCTCTGAGGGAGGGTTTTCTCCCACTCACTCAGTATATCAACCTACCACTCAACCAGTCTTAGAGATAAGAGAATTATACCTTGGTTGATTCCAGGTACAATCAACTTGACAGGTAAATTTAACCGCCATGCCAATCCATATTATTATAACAAAAAAGCAATGCATAGAAGAAAAGCACACACAATTTTGTTGACAATTTATTTATTGTTCCTTAGTTAGGATGGTATTGCTGTAATAAAAACCATGACTAAAAACAACTAGGGGAGGGGGCACAAAGGTTTACTTTAGCTTATAAGTAGTAGTCCTTTAACAACTCAATTCAGGTCAGTAACTTACACAGGGGTCATGTTGGAACAATGCTTCCTCACTAGCTTTTTCTGGATTACTGGGTTTGTGTATAATGCTAGTACCAACTACCCATGATTGGCTTCACCTACAGTAGGCTGGAGCCTTCCACATCAAGTATCAGTCAAAAAACTGATGATGAGAAAATCAATGATTTCCTCAATTAAAGTTGCCTCTTGCCGGTGATTCGATCTCATGTAAAATTGACAAAAACTAACATACGTATTGCATACAAGGTCTGACCAGGTGATTTAATAAATAATCTTATCTGGTCTTGATCATTATATAGTATTACATTAGTATTCTAAGTTTATACATAACACTCATTACATATAGCATAAATAGGTCAATACTGAAGTGGCAATAGGATTGAAACTATGTTCAGAAAATTTATGTGATAGAAAGTTGCTCACATTCTTAATTTGTGTTCCTTAAACTGATGAGAAAGATAGTAATTTATTAATATGTGGCCTCTTTTCCTTTGTTTTATCATATGCCCCAATTTCCCAAATGCCTGTCTGTGGTTTTCTCCCTACTGTTTTTCACTATTTTTCTGTTTAAAAATTTGCTTTTCTTTTTCTAGTACTTAAATAACACTGAGATAAAAATGAAACTGCTGGTTTAGGAAGAAGTAGGATTCCCTAATAATTTGTAAGATCAGAAAAATTTTTTAACATGTTCGAAGAATATCAATTTTTCAATGTCACAAAAAAGAAAATGAGACATACATTCTATAATCATGTGTTCATCTGAGTGAAGAAAACATGATATTGGAGTCAGGTGTGGAGCGTGTTTTTGTGTGTGTGTGTGGTGTGTGTGTGTGTGTGTGTGTCAGACACATTTTCCGTGGTTTCTCTAAATGAGTCATTAGCTCATAAATTTTCAAATGAGATAATTTTATTTTCTACTACTCAGTTCTCCATAATAATGGATGCATTACTAAAAAGAATGTGACAAAGCTGTCATTATTCTTTTTCATTTTAATTTTGTTTTTATTGTTTGCATAGAGGCTCCTTTTTGTTATCTATCTATTGTTGTTTGAATTGTGTCTAGGGAAAATATATGATAAATCTTAACTCCAAAATCTGTAGAATATTTTCTTATTTTTGCATGGAATTTTTGCAGATATAATAGATTATAATGAGTTCCCATGGGGATGAGACTTGGCACTACATCCAGTCACTACTGTCCTTATCAAAAAGGCCAAAGTGCTTGGAAGCTAAGCACTCAGAGAGTAGAAACAGGAAATTTCTGAACTTAAGGTGAGCCTGGACTACACAGCAGGGCAGGAAGGACAGGAGAGGGAAGGGAATAGATGAGGAGACAGAGGAAAGAGGCCAGAGGGGGCAAGAGAAGAAGGAAGAAGGGAGAAAGGAAAGGTAGATGAGGAATAAGAAAAGTGAAAGTCTAAACCTCAGAGGTTTCACAAGGACTTGTGTCACCTACCATCAGCTTGGCTTGGAATTTCTAGCCTTACAGTCTTAACCAGTTTTTGATATTCTGTTGCAATATTCTAGTAATGTATTGGTCCCTTATCCACATTTTTTTTTATTATCTGCACTTTCAATCACCTGTGTTCAACTGAGATTCTATCATATTAAGTGTAAAATGCCCAGAACTAAGCATTTCATGAGTATTAAATTCCACATCATTCATTTCAGTGAAGCAGTTCATTGAAAGCACATGCTGCCTCACCCTTTGTCCTGCTCAGGACTTTAGCCATTCCTGTTCTAAATACTACCATCCATGAGCTGTTTGGCAGTCTACTTGGTTTAGTTCTAGGTCACACTTTCATAGCTGAAATGATCTATAAGTAGACACCTAATGCTCCTCACTATTTCCATCTCATTTTCTTCCCTTCAAGTCATCCTGTAGGCATTGTATCATCTTACATTATCTTTTTTAAGATAATATTTCAAAAGGGAGATGTTGCAGTCATATAGCTACCATGTGGGAAATTCTTATGTGGGATTTGTTATTGGATGGTACAGTTTATGTTTTACTTTGCCTGATTTATAAATTGAATTTTATTATCAATTATTACGATGATACAGAGGATAAAACACAAATGTATAGAATATAGTAAGCCTGCAGATGTAAGCTTTTCTAGGGGATCTTGAAATCAGTCTTTTAGGAAAACAGCAAATACTGTGTTCATCTGTTAAGAGAAACTTGTAATTTGGTTGACAGTCCAAGGAAGAGATTCATATGGTGGTTACCAAGATGGACACATCAAGCAGGCAATTAGAAATTAAGAAACCTTTAGTGTCTCTAAAAGTGCTGTTGATTATTGGCTCTTTAACTATTTACCACCACCACCACCCCGAGAAATCTGTTTCCACGGGCTATGCATCCCTCAGCGTTATCTATGTACAATGAAAGAGTGGTGATTTTGTGAATCCAATACCCCAAGTGTAGAATGTATTTGTCCAGTGTCAATGAGATGGCCTTAATCTCCAGAAACCTTTGCATTCCTTATCTGGGGTCACATTTAAGAGATTAACAGCAATGGCCATTGCCTCTTTATATTTCACATAGATTAAATAGTAGGTACCTAAAATCCATTTTAAGTCCCACATTCTCAGTAGGAAAATGATATTTTCATTTTCTGAGCCAGATCATTATGCTAAGTTTGAGATCATACTTTTAGCTATCTTCTAATTGCTATGCTCTTTGGATTAGAAGCGGAAAGTCAAGCGTCTTTTACATTAAAATAAATCATCTGTATCCTCATTACTATTCCAGGAAGTAACAATGGTGCAGTGATTTGCACCATGCTTCTCTCACATTGTCCTATTCAGTAGTGATTAATAGAGTAATTACTTAATAAAAGGAGATTAATTCAATTTATGTAAATTGAGCAACTTTGTTCAAAAATAACAAAATACATTTTATTTCACTGCTATCATGATATTAAAAGATAGTCTTGGTCAAAAATTTGAATTAGATAAACAGTAAAGGAATCAAACCACCCACAGTTGTTCCAAATTTTCATTTTAATATGTATTATTTTTCCATTAAGCTGTAATAGTTGTGCTTAAACAATAATTGTAATTTGTTAGCTTTCTGTTTCTACTGGCCACAAAGATATTTTTTCTATTATAGATACTAATCTTCTAAGTACATCTTAGATGACTACACACTACGTGTTTATTAGAATAGATTCTAAAATAGGAACTTTATACTTCTTACCCTCTCCCAACACCTCTTTTTTAGTGTGTTGAAACAAAAAGGTTTTTTAGCAACTCCAGAAATGTATGTAGCAAATGTGATCAATTACACGGTAAGGTAGCTAATGTACAAGCTTTCTCTAACTATTGGTAATATTTTATTTAAGTCTGAAACCTATTCCTTACTTTCTCAACCCTCAAGATCTAGAAACATGGATATAGAATTATAACCACACTCATTTTAGTCTTTGTCATGCTGAAGTCTGCAGAGGATAACAAGCTAAATCAGAAACAATACCCAGTTTCCAAAAATGTTAACAAAACATGCAAGGTGAAAACTTAAATGTAAAGGAAAAATTGTCATGGAAGCACATTCATATAAAATGCTATTACATTTTTTTTAATGCTCATATACTTTGGTGAGGGTTATCAGTAGACTGTTAACGGAAAATACAGAATTTGAGCTGCAACTTAACATTCATGGTGGTTGAGAGATTGGATGCTTAAAAAGGAATCCCACACTAGCTCAGAACTAAGAAATAGATAGGCATTTATTAATGGGTAAAACTTACAGATCAGGATTCTCTGCTTGAATGATGGATGAAGATGAGATCCAAAACTGAACCAGCAAAACGGGAACCAGGGGGGAAAGAGAAGGGACTGGACGTCTATTCTATGAGGCCACGCCCGAGTAGGCGGGTAGTTTCTAGCTGTAAACCTTCCAGCAGCACCTTGATATATTTAAGACACCTGCTCATGTGAATGGAGAGAAGACCTTTTGAAACGAAGGTCAGAGCCATCACTTAAAATGAAAAATAACTAGTTCAGCATATTTTCTTTTGCCAACTTAGAGTTGTTGAATGCCTGCAGCCAGGCTGTTAAATGTAACGTGCCAATTCAGTTGCTTCTAGTAGAGTGAGTTCCAGGGTTGTTGTACCATTCTGGGTTCGTTATGTACATTTCTGCCCCCATATACTAATCCTGTGCTTTGCTGTAATCTTTGTCCCTGAAACAGTGCAAATTAATGATCCCTGACCTTTGAAACATGCAATACTAGCAGCAGATGAGCAAAGAAAAGAAGGAACCCAAAGAAAGATGAATCTTTCCGGCAACTGCTAAATCAGGATGTTAAAAACCATAAAGACACCATAAAGAGTTGGACCAAGCAAAAGGTGCAGCACAACTGGTAAACAAGGAAGAAAGTTGTAGATGTATAGATAAATGGAGAAACTTAAAAAGTACTCATGGTATAGACAATTACTTTTGAAATGTCTGATTTATTGTGAGCAAACTCACTAGACAAAATATAAATCTATAGTGGAAAATGGCTTAGGATACATTTAGAGATTGAATGTAAACTTAGCATTTGCTATCTTAGATCACTATTATTGACAATATGTATCATTTTAATAAACATAATTTTAATTATCAGTGCAAAATGAGAATTAAAAAACATTCTCTAGTCAGGTTTTTGTGAAAGAAGTGAAAGGATTTAAATTCCATAAAGAAAAGATTGTAATTATTTGGGGGAGGTATTTGGAAGATACTGTATAAGGAGGAACAGGGAACAGGTTTCCTTGGTAGAATCACTGTGTATCAAGATCAATCCCACATCCCTACTTAGCATTTCACTCTGGCCTGGAATTCACCAAGTGAGCTAAGTTAGCCAGCTAATGAGCCCCAAGGAATGCTTCCTCAGCCCGAGTATTTCAGATACAGCTTTCCCCTTTGGGTTCTGAAGATAGAACATAGGTCCTTGTGCTTATAAGGCAACCACTTCCCAATCTGAGATGTCACTTTGTAGAAGGAGCTTTGGGCTGCGTTCCTGCTGCCCGGCTCCTGGCCACCTGGCTAGCTTATGCCCCTAAATAACAACACACAAATTGTATTCTTTTAAACACTGCTTGGCCCATTAGCTTTAGCTTCTTACTAGCTAACTCTCACATCTTGATTAACCCATATCTATTAATGCATGTAGCACTTTACCGGGAAGATTCAAGCCTATGTCCATCTTGGGTCAGAGCTTCATCGCATCTGACTTGGAGAAAAGACGCATAGCATCTGCCTCACTTCCTCTTTCTCCCAGCATTCTGTTCTGTTTACTCCACCTACCTATGTTCTAACCTATCAGGCCAAGCAGTTTCTTTATTAATTAACCAAGGAAAGCAACAGATTGATAAATGACATTCTCACATCATCACTTCAGCTCTCAAAGAATCTTAGTCTATTTTTAAATATTTTTTTAATTTTTCCATTCAAAGATTTACACTTCCTCCCCTCCTCCCAATCTCCTCCCGTTCCTCCACTCTCCTTCCTCCCTCCCCCGCCCTCCTTAAGAGAGGGCAGGGTACCCTGCCCTATGGGAAATCCAAGGCCCTCCCTGCCACATCCAGGCCTAGGAAGCTGTGCATCCAAATAGACTAGGGTCCCAAAAAGCCAGAACATGCAGTCGAAACAAGTCCCAATGCCTTTATCAATGGCTTCTCAGTCAGCTCCCATTGTCAGAGAGTCCTGTTTGATCACATGCTCATTCAGTCCTGGTCCAGCTGGATTTGGTAGGTCCTTGGGCAGCAGAGGAGAGGGTGCCTGAACTGTCCTTGCCCCACTATCACACTGATGATTGTCTCAAATATCACCAAAGAATCTTCGTCTGGCAACAGATGGAGATATAGAGACCCACATTAGAGCAACAGACTGAGCTCCCAAGATCCAGTTGTAGAGCAGAAGGTGGGAGAAGACGAGAAAGAAAGTCAGAACCATAAGAGGTTGGTCCACCCACTGAGGCAGTGTGCCTGTTCTAATGGGAGCATCTTAGTCTTTTATAAACATTGTAGAACTTGGCACCTAGAATTTGGTTACAGGAGCTCTAGATGAAGTTATTGAGAAGACAGAATCACATACAGTTTGAGCCATGTGATTCTAAATAAAAGGAGCTCAAATCAGGAATAGTTACATGCTAAGTGGAAAGAAAGGGTTTGTGATTTATAATAACTTAGATGCCATTAGTGACTTCAGTGAACCAGTTTGATACAATATGTGAACACTTCAGGGTGTTAAGGAAAGTTTCTAAGAGAGAACCTCAAACTGAATTCAGTGGCTGGTAACGTAGGAAATGTGCCTTCAAAATTAAGAATACAATAAATATAGTGATTTGAGAAAATTGTGTTTTTAGAAGAAAGATATGAAAAATGGTGAATAAAAGAAGATAAAACTACAACTGGTAAACTCACCTGAATTTTGACTTGAAATAATATATCATTTATGAATTGCAATAATATGCTTCTAGGAACAAACTCTAACATTATGATAAGCTTCTATGTGCATTGGAAGGTTGTACATTGAAACAGGCATCTTTCTAAAATGAAGTAGAAAGATTGAGTGAGATGGATCTATAAATATATATGTTTATATTTTGTTAAAAAGTATAATAAAAATAATTCAAGGAAAATAGCACATGCCTTACTGAGATGGGGAAATACATTATGTAGAATGCAAGATTTCTCAGTAGCAAAGTATATATTTATGCTAAACACTCATTACTCAGGAAAGAAAGACATGTATTTTTAAGGATATAATAATGTAAGGATACAGAAGTATAAACAAAATCATTTTTAGCACTAGATTATATTTTATTTGATTATCAAGAGAGAATCCAGTTTGTTGTTGATATGTCTTTGAGTTGTTAAACTTTTCCTGTATTAAAAAATAATGGGCTACAATTTGCCTCTGTTTTTACATAACTACATTCAATCAGAGCACTTGAGAGGCAATGAAATCTAGTGCAACATTAATACTAAGTTAATTGCATAAATTCTATAGTTCCTTCTCATGTGTAGCAAATTATATTAATTTTCTAATTATTGTAGTGACAGTCTCATTTAAAGAAAAATTAAGATAATTAAGTGAAGTAATCAAATAGACAACAAATAGTGGGATGTAATTATGTGTACACACGTATATATGTTTATATACATTCACACAATATATATCATGGAATATAATTATATATGTGTGTATACATACACACATACGTGTGTGTTCACATATGTATTGTGTTGTATATCTTGATTGTGGAAGTATAACTAATGATATGATATTGAGGAAACATATGTATTAAGGAGACACAAACACATATTTGTGGCTAATTTGTCAAACCTTTGAAAGAATTATAAGAACTTTGGGTCATCAAGTAGAAATATCTGTTAGGAGTATATGGCAGTCACATAAACTAATCAATCAGAAAACAACTACACCATTCTCAATGTTGGAATTCTAAAGTATATTATACTTGTCAATCTTTCTACCTTTCACATTATGAAATAATACCCATGGGGAGATGATCAGTGTTGAAGAGCACTTGTTTTTTCCCTTCAGTTCGCCACACTAACATGGCAGCTCACAACAATCATAAATCTCTTCGTCTCCTTGGGCATTAGATAAATGTATTATACTCACACATACAAACAGACAAAACACTCATGCATAAAATAAGATACAAGAATCCTTAAAAAAATCATAAGTATTAAATAAGTAGTTTCTATTTCTTGGGAAATATTTTTTTGAGCATTTACTAAACCTAGACACTCTGGTTCTTTTTTAACTGCATTTGTCTGGGTTTCACTTACAGAACGTGTTAATAACAGTAAATGCCTTGTTCAAATAAGGCATTCAAATTTATATAAGGTGGCTTATTAATATTTATTGCAGAACTAGGTTCAATTATTTCAATTTGGTAAATATACATATTTAGATCTCCCAAGAAAAAGTTATTTGTTGGTATAATACATCTTCAATTTTCTCAGCTTTCAAACCAGGGAATAATTGAATTCATCTGTAACAACAAACTTTATTCCATAGAAATTCAAATTCAAAACCAACAATAAAGCACACCTACTGTCTGTGCTTCCTGGCTTCCAAAATTAGAGCTGCTGAACTCTACTGTGCCCTTGAACCATGTGGACTTATATTCTTTTGACTGCTTAGGTATACTGAAGAAAGGTGTAGAAGGAGCTGAGGGCCGCTTCCCGCCTCCCAGCTCCCAGCCACCGGCTAGCTTTATACCTGAAATAACAACACACAAATTATATTCTTTTAAACACTGCTTGGTCCATTATATAATAGCCTCCTTGGCTAACTCTCACATCTTGAATAACCCATATCTAATAATCTGTGTAGCACCACGAGATGGTGGTTTACCAGGAAGATTCTGGTGTACATCCATCTTGGGCTGGAGCTTCAACATGTCTGGCTCAGAGAGGAGAGGCATGGCGTCTGCCTCACTTCCCTTCTTCCCAGCATTCTATTCTATCTACTCCACCCACCTATGTTCTGACCTATCAGACCAAGCAGTTTATTAATAAACCAATGAAATCAACACAAAACAGAAGACTCTCCCACATCAGAAATGTACTATCATGAGTATGTAGAATGAAATAACTTGAAATTATTAAATTTACCATCAATGCCCCCAAACACCAGAAAACACCAAAAAGGAAAAAAAAAAAACAGAATGAAGCTTAACTTTAACTCTAAATTATTTTAACACTCTATCAATCATTCTTTGCTTATGCAAACAAATTTCTTTAGCAGGTAGACATTAATAAACAAAGCAGGAAAACAAGGATGCTTGAATTGTTTGAAAATGAATATCCCTATTCACTCTCTAAAACTTTAAACAGATCTCTTATCATTTCAACAAGGTAGAATTGTTCAGGTAAACAAAGCCTTGACACATAATCTCAGATGAAAAATAGGAATTATTAGTATACTGTGATATCTACCATTAAAAAACATTTAGAGAAAAATAACCTGACAGAAATTGTAATTAAAATTTTGTGCCTTCCTTCTGTTCAGAGCTGAATTTCTCTCACGATTTCTATGTTCACAAGGGGAACCTTGCAGCAGCATCTGACACTCACCACACCCCTCTGCCACCTATTGCCGAATGCCAAGCTCCCTGGAACAAAAAAAAATGCTGAATTTTCACAATATGATGATTGGGTGAATAAATTTGATTTTATGTTTTCTTCCTGACTGAGAGAGCCTGGCCCATAGAAGTAGTTGCTTGCCTGGGATGCCTAGAATAGTTCTCTGCCTCCTTTTTGTTTTCGTTTTTGTTTTTTCAAATCTTAACTTTATTTTGCATTTAGAGAAAACATTCTTAGCTGCTGTCATCACTCCTATCATTTGAAATTTTCTACTTGTTTCTTATTTGCTGAAGATGTGTGGGCAAATGCCAGTGACACTCTCAAATCCCGACTCAGTGTAGACAGGTCTCCACAAGATGTAGATGTCCGAGTGTGTGGGTTCGTTCTTCGGGACTCACAGCACAGCAATCTGCTATTGACAGCCCGTGGCCCTATGGATTCCTCCCTATCCCATATGGAGAATATGTTGACTTTTTGGATTTCCACAAGTCTTATCCAATCAAAGTATCATGTTTGATGTTTGTAACCTTGTAATCACCTTCAGGTTCAGCTGTGGAGGATTCTTCTCTTTTGCAAGTCTTTCTGATCTAAAGTCTTGGTAATTATCAAAAAGATGTGTTAGTTTCTACCTTAACTGGTGCTTCCATTTTAAAAAGGCATCCTTCACTCTGATTTTATCCTGAAGTTATTAGTTAAGTAGAAATTTAGGAGAAGTGGAAGGTGTATCTACGGAGGTAATAGCCCAAACTGTGTAAGTACATTTTTTTTAAATAAGGATGGATATTATTTTATTTTTTATCTGATTTTAGTGGTTGCTATATTTGAAAAACAAACCCATTGCAGGAATCCAGTGA
>NW_004949096.1:13896625-13932657 GCF_000317375.1 Microtus ochrogaster | reverse complement strand
CTTTTGTTTCATTTTTGAATTTTCACATACACAACTCACAGTATACAAGTAACACTTAAATATTTTTATTTATTTTCTGAAAATTGTACACATGTATATAATATGTCTTGATTGCATCCATCTCCAAACAGGACACCCCCATCCCAACATATCTCTCTCCCAATATAACATCTTATTTTTTTTTAACATCTTATTTTTTTAACTCATTGAATTGGATGCAGCCTGGGTGCTCATGAGTTTGGGGTCATCTATTCTGACATGAGCAACCTACTAGTTGTCACTCTCTAAAATCCTGTTGAGTCAGAGTCTTACTGTGTAGTCCTGAGTGATCTGAAATTCTCTATGTAGACCATACTTCTGACACATACTTATTTTAAACTCACAGCGAGTCGCCTGCCTCTGTCTACTGAGTACTTAGAATAATGGTGTGTGACTGAGATTTTTAAGTGACAACCTTATGAATGTCACAAGTAGGAATGTGCTGCTGTTTGTTCTTATGCCCAGAGGACGGCATTTCACAGCCCTGCTCCCCATCCTCCAGCTCCTGCATTCTTTCCACCCTATCTTTCTCAATACTCCCTGAGCCTTGGGTCCCATGGGGATTGCGATAAATGTTCTATCCATATCTGAGTACTCACACTTGTTTATTCTCAGTACTTAACAGGAGTCTCTGCATCAGTCACTGGTCACAGCAAAGTTTTTATTTCTTTGCAGCAAGGTGGGGAATATAGAACAGTATTTTCAGCTTTCATTGAGAATCTTGTGCAAATATTCCAGTGATTCAAAGGTTCTATCAGAATTCATTCACTCAGCTACTCACTCAATTATCAGTCCAAGTACTGATATCCTGGAAATATTGTCATCTTACATGCCTATGGACCATGTCCCTCATCTAAGTCCTGGGTTCTTACTCTCAAGCCTGATGCCCTTCTTTGCTTACTATTTGGCATCATGTATCTATATTTATTTCTTTTTTAAAATCCATAAAACAGAAAATGCTCCCTGATCCCAGAAGATGGTAGATGATAAAAACCATAGATATTTTCTACCAGTTATTTGTATTTCAAAAAGTGTCAGATTAAGTGAAAAGATTAATGAATAGAGGAAATTTTAATTGAATTTTTAACCCAGAAATAATATTTTAACTCATATTTACTGATAAAATAGAGTAACTATTCATTCATGTTAATTGTCAACTGTCTGTGGTTTTAGACAGAAAAATCATTGTTTTTAAACCTTGCCAAAAAAGCACAGTAGAATCCAAAGAGTTAAGCAGATTTCATTCCTAAACTTAAGGGCGCAGCTCTTTTTAAGAGAATAGTTTTGTTAATAAGTGTTGAAAAATGAAGAAAGATAATTCTTAGCCCACCTACATGATTTAACTGAACCCTCATAAAGCAATTGTTAGGCTTAGGAAATATTAGCTATGCTCCTTTATAAAACACTTGTGATAGGAAGGGATTTTAGATTGGAAGAGGTGAACGAGTTCTATTCCTTTTGTTCTACCCACCAGAAAAGTGAATAATGAAGGTGAAAATTGCTGATTTCTCAATTTATTCAATGTTAAATTGATGCTAATGATCCCTAACATTTTTTTCTACATTACAGAGCAAAAATAACATAGTATGCTAATGTACTTTGTGAGCTTGAAGAGGCTAACTTTAGTCAGCATGTTTTGTGAGGTGAAATAAACCTCAACTGAAATTCTGCCATAGATGAAGGCCTTTCAAACTAAGAGGACTCTTGGAACACTGTAGCAAACTCTAGGATAGTTGTTGGGTTCCTGGATCAACAACTTATCTACAGGATAGAATGGCATTCAGAGGCAACTGCTCATATGAAAATAGTGTTGGGTGTATGTTGATCTCAACTTGCAATTTACTATGAATCTTCAATGATGTCTCTGCCAAGACTAAAAATAATTTAATATGCATGAGGTGTTAGTCTCTTGCTATCTGCATTTATCTACCCACATCTACAATATTCAGTACAATTCAAAGCATGTTTATATATACATTTTATTTTGAACTTTCTTTTTATTTATTCTTCATGTCTTTTACTTTATGCATCTTGATCCCATTTACCTTCCATTCCCTTTGTATGCACCCTAAGACTTGCATCCTCCTTCACAAAATAAAATAAAATTTAAGAAAAAGAAAGAGGAAGGGAGAGGGAACTGGGATTGGTATGTAAAATAAAAAGATTGTTTTAAAAACGATAAAAAAATAAAAATAAATTTAAGAAAAGAAAATGAAAGAAAGAAAGAAAAAATAAAGGAAGGAAGGAAGGAAGGAAGGAAGGAAGGAAGGAAGGAAGGAAGGAAGGAAGATCTTGTCATGGAAGCTTCAGTGTGGCACAGTGAGTTGCAGGGTTAACCCTTTTATCCATGCATCTTTACTTGCAAGTGTTCATTGCAATGAGTCTTTGATCTGGTTCCAGACTTTTTGTTTCTGCTACACTATTGATACTGGGCCCTCACTGGGACTCCACTTAGATCTCCGGTTGTTGCTCTGAGTATTGGAGATACTGCAGTCTTGGTTCTGTAGTACTGACCTCTTCACATACTCCAGCAGATTGTTGATGAGGATGTTGGGGTCAGCCAACTAATAAGCCTACTTCTGGGTGGGTATTTGCAGGGTTGGCCAACTCACCAGCTATCCTCCCTGCTCGCTCTTGTCCTCATGGCCAGGGTGAGCTCTCTGGTATTGCACTCTATTTTACCCCCTGCAGCAATAACCAATGAGCAGAACTGGTTCTTCTGCTTTCATTCCTGCAAGGGCGTCTCTCCCGCACCTAAGCCAGGAGGAAACAGATCTGCTGTGTTGCCTACATGAGATACAGGGTCCATTCTTCCAAGTACTACAGCTGGTGAGGGTCAGGGACAGCACTCCTGTTCTTATGACCACAGGGACAGCTCTCCCAATAGCTACAGGTGGCATGGCAATATGGGGAGAATATCTTTTCCTCACCCCCACTATCACATGTCAGACTAGGGTGGCATAGCCAATTATCCCATTTACACCCTCAGAGCTGGCTCACCCTCTCCTCCACCCATAGAGTTAGTTCTACTATGCTGCCTAGGCAAGAAACGGGGTCTGCTTTCCTGAGTGCCACAGCTGGTAAGAGAGAACCAAACATGGGCCTGAGGAGCAACCGAGTCCTAACCACCACCATGGCTCTGACTGGCTACCAAGATAGCCATCTTAGCCTGGTCCTCACTGCTTTCACCTCTTCAGACATGTCCACAGAAAATAAACCATTCGGTCTCTTTCTCTCCCATACCACTCCATACATTTGCTCACCATAATAGTGACTGACAGTATTATCATTTATAAAGAGGTGGGACCCCAGGCTGGTACCATAAAGGGCAGCAGACCCTTGAAAGGCAACGGCAGACCACCCGAGGTCTTGGTGAATCCCCTTGGAGGATGGGAGACCTAGCTGGGTGGGAAAGCATTGTGGGTGAGAGACAGACAGGCCTGGGGAATCAGTGTGCAGAGAAAAAGAGAAAGATGGCGCATCTAGCTTTTTAAAAGTTGCCGAGCGCATGCTCACAGGGGGTTGGCATGACTACATCCTACACAGATGACGCAAATGATGGGCTCACACGTGCACGCAAGGGCTTAGTTGAGTCCTACGTGGATGGAATCACGCATGCGCACACGTGGGTCATGTGGGGCCCTTTAACATTCAGCCTCTTCTGCTTGAGGGCATGCATGACTCTAGAACCCAGATGTGTAGCCTTATCTGTGGCTGAATAATTACAATACGATCTTCCTGGAGAGTTGAGTACAAGCTTGACTGTACTGGTTTTTAACTTAACAGGTGATATTTATTCTTATGAAAAACAAAATATAAAAAACTATTAAACTATTTTTAATAGAAGCTTAGTGGTAGAACTGACAACAGTGGAGAACAGCTTAATATATTTTCAATCACGGTTGGATTGCATATACAGTATTTTTGTAAGAGATGTAAAAGTACATACCAATTTGAAATGTGAGACTTATTGCTTTTTTAGTCTGGAATGAGATATAATGAACAGATTATTTAAAACATGTTTAATAGTAAGTACATATATACACACAATTAAATTTAAGTTTTATGCATATATACATACAGAGTTAAAGCTAACTTATGTTAATACATAAAGCTAACTCAAAAGTCACATGCATGCATACACATATATTAAACAGGAGTTAGGAGAAGTGAATGCTTTAAAGGGCCCTACCAAAAGCATGCCACTGAGAAAAACACACATGGAACAGAGTCACTAAGAGGAATTTAGTGGCAAAAACGTAAGTAAACCACCAGAACAGGCAAGGCATACCTCAGTAAAGATGGTTATTGGTTACCTAATATGTCAAGTGTTAAGATGGCAGGACTTGGTCATCTGACTTAGCCTTAGTCAAAATGGCAGTGGTCACGTATTGCAGGGAGTAACCAACATTTTAGAGCCCTGGCAGAAATTTTAAACAGATACAAATAACAAAAGAGAAATAGAGGTGTTACAGAACATACAGAATCATGTTACAGATTCACATCTGTGTGGACACACCATTTACATATTTTTTCATACATGAAGAAGACGGGAAAATTACCCATCACCTCTAGCTGACGTGTGCCAGCTTCCTCCAACCCAGTCAGTTTTTGCAGTTATTGCAGGACCAGCAGTAGCAGTGCCAGAGATAGTATAGAAGAAATTGTAGCAAGAAAAGGAATACGAGCAAGAAAAAGAGTTTTTACAGGCAGGCAGGGGTGTGGCTGCCTAGGGAAAGGAAAAGTTGGATGGACGTGAGATACGGTGGGACACTGGCAGTGAGGAACATGGCTGGATGGAAACTTCTTAATTTGCCTGTTTGCTGGTAGAAATTAGAAAGCTCCCATTTTAAGTTGTTATTTAAGGGGTACATAGGCCATTTGTTAGTACAAAGGCTGGTAAAGGTTAGAAATCTCTATACAAAACAGAGGTTTTACGGTTTGTAAAAGACATACCAGGAGGAGTTGGACAGAGTTTTAAGTCTATTTTCCAAGGCAAGAACATGAGAAAGGCAAGAACCCAAAGGCTACGTATCTGTGAACGTCTTAGTGATAGCGCAAGTGCTGAGAGGTAGGTCAAGGCCACCCTAAGACTCCTCAGCACAGAAGGTGGGGACAGGGAGCCACTCCGATTGACTGAGGATCACAAGACTAGGACTGCAGTCTAAGTACGAGAAGCCAGATCTCAGTCCTCAGCCATGGACAATAACCAGAGATGAAAGTCAGCGAAAACTGACTTGGAGAAGGAGACCTTGTTATTTCTAACTATGGAGCAGGCACATAATGCTGGAAAATAGTCCGAGTCCAGGGCCCCCACATGTCCTCAGTCAGCCCACCAACGTGCAAAAAGGTACACGGAGAGAGCCTGGGTGAGTCATGTACCAATGTTGTTATTTATAAGGAGGTGGGAACCAAGGCTGGTGCCATGATGGGCAGGGATCCCATCAGAAGCAGTGGCGCGTCACCAAAGGCCTTGGTGGGTCCCCTTGGTGCCCGGGAGACCAGGTAGGGTGAGAGAGACAGATATGCCATGCAGAGGTAGCTTGGGTATAGAGTTTATTTAGTGGGTTATAGAGGAGGAAGGAAAGGGGAGGAGGGGAAGAAGGAAAGGGGGAAGAGAGAGAGAGGCAGAAACTGTCTTTTCAGAAGAAAGGCAGATAACACACACAAACACACACACACACACACACACACAGAGACAGAGAAGAGAAGAGAACTGGGAGGGAGATCTGCTTGCCTTCCTGAAAGTGAGGGTGTTGAGTGGGTGGAGCTTGTCTCTTAAAAAGACAGTGTACGCAGGTGACATACCAGGCCAGCAGATTGTAAAAGACTGTCTGGCATTTCAAGGCACCTCAAGATACCAGGTGGGCCCATGTCTGTGTCTTCTCCTTGGAGTCCAGGGTTGACTGTCCCAAACATATGTGTACTTCTCCTTTTCCTGGCTATCAGTTCATCATGGCACTGGGCAGGACCATGCTTTCATTTCAGAGCTGGTGACTGACTTGTGCGTCTCCTAGTACTGCTCAGTCTGTCCCATATTTATTTGTTTTAATGTATGTAAATAGGTTGTCCATTGCCTGACATCTGGTGTTAAATCCTTATACACGGTATTATTTCAATCAAGGTGGACATATCTATCTTCCAAACACTTATTTTTACCTAGTATAATATTTTTATGCTATTTTTATTTATTTAAAATTTTACTTTAAAATTTTAACACATAGTTTTTGTATGTATGACTGTTTTGTCAACATGTTTGTCCATGTACTGTGCCCATGCCTAGTATCTGTGGAGGTCAGAAAATTCCTGAAGCTACAAGTATTATACAGCAAATGTACAACTGATAGATTCCTAGATGGACACACAAGACCTAGAGGTCCCATTTTGGAGAGCTTTTGCAACACCTGTCTTAGATAGTAGCTGTAAAGTCTGTAGAAACCTTGTGAAGCCATGATTCTTCTCCCCTTCAAATGGGATTCATTCCCAAAATACCTCAGCACTGTAACATCCTCCTGTACAGGCAAAGGAATGACGACCATGCAGTGAGCCTTAGCACAATAACATTCACCTTTTGTTCTAATAGTCCAATGTACATAAAGTTCATCCCACAATTACCTTTGCTAAGATAGGAAGAAAATATGGTTGCCAATACCAACAAACAAGGTATATGCTCCCCAAAGCTGGTTTTCACAGTGGAGATTGGGGTGAGGAGAGTGGGTGAATTCAGGGTTTAGGGAATCTTATCTAATGATTTGGAATGTCAGGAATTCCCTCTTGGATGTTGGTCCTTTCTCGGTGGTGTTCCCTTTTCCTGGAACACAGCTTTGTCAGGTTCTACCTGGTTTTTGTTTGTTTGTTTTGTGTTGTGTTGTGTTTTATGATTCTGAAATGCATGTTGATTCCACTGTTAATGTCGTTGTGGGTTGTATAGACTAGAAACTTCATGGGAGGGGAAACATTAGCAAGCACAGCAAGAACACGAGGAAGAACAAAGAACAAGAAACAGTGTGGGCATTAGAGAGACCAAAGAAAGAATAAGTGGGACATGATGTAAGATTTATATGAGTTAATTTATTTCATTTAACCTCAGACCTTAGGATTCAGATTTTCACTTGCTATAGTCATTCTGTTATGAACCCAGAGGAGGTGCTGAGGCTGGTACTTAAGGCCCCCGATAGAAAGGGACAAAAGCTTCAGCTCTGTTGAACTGGGCTACAAATGCCATTTAAGGGCTGGAACTCCAACTTATGTTCTCTTCAAGAACAACATGTGATATTTACTGTTGAGCAATCTCTCCAGGCCTTCCTGCTGAAAATGGTTTATGTGTTACTTTATTATTACATACACATTATTAATACATACACATATATGTATATATGTGTGTACATATATATGTGTGTGTATAACATGTGTGTATAATTCTCTATCTTTCAATACATATTCCACAATGTCATCATCTAGCCATAGTTCTAGAGCACTAAAACTGATTTGCCCATCTCTATCTACAACCGATTCATTAATCAGTATTTTAGCATCATTCTCTCATCTGTACTCTGCTGTGCATTTGGTAATATTTTATGGTCAAGCTCTATGAAATCAGCTTAGAGTCTATGCTTTGGTGATATCATACAGTGCTTTTTTTCTCTGTGTCTTGCACATTTCACTTAGTGAGATCCAGCTCCATCTATCCTGTTACAAATGGCAGAATATTTGACATCATGTGCTCAAGCTCAGCCAGTCTGCTTGCAGACTTAACAGTTTCTGTGCCATGGCTGTAGTGACTGCTACTGCAGTTACATAGGAACATATGTGTCCCTTTGACATCCTGATTGTATATGCTTTGCATATGTTGAGATATGAGATCGCTAGATTAAATGCAGCTTTATTTTTAATTTATTGAAAAATCTCCATGCCACTTCCCATTATCACCCTATTAATTTCAATCCTACTCACTGTGGATAAAGATTCTTTTCTCCACAGCCTCAGAAGTACCTTTTCTTTAGATGTCATAAGCATTTTAACAAGAGTGTAGTAACACCTCTTTGACTTGCATTTCCCTGATGGTTTGAAATCTTGATATGTTCATCGTGTACCTTTAGGCATTTGTTTGTCTTCTTTTGAGAATCATCTATTTAGGACTTGTGGCTGTTTTAAAATGAAAATCCTGAGAATTGCTATTGATACAAATACTTTCATCATAATATTTGAAAAGACTAAAGGAAAACTAGAGTCATTTGGAGGTTGGCAATAGAGGGCTTGGAAACCTTATTTTGCAAAGGGCTGGTTAGCCTACACTAGAGGAAAATTTGAGTGAATTCTGAAAAACTAAGAATGACTAGCTTCATCATCTATTCCAATAATGTCAGGGCAATAGCAAGTGATAGGATTTGCAGAGTACCAATTTATAGCCGAGTCTGAATACATTCTGTAAAATCTAGACTTACTTAGCAACAAGACACAGAAACCCTGAGTACAGAACCAACTTTCCTTAAGAATACTTCAAGACAAAATATATAACTTCTCTACATACTCTAACATTTTGTGAAAACTTAGAATGGTTGTGGAGCTTTCATTGGAACATAAATAGACCCTTTGAAAAATGCAATGTGTATTATTGTCTATTAAGAATTCTGTACATCTAAAGTATAATTTTCTGATATGCACAAAATCCTGATTTTGTGTTAAATTTCATTGAATAAACTGCAATTAGGGGATCTATTGCTGGGGTTTCTGTTCTACCCAGTCCTTGTGCTGCTTGGTTCCCACAATCTTTAAGTCCCAAAGAAATCACACAGAGGTCTACATTAGTTATAAACTGATTGTCTCATTAGCTCAAGCTTCTTATTAACTCTTATAACTTATAGTAGCCCATTATTCTGGTCTATGTTAGCCACATGGCTCGGTACCTTTATTAGCGAGGCAGTCACATCTTGCTTCTCCTGTGTCTGGGCCAGGACTGCTTAAGGAACTTCCTTCTTCCCAGAATTTTCCTGTTCTCTTTTACCTACCTCTACTTCTTGTCTGGTTGCCCCACCTTCCTGATTGGCTACTGATCAATCAGGGTTTATTTAAAATATAATTGACAGAATACAGACCATGGTCCCACACCAGGAATCCAATCTAGAAAAGAACATTGTTGTTCTTAATTCCTGGCTGGCTTTCTTGTCTGCGGGTTAGAGGGTAAAGACATTACGCGAAGAAGAAGACACAGACACGCGGCGGTCCCACGTGGGTGCACTTTTAATGGGGGAGGGGTAACAACAAACGGGAAAAGGTGTGCAGACACGGCAGGAAAGGTGGGGAAAGAGAGAGCTCTTGGCGGCTCTCACTTTTTAACGGGGAATGCAAAGGCTGGAATATGTCCTTATCCAGGAGAACGCTGGGAACTGTAGTTCCGCAAAGGAACAACAAACATCACATATATATGTATATATATGCAATAACAAATATTAGTATGATTAAAACTCCTATTTCTCACCACAAAGCTGCCATTTAAATATTTGGAAAACTATCTTTGTTTTTTATTTCTGTACTATAGGCATAATGTGCTGTATGTGTGGGTCCACTCATATTTATGACTGCATATTTGTATGCCATGCATGTGCATGGATGTAGGTCAGAGGATAAGCTTGTATGTCGGTATTGGTCTTCTACCCTGTTTTGAGACAAAATTTCTTTCTTTTTTTCATTCCAGAAGCCATTTAATTTTGGGGAGGAAAATTTCTTTTTTTTATACTACTGGGTAAGCCAGACTGGGAGCTGCTAGGGACTCTCTTATCGTTACTTCTCATCTCCATGTAGGAACACTGAGATTACAGATATACCTTCTACATTGCCTAGATGTTATGTGGGTTCTGAGGATTGAAAATCATGTTCTTATGCTTGCACACCAAGTGTTCATCCACTGATACATCTCTCTAATACACTATTAAATGTTTATCATGTCAGCTTTTTCCTTACTTTCTTCAATCATGTAACATATCATTTTCATAACAAACAAAAAAAATGCAGGAAAATTCTAGGTAATTTTCATAACAAATATCTGCTTTATTTTTTTAATTCTTTTTTAAATTTATTTATTTATTAAAGATTTCTGCCTCTTCCCCGCCACTGCCTCCCATTTCCCTCCCCCTCCCCTGATCAAGTCCCCCTCCCTCCTCAGCCTGAAGAGCAATCAGGGTTCCCTGACCTGTGGGAAGTCCAAGGACCACCCACCTCCATCCAGGTCTAGTAAGATGAGCATCCAAACTGCCTAGGCTCCCCCAAAGCCAGTACGTGCAGTAGGATCAAAAACCCATTGCGATGGTGGCGCACGCCTTTAATCCCAGCACTTGGGAGGCTGAGGCAGGCGGATCTCTGTGAGTTCGAGACCAGCCTGGTCTACAGAGCTAGTTCCAGGACAGGCTCCAAAGCCACAGAGAAACCCTGTCTCGAAAAACAAGAAAAAAAAAAAACAAAACATTGCCATTGTTCTTGAGTTCTCAGTAGTCCTCATTGTAGGCTATGTTCAGCAAGTCTGGTATTATCCCATACTTTTTCAGACCCAGGCCAGCTGGCCTTAGTGGCTTCCCGATAGAACATCCCCATTGTCTCAGTGTGTTGGTGCACCGTTAGCGGTCCTGAGTTCCTTGCTTGTGCTCTCTCTCCTTCTGCTCCTGATTTGGACCTTGAGATTTCAGTCCGGCGCTCCAATGTGGGTCTCTGTCTCTCTCTGCTTTATTTTTATAAAATAAACTTAGCTGATTGAAAACCTCAAACATTTGTTCATTTTCAATTGAACAATAAGTATAATATAATACAATAATGTGGGTGGAAAGAAGTCAGAAAAAAATTGTATGCCTAGAGTTTCACCTTTTCCAGCACCACTTCAGCTGTTTGCCAGAGGTACAAAGAATCATTTAGTCCCGGTGACACATTTCTTTAGTCCCAATATTCAGGAGTGAATGGCAAAGAGATCTCGTGAATGTGACAGACACCAGATTGAGTGACAAACAGTGAGATGCAAGAAAGACTGTAAGTAATAGTAAGGCCTTACAATAGATAGATAGATAGATAGATAGATAGATAGATAGATAGATAGATAGATAGATAGATAGATGATAGATAGATAGTCAGACAGACAGATGGACTGAAAATCATACAACTAGCTTTGCTCGGAACAGAGCCTATAGAATCGAGTGGATTCAGTCATTGTGATATTCTCTACTCCACACCGAAGTGTTCAACTGCTCACTGGAACAAAGTCTAAATGTATCCTAGTTGTGTCTACTGAGTTTTCAAGTATTCTTCTGATGCCTCAATTCTCAGCTTTCCTCAGCTCACATCTTTTGTGTCCTTGGGCTCTAATTTTTACATTTCAATTTCTCCAAATGTCCAATATATTTATTCCAAGTTTGAAGGGTGTATTACCACTAAACCACAAATTCCATTTTCATCTACCTTTTTTCCTTCTTAAAGTATACTGTGGGTTATGTTATACACATACTATTTTTTTGTGTGTGAAGTTTTTGTGAATGAACATTTTGATAACTTAGTTAAAACACTTCTTTAATTACTTCCCAAGGCAGAGTCCTCCTGATCTCTTGGATCCTTGCAACCAGAATTTACTGACCGGCCTAGGGTATGCCTTTGTCTCCCTCATCTGAACTGACAGCATTTGCTGGTTGATTCTGCTACTATGTTTCTTTATTGTCATTTTTTTCTAATAAAAATATTGTAATGCAACTAATTCTCTCTGGGAAATGTGTTCAAACCATTCTGACAGTACTGGATAAAACATTCAGGTTAAACAGATTCTGATTGCAAGCAGACATCCACTGTGTTCACTTACTTTGATCTTTCCATAAAATATGGCTCTGGGTAAAATCTTATAATATTCGATGAAAAAGAAAGGATTTAATAGTGTGGTTTTTAAAAAAAACAACTGGGCAGTGGAATGGGGAGAACATCATGGAGAGCATAAAACTTTCGTAAATGTGTATGTGTGCATGTTGGACACATCAGAATGCTTTGTATGAAAGGAGCAATCTTCGGAATTGATGTGCTTGTAATATAATCCCTAGCAAGACCACCTCCTCTGATTGTAAGAGAATTCGATTGTAAAAAGCCACGTTGCTAGGTTGTAAGTCTAGTAAGGTCAAGGACATACTAATTAATTGATAAACAAAGCATCCTGCAATGCCATGATTTCTCTGAGTAATAGATGCCATTTCAGGATGGGATAACCAAAGAAAGTCATAACAGGAATAGCTGCATTAAGAGAAAGGAAATAATATTGTAGAGCACTTTCAACTAACAACTGTAGGATGCCTTAGAAAATAAGCCTGGAACTTCAAAGAGAGTAAGCATCAGAAACCCAATCAGAGTTGCAGCTTTAGGACAGATTAGCTGTGCTTTTTAAAACAGTATTTTGAATAATTTTCTGAGAATATCATGTAATGTATTTTGTATATGGTCACCTCCTGCCAGCTACTCCCATAATCACTCTCTCCCCTTTCCCTTCTTCATCCTCCTCTACCTCCCTATTGTCCATTTCATCTTATTTCTTTTCTTTCCTCATTAAGCCCAGTGTCTGTAACCCAGCTAGTTCTGAAGTGTTGCCTGCCCTACCATGTGGTTTTCCTACCTTGGGTCACATTATTTAAAGAAAATGGACTCTGCCTCTCCCAGCAGTTATCAATTACCACCAGCTTCTCAGCAAACAGTGGACATTTAGGAAGCCATTATGGGTGCTTCCAAACACTGGCCATGGAGGGAAGAAGTGAGAACTGAATACTTTTTTCTCCTTACCTCCATCTTTCACTGCAGGTCCTGAAGTCCATCTAAAACCATATTTACTGATCTGAATTGGGTAGAGAATAGGATGGAGGGAGGAGAAAAAGACCAGGAGAATTCTGAGCCCTTCCCACTACGCCTTGGAAGCATTTGGTATTTGTTGAATAACAGCATAGGTGGATGGATAAAAGATTGAAAAGAAAACAGCCATGTATTTATTTTTTCATGTTAAATGAACATTGATTATTTTTGGCAGTTCAGTTTCTCCCACCACTCCAAGCCTGAAGAATTTATGACTGTATGAATTGTATGGGAGGACATTTCTTCATCTATAAAGGCTTTGAGGACAGACATTTGTGAGAAATTTTCTATATATAGTGCAGAACCATGATAGTCTGGGAAGTCTGTAAACCAGAGAATAAACTGTACCATTCATTTTATTTTTGCTGTGTCATTCAAGGTCAACACAGCCTTATCAGCCCTAGGGGCCCAGATCTACCCGAAACAGATAGTTCCCTAACTTCTCATGATTTTGTGATCTGGACTCCATTACTCTCCTCTTCTTTCTGCCAATTTATTTATATCCTTTCAATAAAGCCATTTTCTGCTTCAGTTAGCCTCATTTATTTTCATTGTTTGCATGGGGAGAAAACACTTTTTTATGTTTGTCACAAAGACCTACAGCTACAAGTTCAGAATGTATCTTTCTATTTTAAACCACAATTTTATAAAAGGCATTGATGCCAGTGTGAAGGTGGATGTTTCTATATAGTCATAGTCAAAGTTCAAAAACAATATTTAAATTTAAAATAATTTATCTCATGCATTTGCAAAACAATCATAATTTAAGTAGTCAAGATATATTAATATATTTGTATGTAACATGAATGAAATCAGGCTTTAACTTCCATCAGGAATCCACCATGAAAACTTTTTAGAATAACATATTCATAATCCTGACAATATAAATCTTTTCTTACTTATAGCAAAGATAAGTTTTAGCCTTACATTTGCATTTCCTTGTTTTAACACTGTCTATGTTTGCAGCCCAGGATTGCTTTAAACTGAAACTTAGATCCTTTCTTGCATCTGCTTGTGCTGATAAACAAGTAAACAAGTATACACCACACCACCAGTTGGTATTGAACAATTAAAAGTCCATATGTACCCAATAACTTGAACATTTAGAAAAGGCTTTTAGTGGCATGACATCTTGGGATTCTTTAGCACATTATAAAACTGAAAAGCAGGATTAGAGAGATTGCTCAGCAGTAAGCAGTAATAGGAATTACTGCTCCTCCAGAGGACCTGATATCAGTTCCCACAAACCACACCAGTGGCTCACAAGCTTTTAGAAATCTGACCCCAGGGGATTCCAGATCCTTTTCTTGCTTCAGAGGACACATGTAGCAGACACACACACATATACACACAAAACACATAACATAACATTTGTAATAACAGAACTAACAACAGCAAACGTTTTCTGTCAACAAAGTTTTGGGGATAAATCGACTTAGCTCGTGACATGATAAATCATTACCTCATCTTTCTCTAATACAATACCTTCTCTTTGTGTCTTTTTATAGAAATCATTTAATTTACCTAAAAGCAGCTTCACTACTCACTTGCTATGGAGACATAGGATAGACAGTTACTCCAGGCAGATATTTTATTATTTCTCTTTTCTTCAAGAGAGAGATAAATGAAGCTGTCACTATCGAAAAGTAGCTATGTAGAACTCTGTAGAAAGGAGGATTTAAATGATTTGACATGCTATGTAGTCCAAACCGTTTCTGACATTGAAAGAATACTTGACAAATACCTGGTTAAAAATAAATAAATACAATCAACAAGCATTTACATAATGATAATGATAGTAGTAGCAGTAGTACTAGCAAACAACATAGAAAAATCTGTAAAAAACCAAGATGGAAATCAAAGAAGAACCAAACAGCCAAATCAAATGTTATAGCGGGTTTGCTAACATTTATCCTTCCCTGAAGGCAATCACTTTTTTGGTAGCTACACACTTCACAGAGCTCCTTAAATACAAACGAGCAAAAAAAGAAATCAGCACAAAGTAATCTCAGAAAGGACACTTCTATAGGCTGAACATAGAGGAGATGGATTTCTTTGAGGAGATTATGTAAGCAGAAAAGTATGATGCAATAGGCAACACCCTTGACAATATCTTTACAATGAATGATGAATGTCACTCTCAGTTTAATTATTTATCTTTTAACAAACTTTAAACTAGGTCAAGAACATCACAATGCCTTTTGTTCCTCTCCCAGAAAAGCTTTCTGGGGTATCATAAGTGGAGAGGTTCAGGATGTGGCGGGGGGGGGGGGGGGGGGGAGGAAGGAGAGAGCAAGAACTGGTAATAGGAAAATTGACTGGCTTTCCCAGAGAATGGGGAAGTTACTCAATGGTAGCTGGAATGAACACTGAATGGGGAAAGTTGAAATTAATGTAGAAGTTATGGAATGAATGAATGGAGTCTCACAAGAGGATGTGTAAGGCTTTCAGGGACACATTTAAAGAGAGTAGAGAAGGGAGCAGAAAGTGACACAATCTAAAGAAAGAACAAATTCAGTTTTGAACACTTGAATTTTGTAGGAAAGCACCAAGGCAATAACTGCATTGTTGTCCTTGACTCTTGTCCTCACGCCTCTCCTTTCAGCTTCAAGCTCCGTCATTGTTGGATGCGAATAGTTCAGTCTGTAGCATGTTGGAAGGCTGACAACTTTGGGGTGGGAGTTGAGGAAGCTGTCAAAATAAATTGCCCTCATAAGACAAGAGTGCCAAGTTTTGCATTCTTTTCCATGCTGGGAGGGAATGTGTTCAGTTAGCTCAAATGCAGCACTGAGCTTAAGCAGCCCACTGGATGTGGGGAGATACATTGGTGAAGGGTAAATTTCAAGGACATGTATTTGGGATCCTTATACAGTTCTTTAGTTTTTTCAAGTAAGTCATGTTTTTTTGTTTATTTGGCTTGTTTTCCCCCCTTAGGGCAAGGTTTTATGATGTAAACATTCATATTTAGGAAATGAATGAGATATGCTAATGGTAATGATTTTTAAAAATAGTATCTTAACCTTCACCCCTTTATCTCTAGATCAAGTCACCTCTAATATTTCAGGACTATGCTTCAACAAGTTAGAGTGAGCTGTTGTCAGTGCCTTTTATTATTTAATAAGTTTGAGCTCATGAAGTATTTAAATCTCTTCTTTTACTCTAAATTCTAGCACTGTGACAATGAACGAAAGACAGACCAGTATGAATTTTGTTTAATTTCTAACTAATAATGGGGTTTCTCAATTTCTTTTCAGTATTTCTCTTGGGTTGGTTTATTCATTTCTCCTTTCCAATTATAACAATTGGGAGAGAAAAAAAAAGACCTGATTTACACTTTGACTGATCCTTTGCCTGATTCAATGATGTCACAGGACAATAGCCTTCAATTTGCAAACTTCTATTTTTGTTCTGCCATATGCATTCCTGTAGAATGCATTAGAATTACATTAGTTAAAATGGTAATGAGAAAAGCTAATCTTTCTACTCTTGTAAAACAATGCTTTCTTTTTGGTGCCACTTCACTCCTGAATGTAAAAGTTTGCATAGTTGCCTTCATTATTTTTTCTTCTTTTACTGTTGTTGCAGATGAGGATGTGAATTTGAGGAAATACTCTCTGAGATTTTGAGGTTCATAATCTCAAAACAAAGATTTGAGTAGAACTGTATGGATAGAGGTAGAAACAGACACCATTTATTAAGAAAGAAATGCACTTCTGACATGGGAAGTGGGCCAGTGATACAGGAAAAGATCAGAGCTCAAGGGCGCTGACTAGGGAGAGTGGTGACCATTATAGGTTGTTCACTTCCATAGTACACACCTTCTTCTGCATTTGCAAATTGTGGCCTTTTGCACATGCTCTGCCCTGTATATGTAACCATGGGGAGATGGCCAGTCGTCTATAATGGTTTCTTTCTTAATATCTTGTTGCCTTTCCATGTACTACTCTCCAGTCACATGACCTTTATTCAATTTTGTATCATACAATATCCATTATTTTTCTTAGCTACTTTTGTGACATCTTAAAGACTGCCCAGTGTGCTTTGTTGGTTGAGGACTAAAATCACTATATTGTTGACTATATTGGCAAATCACACCAAATTCAACTGTCTTAACAAAAAGCACTTACGTAATTCTTAGGATTGTTGGTTAGAATTCCCAGTTGAGCTTAGGTGGGCACTTCTATTTTTAGATATCCTTCAGATATCAGCAGCCAACTGAAGTAGGAGCTATTTTGTCTTCCTGAAAGTACACACACAGCTTTCTGATAGATCAGTAGAGTGGGTGGGCTGCACGGTTTCCATTCTAAGGCAGACCCGCTTGTGTTTTTTCACATTGTAATTAGTAGGGTTGCAGGAAGAAGAGCTAAGAGTTAAAACTGAAACCAGAAAAGCTACTTTTATTCTGTTGGCCAAATTAAAGCCTGAGATATGTATAGAAGAATAATCCATTAGTTCAACTTGAAGATCAAGGATTGTATTATAAAGGAAGTGGCTATACTTTGACAAGGGGCAGAACTCCTGAACCATCTGCTGTACCAAATATTTCCATTGCAATTAATATGCATCAATTTTTTGTATTTTTTTGTTGTTTATCTCTGCTAAATAATACATGTAACTTTATGAAAACCTCTAGATTAATAGACCAGTTTATAGAACAAATGAAGTAGTGGAAGTTATTGTAAAGGAATAAGGCCATGACTCAATGCATAAAACAATTATCTCACTACCATGGGGCTAGAATCTAATCCTTTGAGGTAACACAACAGATAGACTGATATGGTGACTTACCTGTAATCTAAGCACTCAGGAGGCAGAGATGAGATTCTTGAGTCAAGTTTACATGCTAGACTAGTTCAATTTGTGAGTTCCTAGTTCATCATCTACTTTGCCTCAGTAAATAAAGTGAAGAGTGATGGATAAAGACACTTGTAGTCAATATTTTGCACAGACAAGTGCATCTGCACACATGTATGTACCCATATCCATTATATTACATACAGAAGCTCATGCACACCAGAGATACATGTAAAGAAATGTTATTATAGCCTGGCGGTGGTGGCTCACGCCTTTAATCCCAGCACTCGGGAGGCAGAGGCAGGCGGATCTCTGGGAGTTGAGTCCAGCCTGGTCTACAAGAGCTAGTTCCAGGACAGACTCCAAAAAAAACCACAGAGAAACCCTGTCTCGAAAAACCAAAAAAAAAAAAAAAAAAGAAATGTTATTATGACAATGTTTCAATAGTGCAGAAGTTTGAGATCAATTTTTCTAAGTTTTAATGCTGTTCATTGTTCTAATCTTCAATTTATTACTTCTTTCACTCTCTTCCCATTGTTATATTTTTCTGAGGAGAACATACTATTGCTTTTGGAATTTAGTTAATTTTCTTTTTTTTTTTTTTCAATTTTGTAGCTTTTGTTTTTTTAAGAGTCTCATACATACATTTGATGTGTTATGTTTTGATCAATCTACCTTCTATTCCCTCTTCTCCAATCCCTGTCTACTCCACCACTTTTTCCTTTATCTTCTCAATTTCTTGTGTTCCTTTTTTGTTAAATTTTTCCTCTCATATGATACATCACTGCCAGAATTTCACCTCCCTACACTGACCTCAATGCCTCCCTCAACCTCCTGCTCACCAGATTCAATCCTCCTCCATTTCCCTTCAGAAAAAAAGCAGGCGTCTAAGAAACAACAGCCAAATAGGACAAAACAAGATACAATAAGATTAGGCACAAACTCTCATTTCAAGGTTGGGCAAGGCAGGTCAGCGGAGGAAATGGCTCCCAAGAGAAGACTGAGTCAGAGACAGCTCTTCTCCTCCAGGAGTCCCACAAGAACACCAAGCTGACACACCACGGCATATATACAGAGGACCTAGCAGAGATCTATGCAGCCACTGTGATTTTTACCATAGTCTCCGTGAATACCCATGAGCTTTGCTTAGCTGATTCTGTGGGCAATGTTCTCCTGTTGTCCTTGACCCTTCTGGCTTCTACCATCTTTGCTCTGCCTCTCCTGCTGCATTCCCTGAGCAGGGGAGGGACCCAACGGAAATCTCCTGTTTGGTGTCTCTCTTGTCGCCTAAAGTTTGGCAATAATGTAATTGCGATTATCTCTTCTCTTTACCTACTTTTCTACAATTATGTAAATTTCAATGGCTTTGCCTCTGTCTTAGGGGCATCCACTGATCACAGTTCCTTCGTTGGAAATAGATTAATTCATTGTTATGTAAATAAACATGAATATAGATGTCAGCATTTATTGTGCTGTTGTTAAAGAGGACAAGATTTTTTATGTCTCCTCTTTGCCCTCCAGCAACAAATTATTTCACATTTAAACCCCCAGCACACTTTAAAACATGCAGAAAATCTCCTTTGTGACTTGCTGAGTGACTTTCAGGAACGCTCTCTGCCTGTGGTACAGTTTAGACAAAGTCATTATCCCCCCAAACCGTGCAGTAATGACAGAACACATGCCGAGTAATGTAAACTCACAGCCCGGTGCTGGGCAGACATGATTAGGCTGTCATTTTCCCCAACAGCAGTGGCAGAGGAGAATACAAAAGTAAAATCATCTTATTTATCACAGGCCTTTTGCAGTGGGTATGGTACTCTTATGCAATTGACATTTTTTGCTTGTGGTTTTGGACCAGAAGTTGAGGGCTAATTTAAATAAATTCATAGTCTACAAAAAATATTCTTAATAAAGTGAAGTTATTTTTATTCTCCCTTCTTCACTGTGCTTTGAGAAAAATATTTATCATTAATTTTAAATTTCGACTGTGGCTTTATATTTTTAGGTTATTAAAATTACAATATGCCTCAATATAAGTGGAAGTGGGTATTTCAGAATATTTATTTGTTACATACATAATTTATGCCTTTATATTTATCTAAATATACAGTAATTCTACATAGTCAAACATAAACATTATCATATAAATGTACATGTGCAAACAAACATTCTTGCACATAGGAGTCTTTGTATTTTCATATGTGCTAGAGGAATAACAATATTCAGTGTAAAATCAAAATTACACAGATCTTACATGTTCCCTAGCTTTAAATTTTATTTAGATTAAAAAATAATTCTACACCTATGCCTTACTTCCTGGATGTCGTCATAAAAGAAAAGATATGCATCCAGACGGTGTGGGAAGACGGGTGAAATGAAATGACAGTGGCCCTCCTGTCTTTCTAAGAGAACCAGAAGAGGGTTCATAAAATTTTCAGTATATAAAAACAGGCTTGCTGTTTTGTTTGCTCAAAATCATTATTCCAACTCCCCTGATTTAATTATGGGATGCTGCAAAGGATTGACAGAGAAAAAAAATTAAAGACCTATAGCCATTTTATAACACATCCAGACATGGCTGCCCACCTGATCGACATGGGAAGGCATTGCACAGCTTGTTCAGCTCATAGCCTTCCTGTTTCATGCTGTCAGGAAGATGCTGTCTCCTGTCAGAGTGTTGGCTCTCTGAGAGATGCTCAGATTAGAAACTGTCCTGGAAAGATTCGACACTTTTTCTGCCATTGAACAATGGGGGCAGGGACATAAGGAACTTGCCTTGTTGGATGCAGTTGGCATGTTGAACATTAATTTGTCAAAATATTGAAAGCTCCTGATTGCTAACATCATAGATTTATTTACTTCTCAAATGGTTAATACACCAAATTAGCCTTGTCTGATAAAGTTCTGCTTGCATATTAGAGGGTTATCAGCTACACATGAAGAGAGCAAACAGGAAATTACATTACTTCCAACATACTTTCTCCTTATCTTGCAACTTTTTCTTGTATGGGTCGTCACTAGCCATGGCTTTCTATCATAAATGCTGTATTTGATGCCTGATGAGATGACACTCATATTTAATGGTCCTATATTTCTCTTGCATGTATCCTGGGAAGACTCTTTTACTATAAGATTAGCCTGAAAGATATATAAAAGTATATTGGTAGGCAATGTTTTTACCAATACAAGTTTTATAAATCAAGAATATAATAATGATGATGACTGGGGTTGCTTCTATATACAGGTTTTATTTGTATCCTGGGAATTAAATGGCTACTACAATTGCCTTCAGTCCCAGCAATCTGGAGCCACCCTTCTTTCATTCGGTGATTCAAAATATTGAAAAAAAAGTAAAGAAGAAGACTACACCTTGGATTTTCACTCTATTTTCCCTGGCTGAACTATTTGGTCATATACACACATTTGTATCATTTTCTATTTCCTTTCTTTGGTATATACAGAAAAATAAAATAGAATTTGAGAGATTAAAGTAGAACCTAAATGAAAATGAACAATTAGCAGGTTTTCTAAATGAGCAAGGCACAAGGGTGCTGATTAGTCTTAAAGGTGTGTTCACAGAAAGTAATATTAGCCAACCCTGCTCTGGCTCAGCCATACTACAACCTGAAGCCAACCTTTGTGCTTCACTGATATCTCATAATGATCTTACATACAGGATGTAATAAGTTTCATTATCTACATATGCAAGCATGCAAGTGGGAATGATTGAAAAGGTATATTGTCTCTTTAAAAATGGTGACACCATCTTTTAGTATCTTTCCAATGTTTGAATAGTCACTTAAATTTTCATTCTCTCAAGTAAAAGAATAATAATTTTTGGGTGAATAGTAAAAATTATGTATTTTTTAATACTTCAAGGATAGTGTTTCCCTAAGCTAAACATGAGTACATTCCATAGTATTTAAAGTGGAATATTTTAACATCAGAGAAATTAAATAATAAGACTTGAGGTACTTGAGTATTTTGCAATGGTATAAGGAAAAGAAAACAGTCATGCTTTTTAGCTGCGATTTAAATAAAAATATAAAAGCTGGATGTGTTAGTGCGGTCTGTAACAGAAGCAGGAGGACTGCTGCAAGTCAGGGTCATCTGGGTTCATGTAGGTGGCTCTGTTTCTAAACGAGTAAACAAGAGCAGCCAATAGAGTTATATCTTGTGATTATTAACAGTTATGGATCCCCAAATTACAGCAACCAAAAAAGAAAACTGTGAATAAGATTTAGAAATATTAATTGGGCTGTCTGCCCAAGCTTTTTTCTAACAGCACAGTAGCATTTTTTATTACTTTTTCTATATCCTTTTGTGGTTGAGAAGAAATGAGAGACTATCTCAAAATTTAGTTGAAGAAATAAGCAATATTGGAAGAGAAAAAGAAACAACTCTGAAACAGTCAAATGACTGTCTTTCTTGCCCTGAGAAATTGATTTGGCTTGGGCTATATGATGAAAGCTTGTGTGGGTGGAAACTGTGTAGGGTCTGAATTGACAGCGTCTTAACTTTCATTTCATTTGTTTGGTCAACTCTCTTTTCTTGACTTTAGCGTTTTCATTTGTAGGATGTGACTGCTAAGTTAGGTGTTTTTAAAGGTCTTTTCATTTCCACCATACACTTTTCAGATCAGTATCTTTATCTGCAAAGTAGTGGCAATATAAGAAGTGAAATATTGAGATTGTTAAGGAAGTATTCTGCACTTTTCAATTGATGATTTAATTGATTACATTATCTCAAAATCTTAAAAGCTTCAAGGATGAAAGCAATGTGAATTTTTCTCAAGTTTTGCATCTGGCTTTGTTTCTGCTGGTGTGTGAAATCTCTTATTTCTCTAACTTTTCTATAACCACAGAATGACTGTATTTTTTTTTGGCATAATTTCTTCCCATCCATAATTGTATGATTTGTGACTGTTTGGGACTCATTGAAAAGAGCAGTAAAAATAAGGACATGAGGACTGTCTTGTAGAATCAAAATCCATCCATTGTTATTCTCTGTTCTGAATCACAATAATTTTTCTTCCACATTTAGAAAAATAAAAAAGGTAAGTGACTCAAAGAACTACTTCTCTGATGAGGGGAGAGGAATGGAAAATGGAGAGGAAGAGCTAAGAAATGTGACACTTACATTGAGAACATAAAGTGATTTTCAACCCTCTCTTCATTATCAAATAAAAGAGGATTTTGTTGGTGTTGTTTTGAAGAGAGACTCGTGTACAGCAGGCTAGCTCTGAACAGCTAACTATGTAGCCCAGAAAGGATAACCTTGAACTTTTGACCCTTGAAACTCCACAGGCTAGTTGGGTTTCAAGTGTGTGATCCTATACCTGGATGAAAGCAACATTTCCAATGTCAAAATTGGCATAGTTTATAAGTAATTTCCAGTCCTCATTCCTGTGTGCAGTGCTCACTGGCTGTTTCACTTGTTTTCAGAGTTTGAGGTTGCTCAATGAATTCGGATAAGCTGCTTTGTCTCAGGTACTCTTCCTTCATTATGAACACTGTACACCTAGCAAGTGAACTTTCTGGGTAAGATGTTAATTTTTATAGATGTCAGCCAAGATAATGATCTAGGTCATCATAGAACACAAAATTTTTCTTCACATTCAAAATAGGTTTCTTAGAGAAATGATCAGAATCACACAAATTGAGACAGTAGTCAAGGGTCATGATTTAGAAAAAGGTAAAGCATTCTCAATTAGCAAGATATTAATGATACCATGAACATGCAGCTTTACAACCTTCAACTGCATAAAACACGAAAATCAATAGGAATAATATGTTTGACAAGTGCATATCTTAATGGACTTGCTCTCTGGGTCATTCTTAAAGAATAAACAGCGTTCTTCTTAAATTCTTCTTCAATTGTAGAAGAGTAAGTGGCAATGAGTATACCTTAAGGACAGAATCACTGTCAAGTAGGAAGCTCTGTTTTATAGATTAAAGAGTATCGACAGGCTTTGACAAACTCCCATTACAGTGAATGTGTAAATGGGATGCTAGAAAGAATAGTAGAAAAGCCCAGGCAAGTCCTATATATAGTACAGTATAAAACTACAGAAGAAATGAACATGTAGACCTATACATGAATGTTGTGATGGTCATGTGGCTGAAAGACTAGGTCAGGGAGAGAAGGATGATGTAACTGGGATTCCCCATACATTATACTGAGTCAAATTTTCTTTTTTTGATAGTAATTATGTGTAACCATTCCCTTAATACTTATGAGGATATGCCTCATGCTCAAGGGTTGTTTTGAGATATACAGCTAGATTATGTGCACATTTCATTGATTTCAAGAGTACTTTTCTTTACTCATCCTACAAGAGTAACCAAGTTTTTTCAAGATGAATAAGCTTGGTATAGACTGCTTATTTGTTCTGTTTCCTGTTTTGGTTTTAAATGTGCAAAAACATTTCTTAAAGAATATCAACCTTGAGACTTGAGAGACGGCTCAGAGGTTAAGAGCATTGCCTGCTCTTCCAAAGGTCCTGAGTTCAATTCCCAGCAAATACATGGTGGCTCACAACCATCTGTAATGAGGTCTGGTATCTTCTTCTGGCATTCAGGCATACACGCAGACAGAATATTGTATACATAATAAATAATTATTTAAAAAATAATATCAACCTTATATAGTTCCATATACAGTGTTCGAGACAAATAATACTATTTTGTCAAACTTTATATTTATAGTTCCGTATATAGTGTTATATACAAACAATGCTACTTTGTAAAATTTTATGTCAAACTAATATATATTTATACAAAGCAAAATCCAAATAACAAGATAATTTAAAAAATTTTATTCTACTCTTCTCCTCCAATTATGTAGCAACATTTGATATTCTTACTACTATTATGTCCTGATTATTCCCTCACTTTTTCATTGAGGGCAGGAGAAAAATGAAACAAAAGAAGATTCACAAACCCAATGTCTCTGGAACTCACAGACATCAGACTCTCCATCATAGGTGGAAAATGATGAATCACAGTTTATGATACATACAGCATGGTCTTCTGTGCCATGCAGTCCTGAACACTACCTCAAAGATTTCAGATGATATTAATCTACCTTTAAAACTTTTGTAGGTTGTGCCAGGTGGTAGTGGTGCACCCCTTTAGTCTCAGCACTCTGGAGGCAGAGGCAGACAGATTTCTGTAAGTTCGAGACCAGCCTGGTCTATGAACTGTCAGTCCAGGACAGGATCTAAAGCCACAGAGAAACTCTTGTCTTGAAAAAAAACATAAAAACAAACAAACCAAAAAGAACTTTTGTAAATTTTATCATCCCTCTTCCAAAGGTAAGTTCTTCATAGACTAGGATGACACAAAAAGGTAACTGGATATAAAATACTTAGCACAATGCTTATGCCCAATAAATACACACACTCAGACACATACACAAACACACACAAATGCAGTCTTTAGCAATGTTAGTGAAAAGGGTTTTATTTTTAAAATTCCTTTGCCTTCTAAACACAAACACACACATGCACACACATGTACACACACACACACACAACAAGGCAAGACATAAAAAGATACCCTAAATAACAACATTTTATCACTAGAAGAAGAAATATTTGCCCCAAGAATGTAGAGCACTAGGTAGATTGTAGATTCTATGGCACTGGATACAATGCTTATTACCTCAGTCTGAGTTTCTTTAAAATGAGTATGAAAACTTTAGCCCCGATGTGTTCTGAAATGAGACAAATGGTTTCCTGGAAACAACTGTTTGTACTAGAAGGTCATTTCCCTGCATGAAATATAATCCTTCTAGGTGCATACAAATGATAGTCACACCTCAGTATGTGACCAAGGATACCTAGCAATGTGGCCCAGCACAAAGGGTATACTTACATAAGATATCATGAGGTTGGATATTTCTTTATATTTCTTTTTTGTAAATAGATTGGGCAGTTTTCCAGCATGAACTTGAAGTTGCCCAATTTAGGTTCCAGAAATAAGGGTGAACATGCCTGGTAGATACTGTTCAAAGTACTTACAGAATTCTTGTTCATCTCTTCTTGATCATTAGCAAATCTTTTGAATCTATGACATCACCATAACCTGTTTTGACTGCAATCCTTGAACTTTGTATACTTTTAAAAATTAATAAATAATTTCTAAAAATTGAAATGTGTAAAGCACTAAAGAGAGCCAAAGAGAGTTCTTTTGTTATATATATAATTGCTTGTAGGGGGAGGATACTAATAGTCTAGTGGGAAGACAGGAAGTTAAATAATTAAAAATGATATATTTGGATATATTAAATATATCATCTGATAAGAACTTTTAGAGGAATAAATTTGTAGTAACATTTTGATGAGATGTTGTTTGAATTAAGTTCAGAATTGCAAATATATGTTATTTAATGGGGTAAACAAGGAAAATACTTTCCTCTGTAGTCTTACCATAAAGAAATAAAGTTAAATGCCTGTCAGGTGACACACACTATTAATTCCAGCACTCAAGGTGTAGAGGCTGAATGATTTCTCAAGAGTTTGAAGCCATCTCAGTTTATATAGTTCCAGGACAGTCAGTACTACAGAGAGAGAGAGACATTAAATCAAAAAGTAAAGGAAGAGAGAAAGGACGGATGATGGAAGGAAGGACGAAAGGAAGGGAAAGAAGGAAGGAAGGAAGGAAGGAAGGAAGGAAGGAAGGAAGGAAGGAAAAGAAGGAAGGAAGGAAGGAAGGAAAAGAAGGAAGGAAGGAAGGAAGGAAGGAAGGAAGGAAGGAAGGAAGGAAGGAAGCAGTTAGATTCCAGAAAGTGTTCACAGAGATTTTCCTACAATGGGCACCACAGAGTGCAGGATCCTCATTTATATCCCCCCACAATACTTATTTACATGCTCTACATGCAAATCTTCTATTTAATTTAGATATGCATTTATTTTATCCCAGTCTTAACAATATTTCCTCTTCCCTAATGAAAGGTTTTGAAGAACAACACTAACGCTTTTCTGTACTTTTTATTTTGTCTAAATATGTGAACACAATTCAAGAAGAAACGCTCCATGTGAGTGTGAGGAGGCAGAGGGCAACCCTGGATGTTTTCTTCTACTCTTATCAGGTGCATGGATGTCTGTGTGTGTGCATGCGTGTGTGCGTGTTTGTGTGTGTGTGTGCTTCTGTGATAAGTTAGATTACTAAACCTGGCATGTTGGAGCTTTCTACGTGGCTAGAAAGATTAGAATCTTTTTCATGTGGTGCCTGGAGTTCTGCATTTTAATCTTCATGCTAACCAAGAAAGCAGTTTGCCAACTGAGATATCTCCCCCGTCCCAGCTCTTAATTTTTGTGACAATGAGTTTGTCAAAATTCTCCTATATCACTAATGCTCATGGTGTACATCTAAACAGCGCTTGTCTGACCTATAGGCACAGAGCTGCTCAGCTTGTTTCTTTTAAGAGATTTAGAATTTCAGCACTTAACATTTAGTGATTTGTTATGACATGCTCACATTTTTGAATATTGGTTCAAATAGTACCGGTAACACTTGTGATAATAACTACTATTTTCCTGCTATGTGACCCTAGTGCCATACTTAAAAATCTATAAACATAAATGTTAAGATGTTAAGACTTATTTTTAACACTATTTTTTTTATTAATCTCGCTATCATTTTGAATATACTACACTTCCTTATTCTATCTGCTTTGTTATTCCCTTTGAATCTAGAAAGGTTCAGTCCTCTAAGTTTTTTATTTTTTAAAGATTAATTTGGATAGCTCCTTTTTGTGTTATTTTAAAGAAGGTGTCATTATCCTTTAAGCAAGGAAAAACATTACTGGTGTGTTTATCATCTGTACATGATTGCAACCTTCTGCAAGGGAAGTTCGCATTACTCATCCCTGTATCTATAGCAGCTGGCAAATTGAAAAACCTCAAAATATGGTTGCTGAAATCATAATGTTCATGTTATGCAAAATGGCATTATGACTAACTAATATAATAATTCCATATAAATTGATGATATTTGGTAGAGTTTATTAGAAACGGCACTAGATTGAAAGAAGAAAAAGCTGATTTTAGGCCTTGATCTATGGGTGACTTAATAATAGGGAAGAACCATTCTGAACCATAATCTTATAATCTTTATAAAGCAGTCTGTTTTATAAAGTGCCTTGAAGCACTATGATTTCCATGCATTTATCTACTTATCATTGACTCATTATCATATATCATTAAAACCTTTGAAAATATTTTTGGCTAAGAGCTACAAGTGCAAATATATATATATATATATATATATATACATATATATATGTATATATATATATATATGTGATAGTAATATACATGAAGGTGGGGTGCTTATGAGAAAACCTGTATCCCAAATCAAGTGTCAGAACTTATATACCTAAAATATTGGTTTAATTTTTAGTTTTGACCTCATAATTTTAGAATAGCATATTCTCCTTTTTATATATTTTCCTTGATATGTACATTTCCTTCTCTAATGACACTTACATATTGAATTTATTCCTAAAGTGTTCCAATAATACTTCATAAGTCATTAGCATCTTTGAAAATACTTCATATTTTGTTGTTACTGAAAATTTATTTTTTGAGCAAAAGGATTTATGTACATTAGCACACTTTGTTCCCATGCCTTAAATTTGTCCTAACACAATTATTTCAGATGCACTATATGGGAATTTTAAAATGTGTTTAGAGTCAGTTAAAATCAGGGAGCATGACCCCACCATGAAGAAAGATGATTAAAAGAGATCACATACTAGTTCAGAATTGTGAATACAGAAGATTATTTATTTAGGGGTAGACTCACAAATCAATATTCTCTGCTGGAAAGGAGGACGGTAACCGAATCCCACAGCCAGAAAAGAGGCCGGATGTGGGCTTTATATTGGCATAAATGAATATGAGGCCACACCCAAGTGGGCAGGTAGCTTAAAGGCTACTACTGGTTGTAGAAATTCCTACAGCACCTCCCCCTTTTGTTTAAATAAGAGAATTCTAAGTTTAATACAAAATTATATACAATCAGAACAAATATATCAAGGAAGAAACATTTGATAAATGTTTCAATAATGAGTTTAAGTCTTACATAATAAATAACTTGACCAAGTCATGAGAGGAAAGGAACTACAACTATTTAGTCTTTAACCCCCATTGAAGATCCGAGAAGGGAAATAATATTACTTAAGTAAGCAGGAAGTGCAATCAAGCAACTTCCAAAAATGTACAAGTGACAGAGACAACTGGCTACCAAAGTCTCATTTGCAACTTTGAAGCAACCAATTTTGACTAAGGCCTAGAATAACTGACACACCATTTTCAGAGGCAGGAAACTTTTCAAAACCGCCTTACCTTGTCCTGGAAAGATTTGACAAGATTTCTTGTATCCTGCTTGTCCTGTCTGGACATCGTGCATTTTGTCAGTGGTTGATGCATGGGAAGTTCCTTGCCCAAAGGCCAATTTTGCCAAGAAGAAAACAAACTCCAAGTGGAGTGTCACCATAGCCATATAAACCTTGCAGAATACAATCCATAGTATTAGCAAAAACGTTACTAAAAGTTAAATATTAATGTAGTCTGCCATATTGATTTATTAATTACCTATTATGAGATCCAGTAATTGTTTTAGGTGTAATAATCTTTATTGTCCAGCAGGTGTCACGGTTGCAGAGTCGCAACTAGCAGCGATGCAACCTGTGGTGGCAGGAAAGGTCTTGAGCTGCTTTAGTTTCCTGCCTTGGTACTGATTAAATACTGAGAAATATGCTTTGCTTGACAAATTAAAAGCAATTAAATCAACTCCATCCTCGGAGCAAAAAACCCAGAACTCAGGGGCAATGCTCTGGGGAAATTTTCAAGTGGCCACACACAGTAAGCTATGCTGTGGTGGGGATTCTACAACAAACAAACAAACAAACAAACAAAAAAAACAAACAGAAAACAGGTAGAAAGAAGGCAGGGCTGGGAGACTTTCTCAGCCTTTGACTGGTTAGGCCTTTCGGTTTGGTGTGGAGTCCAAATCCATGTTGGTCACCAGATGAAGATGAATGCTTACAAGAAATCCCACACTAGTTCAGAATTGAGAATAATAGAGATTTATTTATTTAGGGGTAGACTCACATACCACAATCCTATGCTGGAATGGAGAACAGCAACAGAATCACGCAGCTGGAAAGAGGCTGGGTGTGCACTTTACATAGGCATAAATAGCATAAGAGGCCACGCCCAAGTGGGTGAGTAACTTAAAGGCTACTGGCTGTAGGAATTCGTGTAGCACCCTAGCAGTGCTGTGTGCAACGTAAACGTGTTAGAGAAGAGAGAAATTGCACAAATAACTCAACATTGTAGCTTATCTCAGAAACTGTTTACCATAACTACATTTTATATAACCATGTCTTAAAGGTCTTAAGTAGGCAACTAAATTTTCATGATTTTTATCATCATTTCTCAGTAAGCTCAAAAATGATAAATTTGCTGGAAGCCTATATGGTTTCGGTTAGAAAGAATATGTGTCCATACTACTCAAAGGATCACATAAGCAGATAGTTACGTTTTAAAGGTTAAAGAAAGTCTGTAGGAGTGACTTAATTTTTTCTTTCAAAACATAGATGGTTCTTTGGATTTTCAGTTACAAAACAAGAGAACCACAATGCAATTCACTAACAATTTAGGTTATAACAATGAATCTGCCTCTGTTGTTCCATATGGGTGAAATGCAATAATTGGAATAAACATTTCATATTCAAACTTCTTTGCATTAATATCTGTCTATGTAAATGAAAGTTTCTTCTTGTGAGGAGGACAGTGAAGGCTGATGCCAAAATTGATCATTAGAGAGAAATTTGATGTGTTTGATTCAACTTATAGGTTTTAACCTAGGGTTTTATGCCAATACAAGGTCTTTTATTAAATTTATTTTCCTGGGACACTAGGGTACAAGCCAAGACTCTCAATGAGTTTTCTTTTAGGCTCACAGAAATTTCTTTGCTCTAAATTTTCAAGACTGAAATGATTTTCAAAACATTTAGAAGTCCTCATTGGGAGCCCTGATGGCTCTTCGGGCTGATGGGGGAGAGAGACTTGATCGGGGGGCGGGGGGGGGGAGGGGGAGGGCGGTGGCGAGGAGGAGGCGGAAATCCTCAATAAATAAATAATAAAAAAAATAAAACAAAAAAAACATTTAGAATAGGTGATATAGGAATATATTTTATGGTCTCATTCAAGTTAGTACTTTTTCCAAAATTCAATCCACTTTTCCAGAAAAAAATAGAAGCTACCTGAGCTATGCTATTATTTTTAAACTAATTTTCTTCATGAAAAAATTCATGAGAGAAATCCAGACTATGCATGGTAGCCTTAAACTTAAGGGTACTGCAGCGCGTTGTGATCTTTGGTCAATGGAAGAATTAAGAAATGGCCAAACTTCCTCCATGCAAGAGGGCCACATTGATTTTACAGAACAAAGGACAAAATAAATAACATTTTATATGCTACTGTGGTCAAGTGTACGCCCTACATACCTGCGAACTCGGATTCAGAGGAAGTAAAGAAAAAAAACAATATCCTGAACCCCTATGTTAGTGTAAACCCACCTTGTGTCAATACTTAGTTGATTTTGCTCATTTTTTTTTTTGTCTTCAGAAACATTTCTGCCATTGAGGAATTTTAGACGTTTGAAGTAATCCTGATTCACAGCTAGCTCGTCACAAAGGAAGCATACTGGAAAGAGATGATAGGGTGGCATGAATAGAGGAATGCCCGGAAAGTGTGGACAAAAGGCGAGAAAAGTACTGTGGAGATGCTAGAGTTGACGGTTTCTCATGGGCATTGTTTGAATAAGGCATGGTCATGACTGCTCCGCACATATCTTGATGTTATTTAAGAGATGAATACTTCGTCCAAGACCCATTATTTTGAAAATTATTAAAATTATCTGTATTGCTAACTGCTAGAAAAGTGTCACAATATATATGTCAACTAATTATAAATATGTACATATTCTATGCAGGAAATAATATACTTTTAGGGAATCAATGAAATTGATCTTAGTTACCTCTTAAATTTATATACATATGATTCTCAAGATTTGGCCTATTTTGTTTGGTGCTATTGCAGGTGCTATATTAGCTCTGCCAGTGATTATGATTAGATAGCACCTCAGGAGGATAACTCAACTACCTTTCTTGGGAGCTCACTTAAATCTCACATAGCAGGCAACTGTTTATACCATAGTGATATTCAAATATCTATCTCTAGTCGAGAAACTGACAGGACATCATAGTAATATTTATGCTAATCTATATTTAGGAAGACTTCGTTTGCATATACCACCTACTAGTTTGTCATCCAGGCATTCCAAAGGAGAAGCTCTTTGTGTGGTAAGAAAACGGTTTATTTGGTATGGGATCATGAAACTAACTGGCAAATATGCTAAAACTCTTCAAAGTATTGTCTGGCCAGTGTGAACCCTGTGCAATGTGGTGCTATTTTTCTTGATGATTCTCAGTCTCTTGAATGCTTCTTGATTTGTTGAACACCAGATGTTAGGTGAAACCATAGGTCACATTCATGAGTGTCCTGAATTCTCCAAATTGCCTATGCATTTATGAGGCATTCTAGCCTAGAGACTCAAATGCCAGTTCTTTCTCTTAGGACCAAAACCAGCAAACAAACAAACAAAAACAAAAATAAAAAATAAAAGCAAAGCAATACATGTAGCAACAAGGACCTTAGGGCATCCCCTTGTTGCAAGCTGGTTTTGTTGTTGTTATTGTTCACACCTGGCAGGATCACGTATGGTGTGAGAATAAAACAATCCTGAAAATGAAAACAGCTCATTGCATTCCTATCCAATGTGCCCTCTGCTGCAGTCGGAGGTCTTTAAACAACATTAATTAGCGTATGATAATTCTGTAGACAAAAAATTTTCAGTGCCTTTTCTGCTGTTTTGTTTGTTTGTTTTGCAGTCAAAATCCCTTACTTTAACTTAGAAAACCTTTCTTGCACTGCTTCTTCCAGACTCTTCTGAATAAGACTTCCCATTCTGGCCCGCACAACACACACCTTGTCATGCACAAGACTACTGACTTACACCACACCAGGATTTCCTCTTGCTCACTCTTCTTTCTCTATTCCCAGGTTTTGTTTATTTCCTAGCCTTGCCTCCCCTCAAATACTGTTTGTTTTAACTCTTCAATCATATATTCACTATAAACACTAGAGAAAATGACTCAATGGGTGCCAACGAAATAAGTGAGCTTTGGAGAAAGCATACATACTTTCTCCATGATTACCTTCAGAATGCTACTCATTTTTTCTCCATTCACTGCTGCTGATTAAAGTCTGAATGATGACCTCTCTGTTTCTCTTGTTTTCTCTGGTGGGACTGATATTTCTCAACTGATCTTTGTGTCTACTTTTAGATTATTTCATGCTCACTTAGGGTCTGTATTTTTTTTTCAATTTAAAACAAAAAAAAACAAACAAAAGCAAAAAAAAGGAAAACAAAAAAAATGTATTAGAGTTTAATAATGCTTGAATCCTGTTATCTTTCCTGATCTAAAAAAACAGGGCATAATAAGTGTGATTACTCAAAAATGGGAAGGAATATTAATCATCTGATTTTTGAAAAATATTTCTGCACTTCCCATATTCATTGAAAACAGTAAACACCTTAGTGCATTATATGATCAGATGGAATTAACTTGAATGACCACTGCATATTAACTCTCTGAGGTCAAGCTAATCATCATTTAATCTTCTGTACATAGTATTTAATGCAGAGTGGTATGCACTCTAACATTACATATTATATGATTGTACTCACAATGAGGACATATACACCGGTGAGCAGAGGACAGCATTGGTTACTTTTCTGACACTGATAAAATGCCATGACCAGTGCATATGAGGAGAAGTTTATTTGCTGTAATGGTTGCAGAGGACTAGAATAAACTATAGCAGTGAGGACCAGCTAGGCAGGCTTTCTGGAGCAAAGAGCAGAGCCCTTACATTCTCAACTCAACCATGAAGCAGAAGAGTAGGCTGGAGGTGGCACTAGATGTTTAATAGTAAAACCCATCCCCAGTGCCATTCTCCCTCTTTCCTTCCTCTCCAATGACTGCACCTTCCAAATGTCCCCAGACAGCATCATTAAGTAGGTACCAAATGTTAAAATGGCTGAGCCTATGTAGTGTAATCTCACTCAAGCTACCGTGTGTGTGCGTACATGTGCTTATGTTTTGGAAGTAAAGGGTTTATCTTTTTCTACTCCTCAGCCTATAGTGAGGATCAATATCAGAGCTCAGCTCAGCTCAGGCACTAGAGAAGTAAATATTTTGAACTTAAATATGCCTTTACCTGTAGTCAAAAATCTGGTTTTGGTGTAAAACCTAATGCCTTTGACTTAAAAAGTAATTAATTACTTCCTCAGATTTCACTGTACCTTTCTAGCTACATTTCCATGCAATGCCTCTTTAGAGGAAAAAAAAACTGTGAAGATTGTTTCGAGTAAGAAAGTCTCCGTCAGGGTAACCAGTGCACTACACTGAGAGATCTGTATCCTGAATCTCAATGCTTTCATTAGATAGGATTACCTTTTCTCCATAGAGAAGTGACCTTATCACTTCTTTCTTCTTGGTGAAGTCATTTTTATAAAATGCAGTGAGTAAGAATGAAACACACTTCAATTTTTCTCTTCAAAATTGGCTTGAAAAGAAAGCCTAACATTTCTTAATAGACTAAAAGAAGGGCATAACTGAAGAATCACAGTTGTATTTTGAACTCAGAAGCCCTTTGTGTGTTCTGAGAGAGATTGAAATTAACCAGCTATTTATAGCAGCCTTGATAGTTTTCAATCTTGTTTTAAAATAGTTTTTATTTTATTTTATATTTCATGTGTATGAGTGTTTGCTTTGCATGTATTTATATGCACCATGTGCATACTTGGTGTCCATAGGGGGCAGAAGACAGTATCAGGTAGATCCCCTATACTTTGAGTTACAAGCGGTTGTGAGGCACCATGCATGTGCTCGGTACTAAACTCTGCTCCTCTGAAAGCACAAGAGCTCTTAAATGCTCAGCTCTATTTCCAGACCCAAACATTGTTTTAAAAACTGCTTATTTAATGAATATGTTCTGAACACCCACTGTGTGCAGGCCACTATATTAGTTAAGAGGGATGGACTTTTAAATACGGGAGCAGAGTAGCTGCCTCTTATGAAGTATTTAACTAAATTTGCAAAACAGAAAACAAGGACAACAAATACATAATTTAAATTAAATACTGGTCATTATGGTTATGATTTATAAACAAACAAATGCTATATTCAAAGTTTTTGCCCACAGACAGATGTCTACATCTTCCTAATATGCTCCCAATGATAAACGAAAGAAGGATTCTACCAGCATTCACCCTGGGGAATCAAAGGCTTTTGGACATGCTGGACTCAGCTGAAACAATTGCAGGTTTGAGAAGGAAGCAATCAGCCAAAGAGGAGCATGACACTGATGTTTAGTTATTAATGAGAGGATGTTTCAAATCCTAAGGGTGAGAATGTGGTCTAATGGGGTGTGGTATCATGTGTTTGACTTAATTTTTATGTGAGCAAGGGTAGTGGAACACAAATGACCACTGGGTGTAAAGAGGGGTGCAGTCTCCCAGGATGTAGTAAAAAAAAAGCCAGAATGGACTAAATGAGACACCTAGGAGACATGGCATAGTTTCATCGGGGAAGCACAAGGAACAGTGCAGTTGTCTATTATAGTGAAGATGCGAGCAGGCCTGCTTTTGGTCCCACCCAAGTCCCACATGGCTAGCTTTACACCAGAAATAACAACACACAAATTAATTCATTTAAACATTGCTTGGCCCATTAGCTCTAGCCTCTTATCGGCTAATTCTCACATCTTGCTTTAGCTCATATTTAGTAATCTGTGTAGCACCACGAGGTGGTGGTTTACCAGAAAAAATCCTAACCTGCATCCCTGCGTCTGTCTCGGGTGGGAGTGTCATGGCATCTGCCTCACTTCCCTTCTTCCCAGCATTCTGTTCTATCTACTCCACCCACCTAATTTTCTGCCCTATCAAAAGGCCAACACAGTCTCTTTATTAACCAATGAAAGTAACACATAGACAGAAGGCCCACCTACATCAGTCTGTCACTTGGCTCAAAGAACTGTGGTGTTTGTAAGAAAGGATAAAGAAAAGTAATAAATAGCCAGTCATAAAGATCAAATATCATGCATATTCTTTCTTTGCATATTTGTTTGTAGGAGGAGAGTAATGAGAGAGAGAGAGAGAGAGAGAGAGAGAGAGAGAGAGAGAGAGAGAGAGAGAGAGAGA
>NW_004949096.1:13893521-13896495 GCF_000317375.1 Microtus ochrogaster | reverse complement strand
AGAGAGAGAGAGGATGGCGAGTATCTTAAACAGTCAATGTTACTGTCACAGTGACTCGGCAGTGTATGCTCCAATCAGACCTGTGATTCCTCTCTCTCTGTCTGTATCTCTGTCTCTCTTGCTCTGTCTGTCTCCAGAAGAAAGAATTTATTTGGGTTAATAGTTACAGAGGGCTAGAGTCCAAAACGGGGGCGCAGTGTGGGAGCAGGTGGCAGACCTGGTAGGTATAAGTGGAAGTGAACTCAGAGGCCTCACAGAAACAGAAAGTAGAGGCGGCAACTATGATCAATTTCAATCAGCTCACAAAGTGTCCATTCTGCTGCCCGGCTGTTCAGACTCTGAACTGCTGCTGCAAGCTCACTACTCAGTCCTGGATCTGTCTCTGGTATTTGTAAATTTTGAATAAATCTCTTAATCATGCTCATTTCTGCCAAAAACAGGTAGAAAATGATTGAAGAATAGAGATTTTGGATGTCTGATTGGGAGAATGTAGTTTTGAAAAGCTGATTAAATCCTCCACAAGTGCTTAGATAAATAAATTATAATCACTATTATCAACATTATACCTAACTATATGTGGATCCTTTATAGTATTTAAACCTTAACCACCACCAACAGTACATTCTGACATGAAGTTTGTTCTGAGCTCTGATGAGATTTTGTCAGTATATTTAACATGTGTCAAACAATGCACAGACAATTCCATTGATTCTGACAGTTATATTCCTATATTTTAATCATCAGGAGAATATTTTTCCATTTATTTTCCTGCATATTAAGACGTATTTTATTATGGCATGCATATGCCATGAGGCATTGTCCCACACAGCATTTTGACAGTAACTTTTGTTCCACTATGTACTAAAGGCAGTTCTGACTGTGAAGTAAATTTGTGGTGAGGCTCAATAGCACGGTATTGGACTGAGCTGATTCAAAAGAACCTGAGTCTGTACATTGGTTTATGAATTTGAGTAATTGTTTCAACACAGGCAAAATAGGTGGATCAGAGAGCACTGCAGGACTCGCTCATCTCCTAGTAGCTTTCCCCCTAGCGTATATGAGAGTTCAGTGACTCAAGACAAAGTCCAGGAAGACTCTACCTGAGGGAATAATAGGTCACACCAAAGCCACTTGATGGAATTCTTTAAGACGAGATGTTGGTGTTCACACTACCAAGGGTTTTGAGACTCTGCTGTAATCAATAATGTGATTGTTGAGCTCTGTTTGAGATAACAGTGATTGATTGAGTGTCCCAGCCTAGAGTGTGAGTAGATACTGTGAAAAATCCAGGGAGAATGAAACAGAAACAGAATGGGAAATTTACATCTTTATAGACGAGTGCTTGGGGTAATTCTTGGATCCCTCATGCTTCCTAGACAGCAGAGAAGAGGGCATGAGTGATGCAGGGTACTGAGAGACTGTTATTATATGATTATTTATTCTGTTATTTTTAATCCAAAGTCTTATATAATGTAGCCTTGGCTAGCCGCAAATATACATTCTTCCTCTCTTGTCCTGCCAAGAGCTGGTATTATAAGCATACACTATCACTTCTGGCATGAAATGTTAAATAAATTACCTCAATAATTAAGTTAGGATCATCTTAAACAATATTGAAAACTTCCATACATTAGATGACAATAAGTGTATGATTGAACCTGATAATATAACTTTCACTGTGGAAAAAAAAAAGAGAATAATGCACTGAAAGTGGAAGTAATGTTTATAAGCTCACTAGAAAGGTGTTTCTACTATTGTTCTGTTTGCATTTTCATAGCAGTGTGAGCCATGAGATTCTTTGTAGGCAATATCCATCCATTTATTTTCTTCTGCATTTAAAAATCTATTTTCCTATGTAGAAATTTGAACACTTACTAGGATTGTCTGTAAAGTAAGAGAATCATAGAGTGAATTTCATTAGATGTTTATGAATGTTACTAAACTACATTTCTCATGCATTGAAGATAGCATGAACTCTATTGAACAGTGCCAACAAAGATGATCCAGTTTGAAGGAAATTCTCTAAAACAGTATCCTTTACATTATAAATGCATGAAGAAAGTAAAGGTTTGGAAATCAGGTATACCTATGTTCAAATGATTGTTTATTGAGTGTTATTATGACAATTACCTCACCCTAAGAAAAGGGTCTTAATTATAGTTAGTACATAGTAGGCATTATTCTTATTTTTATATATGTGTATGTATGTACACATCAGCAAGGACTCAAACCTAGGCCCATATGTAAACTAGACGAGTCCTCTACTGTTCTACTAGATGAGTCCTCTAAGTTATTTGCATCACCAACTCTGCTCTTATTTTTAATGGGAGAGGGGAAAATTTCAAAGGTATTATCTTTAAATTTACTTTTAAGAAAAGGAAAGAAATTTATACAATAAATAAGTTCTATATAGCCTGTATAATATTATAAATGCTTTATTCTACATTGTTGACCTATGTACTATGTAATGCACTATCTCTGTTTTTATTATTGCATTAAGGTCCACAGAAACATGAAAACCCATGACCTATAATTCTGCATGTTGCATTAACATTGGTTAATAGCATACTATTGAGTGGCTGATACCAATGGTAAAGTCACTGTAATTGGCAGCATCAGAGTTCAATGAGGTTGTCTTTGGTCGGTACAAGAAGCATGTCAATCTTTATGAGGCTATGAGTAACAGTGTGTAATTTTGTAAAGAAGTAGTACATGCGCACTATAGGGAAATTAGAAACCAGACACAAAGGGCAACTAACAACATAATAGACTCACTTGAAAATAAGCATTGTATAAATAGATACCTTAGTGTACAATTCATTCAGATTCTCCCTTTCCCTTCCTTCCTCCCAGCCTCTTCCTTCCTCCTTCCCTCCCTCCTTCTTTCATTTTTGTCCCTTTCCCTACCCATGCCCCAATTCTTCTCTCTCTCTCTCTCTCTCTCTCTCTCTCTCTCTCTCTCTCTCTCTCTCTC
>NW_004949096.1:13890450-13893380 GCF_000317375.1 Microtus ochrogaster | reverse complement strand
AGACCAGCCTGGTCTTCAGAGCTAGTTCCAGGACAGGCTCCAAAACCACAGAGAAACCCTGTCTTGAAAAACCAATATATATAATCCCTTTAATTCCATTTTCACTTATGGTATATCTTAAGTATCTCCCTAAATCTGTTCCTTTTAATAGTATGATTTTCAATATCCAGGTATTATGGCTTTTAAAACCAGTAGAAGAAGCTTGTTTTTATACAACATATAGCTTAGTCATAAAAACTTTCATCTGGGATGTGAATACTCCATTTCATCTGTAAAATTTGTTTTAATCACACATTTATTTGCAATTGTTTTAGATAGCAGAATTGTGTTTCTACAGGGTGAATATCATCAAAGGATGCTGTGTGTGTGTGTGTGTGTGAGAGAGAGAGAGAGAGAGATCATGCAGCCCATTGTGTTGTACAATTATAAATGTTAATTAAAATAAAAAGAATCATATCCTCTTCCTGTGATGGTTTTTTAGTACATAAGGTTATATTATAATATTGTGATTTTGATTTATGTTTCTAAAGTTTTGTGTAGATAACTTCAACATGTTTGTCATTATTTAAGTGTAATTTACAATGAATTTCTTTAGTTAATAGCTGAGCCATTTGTAGTTGGCAAGAAATAGATTAAAAGTCTCTGACCTACACAGGTGGACAATCATGAATAGACAAAGGGACAATGGTTCTACTCCCTTTAAATCAGATTCTTTTGTAAAAAAGAAAAAAAGGACAGTTACTCTAAAAATCATGTATTTACGAATCTGAACTTTTCTTAAGTTGAACATAAGATTGCTTGAGCAGTGATCCCTTGAGAAGTGGTCTTTGTATTACCTGGAATTAATGATCATATCCTTCCTTAATATCCTGAGTTCTCTGGACCAAGTTAGACATCATCTGCATCGTCATTAGCTAGAGAGATGATGGATTTCTTGAAAGCATCATTGCTGCTCCAGTGATAATTGGGACCCCGTGAGCTGTTCTACTTGCTTTATTTTCTTGATTGTTTACTTAACACTGCTGATCAAGAGGATACTGGGAAGGCTTTTTGCTTCTAGATTCATAATTATGAAATATCACTTCTAAGCATTCAAATATGCAAGCACACATTTTTTTGAACAAAAAAAGGAAAGAGAATATTCTTATAATTGTGTTGACTGGATATGAGATGTAATGAATTCTTATCTATGTGGAGTCAAAACACATTTTCTGAGACCATCTTAGATCCTAATATAAATGTAGAATTCTGTGTCCAGCATATGTGTATAAGTGTGTGTGATCTGGTTACACAACTGCTTTTCAATGATGCATGTGTGTGGGGGGCTGATTTTGTAAGAAGCCAGATTGTAACACATAGTTTGGGAATAACAAAAGTCCTTTAAATACTTTCCTAAGTTTTGTTTTAGAAGATGGGAATAAAAAAAAAGTTTTTGTCTTATCTAATCTCTTTTGATATTCAAGCTTTTAAACAAGCATTCATTACTATGGCAACCACTCCATTTTATTGATAGTCTCCTTTAAATTTTTGCTTTAAGAATAGACATCTTTTTTCTCCTTCCTTCCTTTCTTATTCATTTCTTATTTATTTCTCTCTCTGTCTTATCTCTTCCAATAATCTCTCTCTCTCTCTCTCTCTCTCTCTCTCTCTCTCTCTCTCTCTCTCTCTGTATGTGTGTGTGTGCATGCATCAGTCTCTTTCTCTAAATGGGTGCACATTTGGCAAGCCCTGAAGGTAGAGGTCAGAAGATAACTCTTAGGAGTCAGTTCTCCACGTGAATCCTCTAGCTCAAAGTCTTGTAGTGAGACTTGGCAGCAAACACCATGACATGATAAGCCATGTTGCCTTTTTCCCTTATACTTAATTTCTCCTTTAAAGTATATTATAGAATTCTTGCCGGGCGGTGGTGGCGCACGCCTTTAATCCCAGCACTCGGGAGGCAGAGGCAGGTGGATCTCTGTGAGTTCGAGACCAGGCTGGTCTACAGAGCTAGTTTCAGGACAGGCTCCAAAGCCACAGAGAAACCCAGTCTGAAAAAAAAAAAGTATATTAGAATTCTTTGCTATTTTATTTGGAAGAAATACAAAAATATACCCAAATAACTTTTTAAATATTAAATGACAGCAGCAACAAACATTTATTTTGTCATCAACCTAATACTTTGAAATAAATTTTAAATCTGAATACAAATTATAGCTTCAACATTTTATAAACTATTTTCCTTTGTAACTGCATGAGGAAATTTATTTGGCTAAGTAAATGTTTGTTTCCTATGGAGAGCAAAAACAAGTTTATGACAGTGTATAAAGATTGATGGCTACTCCTCCTTAGTGAATATATATATACATATAATACACACATATATGATAATACATACATAAGACATATACCACACTAGACACTGCATTCGATGAACTTAACTTTTCTTAAAACCACAAAATCTAATTTACAATATAGTAAGGACTATTTTATTTTTGATGTAAAGAAATCAAGGTCAAATCATTAAATTATTATTTTGATTTAGACCAGTTCCTTTCTCAGATGTTTACATGTTGGATAAGCAAGTAATGTTTACATTAGTTTTCTGAACCTCTATTTCTCGTCACTAAAGATCCATAAGTTTTGGGGAGTCTAGATTCTGTGTTCTAGCTTTGGGAGCATTCTTAGAAAATGTAAATGGGCCTATTATTTCTGCCTTTCCAATAATTTTGTAAGTCTAACCACTCTGTAAATGTTCTTCTTCTATCACTATCATGGATTTGATTCTTTCCACAGGAATCCTGGGATCACAATGTGACTGTCTAGTGAGCTGAAGCTTTCTGTCTGTGTTCATTGGTGTGAATGGAGATAAAATGCTATGGAGCTAGTTATGAAGTCCTGTAATTGAGTGCTGAACTGTCTTTTCTTTTTTAAAAAAGAAAACAAATGAG
>NW_004949096.1:13865830-13888090 GCF_000317375.1 Microtus ochrogaster | reverse complement strand
TTCTTCCTTTCCTATATGAATCCCCTTATGTTGTCTTATTGCTATTGCTAGAACTTCAAGCACTATATTGAAGAGGAATGGAGAGAGTGGACAGCCTTGTTGTATTCCTGAATTTAGTGGAATGGCTTTGAGTTTTTCTCCATTTAATTGGCTGTCGGCTTGCTGTAAATAGCTTTTATTATATTTAGGTATGACTCTTGTATCCCTAATCTCTCCAAGACCTTTATCATAAAGGGATGTTGAATTTTGTCGAATGCTTTTCAGCATTTAATGAAATGATCATATGTTTTTTTACTTTCAGTTTATTTATATGATGGATTACATTGATAGATTTTCGTATGTTGAACCAGCCCTGCATCTCTGGGATGAAGCATACTTGATCATAATGGATAATTTTTCTAATGTGTCCTGGAATTCAGTTTGCCAGTATTTTATTGAGAATTTTTGTGTTGATTTTCATGAATGAGACTGGCCTGTAATTCTCTTTCTTGGTTAAATCTTTGTGAGGTTTTGGTATCAGGGTGACTGTAGCTTCATAAAAGGAATTTGGCAATGACTCTTCTGTTTCTATATTGTGAAATTTCTTAAGAAGTATAGGTATTAGCTCTTCTTGGAAGTTTTGGTAGAATTCTGCATTGAAACCATCTGGTTCTGGGCTTTTTTTGGAAGAGAGGTTTTTGATAATAGCTTCTCATTCTTCGTGACTAACAGGGCTATTTAGATTGTTCACCTGGTCTTGGTTTAACTTTGGTATATGGTACTTATATTAAAAAAATGTCCATTTCTTTTGCATTTTCCAGTTTTGTGGCATACAGGCTTTTTAGTAAGATATAATGATTCTCTGAATTTCCTCTGTGTCTGTGGTTATTTCCCCCTTTTCATTTCTGATCTTATTTATTTGCGTGTTCTCTCTCTCTTGTTTAATTTGTTTGGATAGGGGTTTGTCGATCTTGTTGATTTTCTCCAAGAACCAACTTTTTCTTCATTGATTCTTTGGACTGTTTTCTGTGTTTCTATTTTGTGGATTTCAGCCCTGAGTTTGATTATTTCCAATCTTCTACTCCTCCTGGGTGTGTCTGCTTCTTTTTTTTCTAGAGCTTTCATGTGTGCTGTTAAGTCTCCAATGTATGCTTTCTCCGATTTCTTTAAGTGGGCACTTAGTGCTATGAACTTTCCTCTTAGCACTGCTTTCATCGTGTCCCATAGGTTTGAATATGTTGTCTCTTTATTTTCATTAAATTCAAGGAAGACTTTAATTTCTTTCTTAATTTCTTCCTTTACCCAGGTGTGGTTCAGTAGATGACTGTTCAGTTTCCATGAGTTTGTCGGCTTTTTGGGTGTAGCATTGTTGTTGCCTTCTAATTTTAATCTGTGGTGATCTGATAAAACACAGATGGACACTGATATTTTTTTGTATCTGTGGAGGTTTCCTTTGTTACCGAGTATGTGGTCAATTTTCGAGAAGGTTCCACGAGCTGCAGAGAAGGTGTATTCTTTCCTATTTGTGTGGAGTGTTCTATAGATGTCTGTTAAGTCCATTTGCTTTATTACCTCCAATAACTCTCTTAGTTCTCTATTAGGTTTCTGTCTGATTGACCTGTCCATTGGTGAAAGAGGTGTGTTGAAGTCTCCTACTACTAGTATGTGTGGTTTGATGTCTGCACTGAGTTTCAGTAATATTTCTTTTACATAAGTGGGTGCTTTTGTATTGGGGCATAGATATTCAGTATTGAGACTTCATCCTGATGAATTGTTCCTGTTATGAGTATAAAGTGTCCATCTCGATCTCTTCTGATTGAATTTAGTTTGAAGTCAGTTTTGTTAGAAATTAGTATGGCCATGCCTGCTTGTTTCTTAGGCCCATTTGCTTGAAAAACCTTTTCCCAACCCTTTACTCTGAGTAGATGTCTGTCTTTGTGGTTGAGATGTGTTTCTTGAAAACAGCAGAATGTTGGATCCTTTTTTTTTTTGTATCCAATCTCTTAGCCTGTGCCTTTTTATAGGTGAATTGAGTCCATTAATATTAAGTGATATTAATGACCACTGGTTGTTTACTCTGATTATTCTTATTGTTTTTAGTAATAGAGTTTGTGTGTCTCCCTTCCTTGACTTGTGCTGGTGAAGGGTTGCTAGATGACTGAGTTATTGTAGGCAGTGTTTGCAATGTTGGATTCCTTGGGTTGTGATTTTCCTTCCATCACTTTCTGTAAGGCTGGATTTGTGGCAACGTATTGTTTGAATTTGTTCTTATTCTAGAATGTTTTGTTTTCTCCATTGACAGTGAACGATAGCTTGACTGGGTATAGTAGTTTGGGCTTGCATCCATGGTCTCTTAATTCCTGCAGTACCTCTATCCAGGACCTTCTGGCTCTCATGGTTTCCATAGAAATGTCAGGTGTAAGTCTGATCGGTTTACCTTTATAAGTTACTTGACCTTTTTCCTTTGCAGCTCTTAATATTTTTCTTTAATCAGTATGTTTGTTGTTTTGATTATTATATGGAGAGGGGATTTTTTTTTGATCCAGCCTATTTTGTGTTCTGTATGCTTCTTGCATATTCAAAGTAATATCTTTCTTTATGTTGGGGAAGTTTTCTTCCATAATTTTGTTTTAAAATATTTTCTGGGCCTTTGAGCTCTGACTCTTCTCCTTCTTCTAACCCTATTATTCCCTGTTTGATCATTTTTTCTTGGTTTCCCAGGGTATCGTTTACGTATTTACTCATTTCTTCAAACTTTTTTTTGATTTACCCTCCTGCTCAAGAGGAACAGGTCTCACAGCACAGTGATTAAAAGTTATATGAACAAATATATACATGGCTTTCAGTGTAATAACTGGAACACAAAACACACTCAACATACATTGTGATATTAAAATGACAGCATTCTGCCACCACTAAAGAAAAATGTGCTTTCCTTTTGTGTGCTTAGCTATTGCTTTCTCTAAGGAGAAATGACAATTTACTTGGACAGGATTCTGATTCCAAAAATAAGACTGTATGGGATTATTTTTTCTTTCTGTTCCAAGTATACCACTATGTTCAAGAATAGTTGACAATTGGGAGTGGATTTCTCATTCTCAATTTTGAACATTAGGTAGTATTATTGTTTACATCTTTAAACATGAAAACAAACAACTCAAGAAGTGCAGTTGTTTTTATATTGTACACAGTTACTGCACTTTTGTTTTCTGGCCTTCCAGACCTGAAAAATCACACAAAACCTATATTAATTACAGCACTGTTTGGCCAATGGTTTAGGCATATTCCAATTAACCCATTTCTATTAATCTATATATTGCCATGAGGCATGACTTAACGGTAATATTCTGGCATCTTTCTTCTTTGGTGTCAATATTGCATCTCTTTGACTCTGCCTGTTCTCTCTGTGTATCTCTGTTTGGATTTCGTGTCTGGCATTTACTCTGCTAAGCCACTGACTGAAACAGCTTTGTTCATCAACCAGTATCGCCAACACATATGCAGAAGGCCTCCGCATCATCAAAACTGAAAGGAAAGTTCTCATGATCCCTAGTAAAGTAAATTCTGAGGTGCTGCCCATGTCAACAATGCCTGAGTCGATTCTGGTTAGTAGCATAACCTTATTTTTTAACTATTTTAAGCATTTTCATCTGGAATGTTAATCTTGTAGAGGATTAGGTGTTCAAATTTCTTAGATTAGGAAGACTGAAGAAAAAATTGGATTTTTATTACAATAGAAGTGAATTAGAAGAAGATTTTGTCTTGGGTTGCATGACATTTAGATGAAAAAGATCTAAAAGCAACAATAAGAATGGCAGAAACAAGCAGGTATTATGGATACATGTCAGCCAGCAGCTCCTTTAATGCTTATATAGTGCAATTCTTTATCTTTAAAATTCACAGAGATTATGTAACTTTTCCAGGATTGCACAGGTAGTAAAAATTAAATCCTGCTTTTTATACTAACTCTCTCTGACGCTAAGTTATTTTCTGTATGTATAAAGTGTGTGCTTTTAGGTGATATTTTACAAGTAGAGGTTAATTCCATCTTTGTTCCTGTGACTCTTTTCATTCTTTCCTTTAGAAGATCAATTGGTTGTGTTGTTCCTTTGGCAACCTACAGAGTCCCTTCAGGAGATGACTCCTGTCAATCTCTATTTATCTTCTTGGACAATGTTAATTTGATAAATATAAATTTACATGTGAAATAGTTGTATTGCATACTGAAGAGGTTTACTTAAAGATGAGAAGCACATGTGATAAAGGGATACTGTCTTGTAATCATCAAAATCACTGTCAAGCAAAAAAAAAAAAAACCTCAGAAACTACAGTTGCATGGAGCAGAAGTTGCATTCTATTCTTATATTTCACAGCTCATAGCACAGTTTCCTAATATGGATGAGCCATCTTTCCACTGGCTTCTTGTGACAATAGGCAAATAAGAAGAACAACACTATCATTTGTGCTTTAATGTGGTTTGTACAAATACATGCCCCTCAAGAACTGTGCAGAATGTACAGACTGTCAGTCCTAGTTAATGCTTGGAAAGCTTTTGTCAAAGTGAGTTGTCGTATTTATCAGCCACAGAAACTTTATTTTGACAACATAGCGTTGCTGCATGCAGTTACAAGCATGATTAATAAGTGAGATTTTCCTCACAAGTATGTCATTCAGACTGACCAACAATGAAGCACAGTGCTGTGAGCTACACTTCATGTGAATGGACAGATCAGTTCTGGACAGGCTACAGAAATGGGGAAAGATGGAGTATGTGACAGATTCCTAATCATATTGAATCTATACACTTAGTTTGGGTTCGCAATTACAATTCATTCAACATGAAATTCTTCTACCTTCTAGCAGATCAGTAAATGACTTTAATGACTTTAAAAACCTTCAAGAAAATACTTTCCTTCCTAAGATGTTTGTGAATATATGTTGAAAAGGAAGTTAGTAGTAGAATCAGACAACAATGCTCTGGGATTACATAGAATTCATTATCAAATTTTGCTAAACCTTTCATATTTTATGGACTTGTAAACAGCTATTGAGTTCTGAATTTACACAGAAAATTGCTCCCTTTTCTTTTCATCTTGCACAAGCCAGAGGCAGACATCAGCAGTGTAACCTGACTTCCATCTAGTATCTGGATTCTTTGTGTTGCTGTGAGACATGAGGTGTGGACATTTCATACTCCAGGAGGAAAACATATAATTTAGTAGCCAAACCACTCATTGTTGAAAAGGGATTTTATCGTTCGTCCAAACACATTATCACTATAATAAACATCTAACCTAGCTATTTTTTGAGCCCTCTGATTCAAGGACAAGACTTAATGGGGAAAAGAGGCGGGAGAAATCAGCAATAGGACACAGAAGGAAGAAACAACAAGGAGAGAATCTACCAGAATATTAAGACCAAGGAAAAATGTGATGCACAAGAAATAAACAGGGAGGAAGATGCAGAAAATTCTTAGTGTAAAAGTTTTGGAGCCATCTAACTGGCATCCAATAGCTAGATTTATTCTCTGTCTATAGGATTATGAGCCAATTCATTAAATTTAACATTTAATAACATGGGAAAGCATGAAAGAAGGTGGCATGCATCTACATTCTGTGTGTATGTACATATGTGTATTTCTTTCCAATTAGTGTGTGTGTGTGTGTGTGTGTGTGCGCGCGCGCGCGCGCACGCACGTGTTTGTGAGGTTGTTTGCTTATTGATGCTGCTGTCTCCGAAATCCATAATGCACAATTCAGGATCATCTGCACAGAATGCTGTTGACCCCTGAGCCAGTCTCAAATGTGCAGATAATGCTTTTCCAATTGTATATTTAGAAGTGAGGCAGGAGAATGGGCTGACCTACTGGTCAGCATCCACATGCAAGCGAGTTGATTCTACTGATCTATTTATTTGACCTCATGCTGCTTTGTGACATTTCATTCTTCATGAACTTCCAGGGAGATGATTTAAGGTGCACACATCAATCAGAGCCTAATCATGCTCAAAAGCCAGCGCCCTTTCGGGGGATGAGACAAGTGACCATTGAGACCAGTTCAATCAAGGTGGTCCTTGAGTTCAGAGACCCCCACCTGAAATAAAGCTGGAGATTGCCTTTTAAATTCAAAGAGCATGATGAAACAACAGCACATCGGGCACCCTGGCTGTACACTATAAATACATCTGTACCAGAGCAACCAGAAATAACACTCTTCAGCTTTTATGTATTATTAATACTGAGTAGTAGTAACATTTGTTTTGCTGAATATAAGGCCTAAGACTAATTCTCTGTGTTGAATTCAGAGTAAAATAGCTTAAAACTATTGGGCAACATGTTATAGTAGACAAAGAAATAAGTAAAAGATGGAGGGGCAAATAAAACTCAAATTTTGATCTTTAGCTTTATATTTTATTATGCACAGGAATACTGAATGCCACTTTACTTCTAAGAAAAACACTGAGAAATGATGCTTCAAAATCCTTGGCTCTGGCTATTTTAATTCAGATCCTCAGGAACTAGAGAATAAAGTGAACTGACTCGAGGTTGTATTTCTTGTACTGTAGGACTTGGTGAAAATAAAAAGACGCTTAGCCAACAGAAATGACTCCAGATGAAAATATAAATTGAAGGGCTATGGAGTTATCTGCATTAGTAAACCTGTGTTCAGATTCCCAATACAAGGGAAGAAGCCAGGAGTGGCAGTATCTATAATTCTAGCACTGGGCTGGGGGAGGCTAGTGTGTTTCTGGAGCTTGGTCTTGAGCAAGTCTTGCTGAATCAAGCATGGCTGGAGACCCTGTCTCAAAAATATGACGGACAGTGGCAGAGGAAGATGCCAATGCCTACTTCCTGCCTCCACATTCACATACTCTCCCACAAATGCACACTCCTACACATGCATATTCATATACAAGAACATGTGCATATTCTTATAACATACAAAAAATAAAATAAGGTTTGTTTTTTGTTTTTAAACAAAATCTTGATCGTTCAATTTTCCCAGTAAAGACTTCGGAACCTGATACTGGGGTGAAAGCTTCTTAGTTCACAGGGAGAGAAGGCACACAGCTGACTTTCCTCCTTGTCATCCGAAGATCCTCCCCTTTCTTCTCTGCCTTCTCAAACAAGACTCCTTAAATTGAAAGTCCCTCCATTCTACTTTCTGTGAGTAACTCGATTCGTTCTCCTAACTCCCTCTTACATTCTATATTTATTTCTTAAAAATCCTATATTCTCTTCCTGTCAGCTGACTGCTCGTTGTACCTCTTGATCTATGGTTGACTTTATTTAATCCTGTTTACAATATCTGAACAGAAAGCTCTTGAATTAAAAGCATCTGCTAGAACTGAGCTATACCACAATTGGAAACAAGTTTTTCCAGTTAATAATGCAGTATCTGGGTTCACAGTGTGATCAAATATTCTGCAACAAATATGAAAATGAATTTTGAAGCCAGAAAGTAATCTTAGTAGTTGGATGGGTGCCTGAGGCATAGACTGCAGGGTGTGGATTCCCCTTACGTCTTTGTGAATCTTTCTCGTTCAGTCTCTCCTCACCCATGAAATATTAAAAAGAGGCAATTATCTATTGCCTCTTACAGTTACACGGATATCCCCTCTGTTCCATTAAAATGGCACTGTAAAGTGGAAATTGTTCTTCTGAGATTTCCAACAGACTGGCCTAAAGGCCATATGCTTGTTTGTTTTTGTGGCACCTTTGATTTAATGACATATCCAGGGCTTAATTACAATGTTCCATTAAGAAAACTCAATTGATGGCTACAATAACAGAAATGTAATATATATTTTTCTTCTGGGTCTCCATATAAACTCAGAGCGTATTTATGACCATTATTTTCACTTAAGGAGATAATTGCTACCTTCAAAAAATTTTTTTAAAATGACCTGCTTTTGAAAAGTCTAAAAGAATTTTCACTTATATTTGCTTCATAGATATTTTAAATATTGTATTGTTAAAACAGAACAAAGCAAGGTTTTGAAAGTATTCTATTTCTGCACAGACAAGCAATTAAAATTTATATTCTAGAAGAATTTGACCTGCCAAGAAAAGAGAAAAATATCATGAGTAGAAATACCTATAGAAGTAAGTGTTCACTCTCCAAGCCAAGCTAAAAGGCCAAGTGAACCAAATGATTTCTGGTGAGTTAATTATTGATGGCCACAGTATTTTAGAAAAATTCAGAGTAAGATTTTGCAAGCGAAAGAACACCCACTGACATCACGTCAATCATTTAACAGTACCATGGCCTGGAACTAAGCATTTAAAGCATCTCTTCCTTTGTTCTTCTAGACTGTAATGGTGGAGGGATAAGTGAATCACCTCTTATAGAAAATACTTTGAAATGTTGTTTAAGATTGCTGCATAATGTTGTTTCTAGACAGGAATGCACCTTACAACTCACTTTGTTATCCCTTCAAGTGTAGAGCAACAACAACAAAAACAGAAATATAAACCACAATTTTGGGAGATCAAAATTCACCATGAGTCTCACAAGGGTTTGCATTATATTTTGATGATCGTGCTAATTATGGTAAGATGGTAGTGATGATGATGGATATAAGCTGGAGATTACGATGGTGGTGATGCTGTTTATGGCCAGGTCAGTATCTGGAATAGACAGAATTTCAAACCCACTTTTGAAGAGTGGGAACATTGTGAAGAGTGGGAACATAGTGACCATATCTCTAAAGCTTTGAACAGGTAGAAACCTAAGTTTTGGAGAATAGGCTTGAGATCTATTATTCTTTTTGTTTAACTTGAAAATAAATTTGTTGGTATGGATGTTATATAGCAGATAAGGAATTAAATTTATTTTTAATAGTCATCAAAGAGTCAGAACTTTATAATTGTAGTTTATTTTATCATATTAAGTACATCAGATTAATTTCCTAAATTATGATATTTTTCTGTAACTTTTTAATATTTGGCTGTTTTGTATTTTTCCAGCTCTTCCCTTTATCTACAGACAATAACTGCCAATACATGAAAGGAGTAGTGCCTTGTGAACACATTAGGACAATGGCTGAATCAAAACTTGATTTAAGACTTTGTAAATCAATTTACTTTGTGTTAGTACAGTAAACATTTTACCTTTCATAAGGTGAAATAATCTTATAAGAAAAGAAATTTAAATCGATTGTGCCGACACAAACCTGTAATCTCAGCACTCAGAAAGCTGAATCAGAAGAACCATTAGTTTGAAGCTGGTCTGGCATATATACAAGACCCTGTCTAGCTCAAAGTGTTTGTTTGAGGACTGGAAGGTTGACTCCATGGTCAGCAGCACTGGCTGCCCTTCCAGAGGATCAGATTAAGACCCAGGTACTTAAAACCATCTGTAAACCCATCTCATTATGGATCTGACTCTCTCCTATAGCCTCAATGGGTTCTTTGGGCATTTGTTATGTATCCATACCTTCAGACAAAACATACATGCTCATAAAACCGATAGTATTTTAAAATATTTAGCCTAGAATTTTAGAGTTTCAAGATTCCACTTCTTGCAGCTGGGAGAATTTTGAATGGTTGCAGGAGGTCTCATGGTATAAGACTACAAAAGTGTGTGTGTGTGTGTGTGTGTGTGTGTGTGTGTGTGTGTGTGTGTGTGTATTCCTCTTATCTCACTTCCTTTTCTTGTAAACCATTGAGACTCAATCCTTGGAGGCTAAAGCTGGGTTTTTGAAACGTATTTACATAGCATGATGGGTTTTAGGGAATAAATTCAGGTTATAGTTTAAGAATAAGATATTACTGAGCATGGTAGTGTATGCATGCCTTTAATATAAGTACTCAAGAGGCAGAGGCAGTCAGAGTTAAAAAATAGCCTGGTCTACTTAGTGAGTCTTTGGACAGCCAGAGATAAATAGGAAGACCTTACTTGATAACCAAGCAAAGTATCAGATTTGTAAAAACATAGAAGCTGTCTAAAGCATGAAATTTGAATTAAACACAGAGAAAAGGAGTCTTCAAACTAGCCCAGAGAACAGAAGACTTCTCTGAGCATGACAATATGATAAGGTGCTGAAAAGGGGAAGCAAATATATGGAAGAATGTAGCGAGCTGCAGGGTGTCACACCTGATGGAGATGTATAATCAACTCCTGAGATGGCTAATGCCTGACCTATGCTATGATCACGCAATGATTATCAGCTGCCTGCATATGCGTGAACCTATGGCCAGTGCCCACCTGGCAATCCGGGATTGGCAGCCCGTGCCTACTTAAGGGCTGGGAGAGGTTTGCCCAAAGAGAGAGGAAAAAAAGGAGAGAGAGGTCAAAGAGAGAGAGGAGAGAGGAAAAAAGGAGAGAGGTCAAAAGGAGAGAGGAAGAGAGGAAGAGAGAGAGAAGTGTAAAAAGTCCTGGAATAAAACTGCAGTGAGAAGAGCTCCGGTGGTCGCGTCATCCTTGCGGGATGAGGGTGGCCGTGACAGAAGAACTGCTAGTAATAGGGTCACTAAACAGGAAAAGAAGGGGAACAGGAAAAGAAGGCCAGTGCTATGGTATAGTGGAGGAAGACATCTAACTCAAGTCTTATGACCTGAGTTTGAACTCAGAATCCACATAGTAAAAAGAGAACTGGCTCAAAACATTGTCCTGTTACTTGTAAGTTTGTGCTGTAGCAGTCCCATGAATGCATGCATACATGAACACACACACACACACACACACACACACACACACACACACACACACTAAAATATAATTTCAAAAAAGTTAAGAATGAATTAATGTTTTCTAGCTTCATCCATTTTCCTGAAAAATTCAAGGTGTCATTATTTTTTTCTGCTGTGTATACTCCATTGTGTAAATGTACCACATTGTCCTTATCCATTCTTCAGTTGAGGGGCATTTATTTTGTATCCAGGTTCTGGCTATGACAAACAATGCTGCTATGAACATAGTTGAGCACACGTCCTTGTGGCACAATTGAGCATCCTTTGGATATATATCCAAAAGTAATATTACTGGGTCTTTAGGAATGTTGTTTCCTAATTTTCTGATAAATCACCACACAGACATCCGAAAGGGCTTTACCAACTTGCATTCCCACCAGCAATGGAGGAGTGTTCCCTTTTCCCCACAACCTCTCCAGCATAAGTTGTCATCAGTGTTTTTGATCTTGGCCATTCTTACAGATGTAAGATGGAATCTCAGTGTTGTTTTAATTTGAATTTCTTTGATGACTAAAGATGTTCAACATTTCCTTAAGTGTCTCTCAGCTATTTTAGATTTCTCTGTTGAGAGTTTTCTGTTTAGGTCTGTACTTTATTTTTTATTGGATTATTTGTTCTTTTGATGACCAATTTCTTGAGTTCTTTGTATATTTTGGAGATCAGACCTCTGTCTTATGTGGGGTTAGTGAAGATCTTTTCCCATTCTGAAGGCTGTCAATTTGTCTTGTTGACCATGTCCTTTGCTTTATAGAAGCTTTTCAGTTTCAGGTGGTCTGTGCTGCTGGGGGTATATTTAGGAAGTAGTCTCCTGTGCCAATGCTTGCAAGTGTACTTCCCACTTTCTCTCCTGTCAGGTTCAGTGGAGCTGGCTTTATTTGAGGTCTTTGATCCATTTGGACTTGAGTTTTATGCATGGTGATAGATATGGGTCTATTTTCATTCTTCTATACGTTGATATCCAGTTATGCCAACACCATTTGTTAAATTTTTTTTTCCATTTGATATTTTCTTCTTTTTTTGTCAAAAATTAGGTGCTCAAAGGTGTGTGGATATAAAAACATTATTTTTAATGAGGTAACCCAGACACAGAAAGGCAATTATCACATGTACTCACTCATAGGGGGATTTTAAACATAAAGCAAAGAAAACCAGTTTACACACCACAATCCCAGAGAACTTAAACAACACCGAGGACACTAAGAGGGACTTACATCCATCTAATCTACATGGGAAGTAGAAAAACACAAGATCTCCTGAGTAAATTGGTAGCATGGGGACTTTCAGGGAGGGGAGAGGCAGGGAGGTGAGCAGAGAAAAATGTAGAGCTCAATAAAAATCAATAAAAGATAAGAAGGAATAGGGATAATAAAACTAAAAGAAAAGAATGAATTAATGACCTAGAGGCTGTTATAAGAAGCTGGAGCAAGATTTAGCCATTGAGTTGATAAACAAAGAGTTTTGAGAAGCAGGATTGAGAGTAGGGAAGAGGTGTGGCTGCCTAAACATGATCTAAAAAAGGATCAAAGCCATAGACATGCTAATGTGGACAAAAGGAAAGCCCAATAGAACTGAACTCTACACAAAGAACTACAGGCAAATAAGGAATGCTGAGAGCCAGAGAAATATTTATCCTTCGATAAGATCACACTAACTGATTATACAATATCAAATAGTCAATCCTGAAAAAAAATATACATACAAGTAACATTATATGGCCTGGCTATTGTGTACTCATATATTTAGGAGTGGTGTGTGTGTCTGTGTGTACGTAACAACAATCAGTGATAAAAGAGACCATAAATTTGAAGGAAAGCAGGAAGAAGTATATGGGAGTGTTTGGATGGAAGATGGAAAGCATAAAATTATGAAATTATATTATAATTACAAACAGTAAAATAATTTTAAAAGGTTAGAATGCTTGTAAGAGAGAATGCAAAGTAGCTGAAGGCAGATATTCTACATAGATAAATGTGAAGAAATATCTTTAAATAAAGAAACAATGTAATACATGGTTACTAGAAAATGTGAAATATTGAGACCTTTGATTATTTTGTTTGTTGTTTTTAATATGTTAATTTATTTGAAAGAAGATATATGTTGATAATGCTAATTTATATGTTTTTTTCTTTTACCAATAACTTTCTTTTTAAAATAATGTATGTTTTTTCATCAACAATAATACTTTCCAGAATTATAACACACAGTAAAACAGGAAAAAAAGTTTCTGAATATGTTCACACTTCTGTTAAACTTTGAGATTCAAGCATGCTTTATGAGAATGTGAAAGAACACCTTGGGTAGTCAGGTAATTAGCTTGCAATGACATTATTTGTATTATAGACAGATAGATGTTTGACAGGTATAATGATAGACTTGAGAGATTAGATAGATGATAGATCATCAGAGAGAAAATAGATGATAGATAGATAGATAGATAGATAGATAGATAGATAGATAGATAGATAGATAGATAGACAGATAGATGATAAATCAACCAGCAGGGAAACCGGCAGGCAGACAGACAGATTAATAGCTACAAAGAAAAATGAATGAAGGTCCTATTAGGGATTTAATAAAGATTGACTTATAATTGTGTAGCAACTTCCATGCTTTTTTATTATCATTGTGTCAAGTTTACAAGGACATTAACACTGTAGTAACTTATTACAGTAGAATTTTCTTACTGAGAACTGAAGTTGTTGAAAATATGTCTGAGATGAGAGCCACTGGCAATTGTCACTCCTATCTTCACTGTTGGTATTGATTCCCTTCAGGAAGACGTGAGGAGAGAACAGCCTGGGGCAAAGTGACTCTTGAGCCTAAACTCCCTCTGCAAACTAGCTTCTCCACAGCCTCATTGACTGATGATGGTGGGAGGAACAGGGAGACTCAAACTGAGGGACAATCAGCACAGCTCTCTTCTCCAAGACCAGATTTGGATTTCGAGGACCATCGAGAACCATTTCAGAAATTGACCCCATCCAAAGTCTTTCTGTTTGTTGGTTTAATTTGTAAACAACCATACCTGAAATACATTTAATCTGCTGGATACTGAACTAGAAACTTTGCTCTCCTATGATGAAGGTCATTTCTGAGAGACATGCATTGAGGTGGTTGTTAAATTGCAGAGTTTTCAAGGACTTTCCATGAACTCCAGCTGTAATTCCAGACTGGTATTTCAGAAAGTCAGAACAACTTAAAATGGTCTATTTCCCCCATTCTCTCTGGCAATTTGCTATAAGTGCTGATTATTTTGTCAAGACTTCTGAGCTCAGAGCACTGACTATAATATCTTCAGCCTTTGATGGACTGTGGTTAGAGGAGCAAGTGTTGGAAATGAAATTCCTGACTTATTTCAGGGAAGAGGTAACGGTGAAGCAGCCTTTACTCATCTATGGGAGAGACAGAGTGAATGTTAATAAGTAACAGTTGGGAATCTATAGTTTCATGTGCTTTGGCAAGTCTGCATAATCTCCATGTTATATAGATCACAATAGCAAGCTAGATGACTCTATTATAGGCAAGAGAGAATTCTGAAAGTGAAGGGACCTGTATTCTTCATTGAACTAAGAAGCAATATGTTTCTATTTATTCTTTTCATATTTTTGGTTCAATATTATCAGTCTTCAGCTACCTTAATACAATAATATGTACAAAGGTGAATTAATAGGATCCTTAATCCACTTGAATATGTTTTTCAAAATGTTTACTTACTTTTATAAATTTTTTTATGAGTGTTTGCTTACATGTATGATTGTATACCTCTTACATGTCTGATGCCAACATAGACAAGAAGAGGGTATTTTATCATCTGAAGTGGAGCTACAGATGGTTTGGAACTGCATGTGGGTGGTCAGAAACCTCTACTGCTTCAAGACTGTTCATTTAAGTAACAGAGTTTTGCTGTGGAATAGTTCTCTTGTGCACTGTAAAGATTTGTCACATGAATTAGTTTGATAAAATGTTGATTGGCCAGTAGCTAGGCAGGAAGTACAGGCAGGGTGACCAAACTAAGGATGATGGGAAGGAAAAAGGTGGAGTCAAGAGTCACTGGCCAGATGCAGAGAGAACAAGATGCGCATATTGTACTGAGAAAAGATACCACCATGTGGCAGAGAGTACATAGGAATATGGGTTAATTTAAAATGTGAATCTAATTAATACTAGACCTGAGCTATTGGTGGAGCATTTATAACTAATATTAAGCCTCTGTGCAGCAATTTGGGAAGTAACTGCTGGGTATTTGGAACCAAGTTGCTCTGAGACAGGAAACTTTGGCCTACAGAGTTTATGGGGGAGAATGAGGTTGGGCATAGTACTCAAAATTTATTTAAGTCTGTGATAACTGCAATTAATGAAAGCAACAGTAATACAATTACTAAATTAAAGAACAGCTTTGGTTTCTACAACAAACACTCCATTAAGTGTAGAATTTTGTTCTCTCTTGAAAAGGTGGTGGTTGCTTCATATAATAGGCCAGGGTAACTTCTGGGGCTTTGGAGAATGAAGAAAAAGAGAAGTCAGTGAGCCCCTCCTGCTCTTATCAGATAGTCAGATTAAGTGGATAAGAAGCAGAAAGAAACAATACCTATCTCAAAACATTTCTCCATAGCTGGATTTGCTAGCTCTCCCAGCATTGTCTGTGAAACATGAGCATGTCACAGAAAGCCAAACAAATCTATACTACTTCTATTCTTACATCATCATTACTTCTTATTTATCAAATACAAGTGCCCTGCTTTATACTACAAAACATATGTTATATCAGAGCAGAGGATATGTACGATATGTAGGAATTTAGAGACTATTGAGTAAGGGAAAATTAATTATGAACTAAGTAAGAAGAGAGTTTGAATATAGAGCAGATTATTTTCATATGTCAAATATCAATTCTAAACTATAGCATTGTTTTTTTTTTACATTATGAGGAATTATTTACAACATGTTTGGTAGTCAGCTGAATCAAATGATAAAAAACAAGCTTGTGTTGGACTGAACTACAGAGAAATGAAAAAAAATACAAAAGCAAAACAAAAAAAAACCTATTTGACTCCCACAAAGCATGCCTTAAGGGTGAAATCAAACTCAACTTGACATATATTGGAAGTGGTACATGTTATGCCCAAATAGCAATCCCCGACAAGCCGACAAGGAAACGAAGAGTGTAATTGCCTTGATGGGTCACCAGTCTAGGGTTGGTAACCCGTCTGGCAGTTCAGTTATTCCAGGGTCCCGGAGAGGCACTATCTGTAAGATAAATGGGCTAGGAGAGAAGAAGAAGGCCATGCTACATCTGTCAGAGCCTCTGTTTATTAGAGATGGGGTACGGCTTTATATATGGTAAGGAGTTGGGGGATGGGCACAGGGGTCTGAGCTCTTGCCATGTGGTTCACGTTGGTCACGTGGTCCGTGTTGGTCACATAGGCAGGAGGTTATCTTCGGTCAGGTCACTGTAGGCCAAGAAGTCAGGAGTTGCCACACCTAGAGAACTAGATAGTTTGGAATGTGGGGTGGGTTCTGCAAACCGATAGCTCTCCAGATAGCTCTCCATCAGCCAATTTGGGTGTGGGGTAGGCTCTGTCAATAGAATGATTCCTAACATAATTAGGGGTGTGGGGTTCTCTGTAGACTCACCTAGGGTGATGGTTCCTGCAATGATTTTAGGAGAAAACTGGCTCCTAACAGAAGAGTGCCATATGTAAAACCAGAGAGCTTTTATTTTAATCAAGTTTGCAAAGTCGGTCTTTCCACAGGTCCAACATATTGGAATAACCAGAGAGCCCCAAGCTCAATTAGAATAGGGTTTATAGTAGTAAAGGTGGGGGTGAGGGGTTTCTGAGGTTTTAAGACCCCTGATTGGCTGGCATTTGTCTAGGGTTTCCTTGGTGACTGTGAGCTGCAGGTGTTTCTATCTATAGTGCTTGGAATGCCAGGAATTTCCTTTGTTTTTTTTCTTGGGTGGGGGGTCAGGTGATCTCAGCTTGTGGTTTCTCCTGTAGCCCCGTCTTCATCTCAGGGTAAACAATTGAGACTCCAGCCTCTATTGAAGACTTAGATTATCATGGCTGGCCCTCAAAGTGCATATCTGATATAGCTGACATACCTCAGATTTTACCTGTAAAATGCTGTGTGTCCTCACATCCTCTTGTGTTGCTCTGTTTCATGATTACTCAGCACCAATCCATCCGATGTCCTGCTAGTTCTCATTTCCAACTCACACACACTCTCCTCAGCCTTCACATTAGTCCAGGACAACTGCAGCTCTTTAACATTTGCTACCAGGCACACCATATATGCCATCTCCAATTCAAACCAAGCTGCTTACCATAGCTTTCGAATTTTAGTTCTGAAGCTATTTCCTACCTAATCTGTGACCCAAATGATTAGTACTCTTTTTTCATTTACTCCCCAATGCCACAATGACAATAGTTTCATTGGTTCCCATGCCTACTGGATATTTCTACTTACTGGACCATGGAACTTCAGCACCCCTTGAAGAGCATCTCTTCAAGATGGCAACCACTTTCATCCTCTAAGATCCTTTCTCAGTAGGATTAACTTTGCATTCTGTAAATAAGTAGTACCTGTGTTTTTGGAACTGAAAGACCCCAGGAGTAAGGAGACTCTCACTCAAGTTTCTGGATAATACGACCCCCTAAGTACTCACAAGAGACCATCCTTGCTGTAACCAAACGAGGTTTATTGACAGGAACCAGCGCACTGGACCCAAGACTCATTTCCCACACAGGGGTAGAGGAGTTTGACCCCGAGTAGCTGAGAGAAATGGTATTTAGGGGAAGAAACCACAACCCAAAGCGGGTAGGGAGGGCATCATTAAAAAATTCTGAAAATACTAGTGGTAATCACAAGGGGGTAACTCTCATTTCTCAAGACTATTTTCAAGATTATAATCTAACATTAGGGTCAGCTAGTTCCTAAAACAGAGTCACTGAACCGGCTAACCTAGATTTTTGGCTCTATTCTTCCTGCTAGATTTTTCACTCTACTCTTCCTGGTCCTTCAGAACCATGCCTCGCTCCCATCACCAACTCTATTTCTGGATTGGGTCCTTGACACCAATCTAATTTCTTTTTTCTTTTTTACTATTGTAGCTCTATAAAAGAGAACAATTCCTAGCAATAACACTGCTGGAATATTTAATAAGAGGACAGTTTCTGATATTCAAATTAGAAAATATTGCTTAGTCTAAAGTACTTCTAAGAGAAAATTTATCACCCTATTTTTTTGTTTTGTTTTGTTTCATTTTGTTTTTTACCAATGTTTAGATTCTTTGGATCTAAACATTGATGGTTGTAGGTTATGTGTTAGAATAGTAGAACTATTATACATTTCAGAAAATTAGACAACTCTGTAAAACAGAAATTTCTTGTTACCCCATTCTTAGAACTGGAATTCTAGAATACAGACATCTTTAAGGCAATGGAATTCTTCTGGAGGCTCTGGAGAAAGATACTCCCTCTCTTCTTCCTAGCCTCTGTTGTTTTAGAAACTCTAGGGTTGTGTGGTTTGTTCCCATAACTTTAGCTCACATGTCTATTTTCCCATATCTTTTGATTTATCTTCTATTCTTATAAAGATAGTAAATTTATTATGGTTATTTAGTTTCCTTTTGTTCATCTTAACTAGATGAATAGTCACAAGGGTGATATTTTTAAATAGCGTCACTGTGAAAGAGTAGGTTATATAAGTTGTTGGAAAACAGTCTTCAAAGAAGCACAGGGTATTTCCTAAGATACTTAATCCTCTTGATGCGTGACCATGTATTTTTACTCATCCTTGCATGCTTACTGTGACCACAGAGATATGTACTTGATTTAACAATTTGTATAATTTTAGGAAAAGTTTGATGGTCAAATGTAAGGGAAAATAAGTGCATTCATGCAAAATTTTGGATACAAATTTTTATATTTTACAACTTCCCAAAATAGTACCAAGTGCTGGCAGACCAAAGATACAAATGCAACATCATATAGTCAACATTCTAGTTTCACACCATGATAATAAGAGCTTAGGATGAATAAAAAAATAATTAAATCACAATTAAATCTCATTAATGATATTGGTGAAAGAAATTAAAGTTGATATTGAATACCACTACTGATAAGAATGTAAGTTGTATCTTTTAATTTCTTTCTGAGTATTAAAAAATAGAACACAAACACTTGATGAACAGATGGCAAGAGTAGACATTGTATTATCCTACTTACAGACTCCATTAGTAGGAAACATACCAATTTCTCTGTTCATTCATGCCCCCCCAAACTCAGAATACCCTAGAGATGAGAACAAATACATAAAATATACTGTATTTAAAGAATGTTTTAAAAAAAGATACACTTGGGGATAGGGCTAACAACAAGGATAGATTGCACAGAGAAACAGAATATCATGTAGTATATGCATACAAATAATAATACTGTTTTCTGCATATATCTCATGAATCAATAAAAATATTAAAAAAAACCTTGAAGCATTAAAAAAGTGTAAGATAATTATAGGAAATAAGTTAACCTCCAAAATGTTTTAAATGTTTCAAGTTTAACTTACAAAGAATTTATCAAAGTTGACATTGTTATATTTAAATTGCAAGACCAAATGAGAGTAAAAAAATCTTCCTGGAATAGGCATTCACTAGCTAATTAACTAGTGAACAGAAGCAAAGATGGGAAAGAAGGAATAGAAGACCTGGTCCTCTGGGAAATGCCAGAACTGCGAGCTTTTCAAATGGGAAATCATTAAGACATCAAAGCTGACCAAAACCCTTACTAACACTCTTCTTGGAATGTAGAAATTCATTTTCCATGCTTGTAGTTTCCTCTCCAAACTTCTTTCAAACTTTCTTCTCAAGAAAACCTAGTACATTTTTTGCTTGTTTGTTTCCTTTGTTGTTTTTTTGTTTGTTTGTTGTTTTGGGGGTTTTACTTTCAACCAAAGTTTCCTCTCCTTTTTTTCCTTCCAATTCCTGACACCCAACATCCATCTCCCCTCCTCCCATCCACTTTTCCTCCACTGTTTCTTTTCAGATAAGGTGAACCTCCTGTGCACATCAGCCAGCCAAGATATATCAAGCTGCAGTGAGACTAGCATCCTTCTCTTCTGTTAAGGCTGGAAAGACAAAATCCAGTAGGAAGAATAGGTACCAAAATCAGGCATCAGATTCAGAGACAGTTCCTGTTCTCACTGTTAGGAGTCTCACAAGGAAACCATATCACACAACTGTAACATATATGCACAGGGCCTAGTTCAGTTTCATGCAGACTCCGTGGTTGTTTGTTCAGTCTCTGTGAGCCCCTATGAGCCCAGGTTAGTTGATTCTGTGGGTTGTCTTGTGATCTGTTTGACCCTTCAGCCTTTACTCTTATAATCCCTCCTCCCCCCTCTTCCATAGAATTCTCCAAGCTCTTACTAATGTTTGGCTGTGAGTCTCTGCATCTGTTTCCATCAGTTGCTGGGTAAAGCCCCTTTGATTACAATTGAGGTAGGCACCAATCTTCTCTCGGTCTTTGTATAGTTTGTAGTATGTTTCTCTTTGTTTCAGAGCTAATATCTATTTATGACTGAGTACCTACTATATTAGTCTCTCTGGGTCTATGTTATCTCACATACAATGAACATTTCTAGTTCCATTTATTTGTATTTTTTTCTAATGTGTAATTTTTATCAGCTGTGTAATACTCCATTGTGTAAATGTACCATTTTATCCATTCTTCAGTTGAAGGGTATCTGAGTTGTTTCCAGTTTCTGGTTATTACAAATAAAGTTTCTATTAACATAGTTGTGCAAACATCCTTGTGGCATATGAAATGCCCTTTGGGGATACGTTTAAGAGTAGTATAGCTGGGTCTTGAGCTTGAGTGATTCCAATTTTCTGAAATTGCCATATTGGTTTTCAAGGTAGCTATACAAGTTTGCACTTTCACTAGCAGTAAAGGGGTTTTCCCCTTGCTCTATGTCCTCTCTAGCATGAACTCTTACATTTTTGGTCTTAAGCATTTTGACAGGTGTAAGGTGGAATCTCATAGTCCTTTTGGTTTGCACTGCCCTGATAGCTAAGGATTTGAACATTTCTTTAAGTGATTCTCAGTTATTTGAGATTCCTCAGTTGAAAGAATTTTGTGTTTAGATCTGTACCCTATTTTTAATTTGATTATTTTTTTGATGTTTAGTTTCTTGAGTGACTTAAGTATTTTAGGTAATAGTTGTTTGTCATATATGGGATTGGATAAGATATTTTTCCATTCTATGAGCTATCATTTTATCCTATTGACAGTCTCCTCTGCCTTACAGAAGTGTTTCAATTTCACGAGACACTATTTACTAAATTTCAATTTAAGAGCAGGTGTGATTTGTTTTCTGTTCAGGAATCTGTCCCCTGTGCCTTTGTGACAGGGTCTTGCTATGTAGTCCTGACTGTCCTGAGCTTGCTTGTATACCTGGCTGGCTTGTATCTCACAGAAATCCTCCTACCTCTACCTCTGGGATTTATTGTGTGAACTGCCATGCTTGCTTAACAGTAGAGTATTAATAGTACTGACCCTGCCACCCTTGGATGAGATCCAAAGTAAAATTTAAGAATGGTGAAGTTACTAGACTGGGTTCACAGGTATATAATGACAGTAATTTTTCGAGAACTCTTCTTTGGCACATAGAGAGTCTTGTGGCAAATATTGGTAGACTTCCTTTTGAGGCACTATCTGAAGTTTTGTAAAAGAACATTTTTGTAGTGGGACCTGTGGGCCTCTTCCCACAGCCAGGCTCCTGGCTGCCTGCTAGCTACAGGCCCATAGTTTCCAGCAGACATTTCAATGAAGTAGGAAATTTCAAAGGCAGTCAGTTACTATCTGCTGTGTCCTGCAGAATGTCTTGCAGACTCTTTCATGAATCAGGAACCCCGAAAGATTATTTCACCTTTAGGCAAGTTCAGCAGTCCTCTCTCTGTGGGTTCTCTGTGTCCAGTTAATGCAATAGTCCAGGCAAGAACAGTTTTTAGCCCAAATGGCTATCAAACTCCATAAGGAGCCTCTTTGATGTCCATCTTCTTCTTGAAGTAGATTGGTGCTGCCAGGAGCAGAGTGTCTCATTGTCATGAAAAATCCTAAGTTATTAAAACATTAAATAGCATATTCTGTAGTCTTTGAAAGATATGAAGAATGCCGGTCTAACTGAAATATATATCTATATATCTAGAAAATCTAACTAACATGACTACAAACTTGACTATTATTAATGATTATCCATTAACAACCTATATACATTGCATTTTTAAGTGAACTACAAAATCACAATACCTTAATCAACATCAGAAACACATATACATATAACAAAATTGACCTTAAATTTAAATCACTAAAGCAAAATCCATATCAATGTAAATTATTCATACATATATCATATCCCCCTTTAAATGTAAAAGAACATTTATAAACAATATTTGGGAATATGGGCACAGTTATTTCTCTCCAAACTGCTTCCTGATGAATGGGGGCGCTGTTAATCATGTTTTTCATGGGTAACCTGTGGGCCAGGGTCATCTAAGTTGGCAGTTGAGCGAAGCAATTTTTTGAGGG
>NW_004949096.1:13863024-13864369 GCF_000317375.1 Microtus ochrogaster | reverse complement strand
TACCCTATATCCATCCTGGGTTAGAGCTTCATTGATCGCGTCTGCCCAGGAGAGGGGAGCATGGCCTCTGAGCTCATTTCCTCTTCCTCCCAGCATTCTGTTCTGTTCACTCCTCCCACCTATGTTTTAACCTATCAGGGCAAAGCAGTTTCTTTATTACTTAACCAATGAAATCAACAGATTGATATATGACACTCCCACATCACATTTTTAATTTCCATATTAATATTTCCCTCAAACACAATAGCAAATAAGCTGTCCCAACATGTTCTTATGATACATTGTGCTTCTTTATTATAACTATTATAGATCATGATAATATATTTAGGTATAGGTATATATACATTATGGAGAAATGATTACAATTGTATACACTAAAAACATAAATTTCATTTGTACTGGAGGTGGTGATTGAACCTAGGACCTTGCACATGCTGGATAAGCAAACTATCCATGATCTATGCCTTTTGTACAATAAGTGCCTGTCTTTCTTCTTAACTGTACTCTCTGTTGGTAAAAACTATGCTACTTGTCTACTGTTAGAACATTGCTTTCTAGTACAGTGCCTGTAATACAGAAAGTGACCACTTGTTAAATTTAACTGAGTTCATATTTTTGAACCCTTAAACCAGTCTTTGTCTCCCAAACAATCAATTTGTTCAATAAAAATGTCAAGTTACTTTCATTGTAGTAAAAATAAAGAATTATGATAAATTCAGTCAAATTGATTCTTCAGTTGGGCTTTTCTGTAGTTTATAATTTTCTTCTATGTCTACTTTATGATCATCATTTTGATGTTCAGGTGGATGCATCAGATCTTTGTGAGTTATACTCTTCCTGTACCAGAGAATCCCTTTTGTGGCACATAGATTTAAATAAAAGAACAGATAGAGAATAAATGTTAAAGGTTAAGATTTTACACTAGAAGGTTAGTAGAGTCTGGTGTTGGTGGTGCACATATTTAATCCCAGCACTAGGGAGGCAGAGATAGGTGGATCTCTGTGAGTTTGAGGCCAACCTAATCTACAAGAGCTAGTTCCATGACTTCTAGGACTGTTACACAGAAGAAGAAGAAGAAGGAAGAGAATAAAAAGGCAAAGGAAGGAGAAGGAGAAGAAGAAGAAGAAAAAGAAGAAGAAGAAGAAGAAAGAGAGAGGCATAATAGAGGAGCTGGAGAGGTAGCTCAGGAATTTAGAGTACTTCCTGTTCTTCCTAAGTACCCGAATAAGTTTCCCAACACCTACATGAGGCAGCTCACAAATTTCTGTAACCACAGCTTCAAGGAGCATGATTCCCTCTTCTGTCTACACACACACACACACACACACACACACACACACACACA
>NW_004949096.1:13856768-13861834 GCF_000317375.1 Microtus ochrogaster | reverse complement strand
AAAAAAAAAGAATATAGTTTTTGTGTAGTGATCTCATGGTCTGATCAGCCAAAAACAAACAAGTGGCCTCTTACTACAACCTGGGAAGGCAAATAGACAAGACCTCCTGTCTTGGGGGTAGGGCAAGAAGGGAGGGTAGAAGGGGAAGAGGAGGGAAGAAGCAGAAGGTAAGTGAGAAGTTGAGGGAACAGAATAGTCAAGAATGGGAAAGTACAGAGACAGAGAGCAAGGAAAGAGATATCTTGATTGAGGGAACCATTATGGGGCTAGAGAAATTTCCATGAATCCACAAAAACGACTCCATCTAAGACCCTAAGCAATAGAGGAGAGGATGCCCAAATTGACCTTGCCCTGTAGTCAGATTGATCACTATCTTAAATGTTACCATAAAACCTTCATGCAGTAACTGATGGAAACAGAGACAGAGACCTACAGCAAAGCACTGGGCTGAGCTGCCAAAGTCCAGTCAAAGAGTGGGTGGAGTAAGAATATGAGCAAAGAGGTAAAGACAGTGATGGGGACAACCACTGAAACAGTTTAACTGCACCAATGGGAACTCACCAACTCTCTGTCCTGACATGGAAGGAACCAGCATAGAACCAAACTAGACCCTCTGAATATGGGTGACAGTGGTATGACTAGGCAAACTGTGGGACCCCTGGCAGTGGCACTAGGATTTATCCCTGCTGCTTGGGCTGGATTTTTGGAACCCACTTTCTTTGGACAGATACCTTGCTCATCAGGGAAGGCCTTGGCCCTTCCTCAAAACAATGTGCCTTACTCTCTCTGAGAAGTGAATAGAGGGTAAGGGGTGAAGGTGGAGGGAATGGGAGGAGGAGAGGGAGTAAAAACTGGGATTGGTATATAAAATGTATGAAGATAGCTTGCTTTCTTATTTTTAAAAAAGAAAAACAAAGAATTAAAAAATAATAAATCCTAAAAATAAATGAAAGGTTTAATATAACTTGCATATTTTTAGGGTAGCCAATAGTTTTCTAATTGTACTTAACTCATTCACCAAGAGGAAAAAAAAATCATGTCTGGTTCTGAAAACCTAGTCAACAACTCAGGCCTCCTGAAGGGATCGTGGATCTTGGAGAAGAACCTACAATTACCACTTTACCAAGAAAATATAATCCCTAGCAATTGTCCTTATACCCACAGGTATTTGTAGTTCTCAACTGCATTAAGAAAATTTCTCTTTGAAACAGATGAAGATCATTTCCAAAAACCACAATCAATCAAATGCAGGGGAGTTAGGAAGATTTAAAGAGCCAGAATATCACAGTTTGCTGTGAAATTCATTTTCTACTAACGTTGGAATCTCCACTCATAAAGACTCACCAGTATAAATGCCTAAACATGAGCTGAACAAAGATGAAACTAATAGATATGCCAAGGAAGATAGGAAAGCCCACAAGGCCTCAACACCACGCAAAGGCAACTGCACAAAGACAATACTACAGACAACTAAGGATGCTTAGACTGGGAGAAATTGGGATGAGAACACCAATGTGTTGTTTCGTGTGTGTGTGTGTGTCACAGTGGAAAAGAGTAGACATGAATTTGAAAGAGAAAAGGAGAGGTTTGTGGGATTTTGAGAGGGAGGGAAGGGAAATGTTCTAATTATAATTTCAAAAACAAAGGAAAAAATTAAAAAAACTCTGCTATGGGTCAAAGTAAAAATTTATGGAAAATATTTTTAATATATAATTGGTATTCTTCACAAAAATGTTCTGTGAGTGCAAAAATAGAAAATATGAAAGTAGAAGAGAGGCACTCAACCAGGTCACTATTTTGTTTTAAATACATTTGTCTTCAAACCATTGCATAAAGTATGTGTAGTATATACATTAATGTGCTATCATTGGTGTTTTGAGGCATCTACACATTAGTGTTTAAATCTGTTGAAATATCTCAAATGTTCACTTTTTTTCATTGTTAAAAACTTTTAAAATTCTTAATTCTAGAACTTTTTTAGTTGCAGAGTGTGAAGTCACCCTTCATATCCACCCTACTCCCTATTAGACTACTGGAAGTGCTTGTTCCTAACTACAGCTCAGTCCCCAGCAATCAGGTTTTATCAATGATTTAGTGGTAAGTGGCTTGCTGTGAGTGAGCGATGGGCTAGAGCATCCTTTGGACTGAAAATGGTGCTCTTTTTGGTGTTGTATTTTAACTGTGTCATATTTTAGACAGGATTCCTGAGATTGTACACAAATATTCACCCAACTTAAGGAAATCAGTTTATTTGAGTAACTCCTAATGATTGTACTAGAGATTTAATAGACCTAAAGCTTTAGATTTATTTACTAAGAAATTATATTTCGTGAGAATTGTTCATGTGAATCTGATGAGAAAAAAAACGTTACTTTGCCTGCACAGTTTGTAAGTTGCCCAGTGAGTGTGATCAGTTAGAACCTGTTCTTTCTCTGCAGAGAAATGACATATTATTCACTTCATAAATACATGACATATTTCATTTCCTTTTTACTCTAATCAAAATCAAAATGAAGAAATGAATAACTGACAGTGAATGATCTGCTGTGTGCACAGGAATTCACACTCAAATCTAGATCAGAAAGTGCATAGGACAGATTTGTATTCAGACCCATGATCCAAAGCTGGATTAGGAAGACACTTTTGTCATCACATGTTTTTATCTGATGACTGTTCTGATCTGAACTAATGAATAGCTCTAGCTGTGCTGATGTGGGACACAGTGAACAATGCAAACAACTTGGCATGACCATTAAGGCCTCTGACTACCTTACACAGGATTACTGAAGGCTGCTGTCAACCGAGACAAATCCCTTCCAGCTAAAACACACCGTATATTCTTCTGAGACATTCAAGAATTCAAAACTTTTAATATTTAAAAGAAAAAAATATATTTTAAAGTGTAATAAGTCCTTTAAAAAACCTTCTTAACAATGACTTGAAATCACTGTAATGAAAATTCAACATAGATTTCAGTTTTGATATTTAATAGTTTCTTGTACAGAATTTCCTTAGAGGTAGTTTCTGTTGGGTATATAGACATAATTATATATCTGGATTCCTCTGTAACCACACTACCAACAAACTTAATTTTTATGATATATGTATATATATGTATATATATTCATTCATTTTTTGGATAAGGACCCCAGGTTCAGCTGGTTATACTTCAGGGTCTCATAAGTATAGACAGAATCTAGGGGTTGTCTGATTTTGCAGAAAACTACATACAGAACTAAGTATTTTACTATATATAAGGATAAGGGTTTATCTTCTTGCTATCAACCAGATTTTGTTCTCAGCCATTTACCAAATAGGCCTCTCCAACATTGTCAACTTCTTTCAGTTCAGGTAACAAGGGAGATTCTCCCTGTGGATGAGGGGATGTTATTGTTTGGTAATATTATAACAGAAGTGACATCTTATCACCTATCCATAGCAATACTGATTAGAAGGAAATAGGTTCTGCTTTTGAATTGGGGAAGGGGTAATAACATGGTAAGGAGAAGTGGAACTCAGGTAACTGGGAACATTTATACCACTTTATTACATTAAAATAAAAATCAGTGGCTTTTTTTATGACTGCTTTGATAAAGCTGAAAAACATGTTGCTTGATGTTTAGAGAAATTAATTTAAATGTAAGTGTGCTTCCAGTGGTCTCCAAAGTTGAATTGCATGTAGTTGTAAAATCACAAATTTAGAAATGTTTATTTAAAATATATATATATATATGCATATTTATTCATGAAAAACTGTAGGCAACCTAAGGAATCTGGGAGTGGGGGAGGTCGTCCTCCACAGGGGAGAATGCACCACTTAGTTCTCCAAATGCTTGCCTCTGAAAGCATATAGGAATAATTGAGGGAATTAAAGGGAGAGGCAATGTTGTAATTATAATCTGAAAAAAAAATTTAAAGACAAAGAAATTTAGAAGAGAGATGGGAAAAATGGAGACTATCTTGCTGAAATTTATAACAGGAAACCAAAAAGCCAATATAAGTTATCATTTTATGAAACAAGACAACTAAGTAATACCTAATAGTAGAAATATTCTTTTCTACTAAATGTTTTTTTAACTCTAAAGTTCTATATTTGTGGCTTTCTTTTTACACAAGATCAAATATAAAGTTATTATCATGCCATATTATTTATCAGATTGTGGTTTCTGAACTACTCTTGTAGCGGGGATGTTTCCTATCTCAGTCATTTAAGGTGTCAAATATGCTCATATCCTGCAGAATCTGCTTAGCACCAGCTTTGAAATAGTGATGAAGATATGTAAATACTACAGTGACTGGGAACTATCTAATGTAAGCAGGCCAGAAATACCAGAAACTAGAGAGAAACAAGCAGAAAGTTCATTTCTGGATCTGCTCTTAGGTGTTGGCCCCATGTTGCCTTATGTAAATGATACAGATGACAGACTTGAAAAGAAGAATGTGTGATTTTCCTAAGAGATTCCCCAACATCACAAGAACTGAACTTAGAATTTTGGTCATGATTTCTGTGATAGAGTCATTATTTTCTGCGTTTTGTTTTTCTTGAGTTTTGTGTATTACATTTCAAAGGGATGATTTAAAATATTTACATCTTATTTGCAGAGATGATTGTGTTGCACTCATCTTTAATTAGTTGACTTCATTAAACTACTAGTTTGTTTATTTGTTTTTTTTATGTCAACTGTATACCAGGCATAGGTAAGCATGAAGGAAATTTTCAACACTTCGGTTCTCTGGAACCTTCTGTTAATGTATTTCTTAACAGTCTCTCTTAGAAAGTCACCATCCAGATAATTATCTCCCTACATCTAATTCCTCAGATACTACTCAGAATCAAGTCAATATTGCACAAATGCCCTGGAGACGTAAGTCACAAGCAATGCCACACCAGTTTGGAATTATGATTAATAGGATGGTATTTATTTAAGGGGAAAAACTTACAGATCACAGCCCTCTGTGCAACCAGGAAGGGAGTCTAGTCGCCAGCGGAGCAGGAAGAGAGAGAGCAAGGAGAGGGAAGTCGCTGCTTTTTTAAAGGGAGAGAGACCATGCCCCAATGGGCTGGT
>NW_004949096.1:13838787-13850305 GCF_000317375.1 Microtus ochrogaster | reverse complement strand
GCTATAGGCTGGAGGAGCGGGAGGACCTCCCGCAACAATGCTTGGATTAGAGTGTTTCCTTCCTTTAGTAAATGATGCAGAAGTTCTATTGCATCTAGACACACATTTTAAATCTCTACTTCTTGGCTTTACTTCCGTGTGAAGCAATCCATGGATACTTCTTTCACTTTATCTCACCTAATGCAGTACCAGCATCCCATGACCTTTGTTTCAGCACAATCTGTTGCTTACCTAGGGTATTCTTGCTTGTACATCTTTGTAACTCAATACCGGACATGAAAAACTTAAGAAGAGAAATATGTTCTATGTCCCAGCTTCAGGGATTCTAATCCACAGTCACTGGCTTCATTGATTCTGGGCTGGTGATGGAGCAGAACATCACAGCTGTGCCAGTGTGTGGCAGAGACTTTACTATGGCACACAGAAAACAGAGAAAAAAGAGTAAAAAGAAGAGGCTTAAAAAAGATATATCCACAAGGAGACATTCTTAGCAATCCACTTCCTCTGCATCTCCTGAAGTGCCCCATTCGTCACTAAACAGCACCATCATTTGGGCACCCAGCATTCTACACATACGTCTGGTGGGAGATATTTCATTTATTTTTTGTGTGTTTGTTTATTTTTTGTTTTTGTTTGTTTGGATTTTTGTTTTGTTTTTTGAGACAGGATTTCTCAGTAGTTTTTGGAGCTTGTCTTGGAACTAGCTCTTATAGACCAGGTGGCCTCCAACTCACAGAGATCTTCCTGCCTCTGCCTCCTGAGTAGTAGGATTAAAGGCATGGGTCACCACCACCTGGCGACATTTCATATTTTTAAAATGGCACAGAACAACATACTTAAGTGATAGCATTCCCTTCTCAAGCTTGAATCAACTCTAGGTGTGTTGTTACCACAATGGATTTTTTTGCTTTTGATGTGCAAATTTGAATTAACTGCAGGTACTACAAGTCTACCAAGTACTATGCAATCTACTGCTGGTTCTTAGCTTTAAACTCATTACTAATTAGTCTGTCTATTGAACAAAATTATTTATCCCCTTGTGTTTCTTCATTTGTGATTCAGCGATCATTGCCCTTCCAATTTTTATGCTTTGTACATGTTTCTTTAGCCCAAGAACCTCTGCCTCTATCAGAGTCCACACCCATTGGGTCTCCCTGCAGAAGCTGTTTTGTTTATTACAGTATCTGCTGCAGAGGAGGAGCTACAATGGTGGATCCAGTATGAAGGAGTAAAACTTCATGATTTCAAATGCTTATTATGAATCTGTCTCTGAAACAAAATGATACCCCAGATATATTTCAGATAATCCAGTAGTTTAGTTAGGATTTCTATTGCTGTGATAAACTGTCATGAGCAAAGCACTTTGTGGAAGACAAGATCTCATAGCTCTCATGCTCAACTTTAATGCTAAGAAGAATCACGGAAGGAGCCTGGAAGCAGGCTGTGGAGGAGCATTGCTTTCTGACCTGCTTGTTCTTCAGGCTTGCTCAGCCTACTTTTTATATACCCTCAGGACCACCTCCCCAGATGTGGTTACACCTACAATAAGCTAGGCCCTTCTGCATCTTTCATTAACCAAGAAAAACCACCACAAACTCTCCCACAGACTAGTCCACCCAAACCATTTTTGTAGTTGCAAATTCCCTGCTCCCAAATAACTATGACTTTGGGTCTGGCTGATATAAAGCTAGGCTGCTTATGATGTGTGTTCCCAGTGTGCACATTAACCATTGTACAAGGTACTCTATGAACAAGTCAAAAGTACTATTCCAGGGTTTAAAAAGTAAAAAAGGAATTAAAATTTAAGTAGAAATTTTACCTCAAGTATTTGTTCCTTTACATACCTTTCAACATGTTTGGCTCATTTATTCAAACTATAAATCATTCACTTGTTTATTATTTTGGCTTTTCACAACAATATTTACTTTCTGAAAGTGTATCTTTTAAAAACAAAGATTTTTAGATTTTGTTGCCAAAGCTTTGATAGTGAAATTATAAGGTTATATCAGAACAAAGTTCATTCTAAGCACAGATTTCAAAGTAAAATTTTCTGTGAGGGAGAGAACTTCCAATGTTCGGGGAAGCATAAAGAGGAGAAACACTATGGATAAGAGCTAACACATTATGTGTGCAATTTTATTTTTAAAATGCAAAGAAAGATGGAATATATGTACACACATGTGAAATTATAACAAGGGAATGTAAACAGCACTGTACATGGGCCATGAGCTTGTTTTTCTGGAATATTGGACATTTCAATGGAAACACTGAGAAGCATAAATAGATAAGTATTCAGCTGATTCATAGCCATTTCAGATAAGAACTGAAAGGACTTAAATCCCAGTTTTGAGTACAGAAAAATAAAAGATTTGGATTTTAGAAGGAGGCATGTACTTGTTACAACTTGGCTAGAAATGCTTAAAGTATAATAATCTTTAAATTTATTTTATCTCAATTTATTATTTTTATGAAAATGTGCTCCGTTTAGAATAAAATTCAGAATTTTATGTATGTAACTTGAAAGGTTCTCATGTATTTTTCCACCCATCTTCCAAACACCACACATCAGTTATGCAGTCATTTCCCTGTATATAACATTCTGTGCTGTAAGAACACTGTCCTGCTTTGGGGCTCTATGGATTTCACAGTTCTGGGAGTTTCATATAATGGAAGGACTGCAGCTTGCTGCCAGTTTGGTGTGGTTAAGAGTTTCAAGAATGACAGATGTTCACTCTTTCTGCGACAATGCACAATGTTCAATATCCATCACATGACTCCATTATATTTTGTCCATCAGGTAATGAGCATCTCCCCACCACACAAACATACACCATTTGGCTGTGACAAATAAGGAAATCTATGAACATTCATGTATACATATATGTGTAAATATCTGCTTTATATGAACATTTTCCTGTTTCTCTTTGGCGTCTACTCAGGTATGTGCTATAGAAATAAGTGGACTCCAAGTCAAGATTTGGTTTATATTTCAAATTTGACAGTGACACAGTTATTTTATCATGAATCTCTCTCCTACTCTGTCTAAATGATTTCAGAGGGACAGAATTCACTGGGATTTTTACTGTACCTAGCACGTAAATATAAGACAGTGACTGCCACATGAGGGCCAATGATGGAATTCCTTGATTCTCTCAACTGTGCCCAAGGTAGGAAACTTTCCTCATCAGTTTTCCAACTGTTAGAAACAAGAAAGAGGGCAAAGTGTAGGGTTTGCATGATAATTAAAAATATTAGTAAACTTCTCTTTTAAGATACTTTCAGAATCATTAGTATACATTGGAGTTGCTGATGGGTGTGGCAATTCCATGGTCAACTTTTTATAGAACTAGCAAGGTCATTTTCAAATTGGCTCTAATTCTCGACCTTTTTGCGAACATTTCCTATTGATTGACTGATAGAAATATGTGGCTATGAATTTTACTGTGGATCACTTATACTGAACATCCCATTTATTCACTGGGCAACTCTAAACTTCCTCGGACAAACATCTATTCACATTTTTCTAATGTTTTGTTTCTGTTATTAATTTGTTAATGTTGCTCTATAAGTATTATTTCTATGTTCTGAATACAAGAATCAAGTTATCTAACTTGAGGACATTTTTCTTTATTATGTGAATGGTCTCTTCACTTTCTTGAATCTTAAAGGAAAAATATTTTTAATTCTGGTAAAAATCCTTTACACCTGACTTTCTCATTGTGTGTGTGTGTGTGTGTGTGTGTGTGTGTGTGTGTGTTTATAAACAATGCACTAAGTCCATGTGTTTCTGGAAGCCAGGGAATGACCTGTTGGAGTCACTTCTTTCCACCATGTAAGTTCTAGGACTTAAACTCAGGTCATTCGATTTAGTAGCTAGTGCCTTTACCTGCTGAGCCATTTAGACAGCCCTAAAGTCCTACTTTTAAATTTATTTCTCTGTTTGCTTTTGTTTTTAGTATCATAGACAAGGGAACACTACCTAATCTACAATCACTGTGATTTATACTCCCCTTAGTATCTTCCAAATGAAAACCATTTATAAAAATGCTTTATTTTGTTTGTTTTTATAGACAGTAACTGTCACCTTGTAAGACTACTAAGATTCCTCTAGAGTTTATTAGTAGAGATAAGTAAATGACTTTCTTTTTAGAACTACTTTTCATGATGAAACTATTTTGTGTTCTTTGTTTCTAAGCAGTATTGATCACAGTGGTTGCCAGCACAGGCAGTAGCACACTGAAGCACAGGTGCTGATTGCTTGGCTAGTTTCATTCCAGGCTCAGTGTTTCATTGACTAACACACCAAGGTAAGTCTTAACATGTGCACATTTAAATGTTAGTTAAAACAATTATATATAGCCATAAACCTGCGATATACAGAATTAGTATAAAATGGAATACTCTAAACCACAGCTATTCTGTATCTTACTCTCAATGCAGTTTTTAAAATTAATTAATTTTAAATTATTTTATTGGTTTGTGTATGTATGTGTGTGTTTTGGTGCATGTATATCTTTGTACTACATTTGTGCCTGGTGACTGCAGAGGCCAAAAAGGGGCATAAGATTGTCTGGAACTGGAGTTACAGATGTTTGTGAGCTACTCTGTAGGGGATAGGAATTGAATCCAGTTCTTCTTAAAGAGCAGCCAGTGCTCTTACCTGCTGAACCATCTCTCCTGTCCCTGACATCACATTTTAGCAAGAGTGATTTCTTTAATCCTCTCTCTTCTCAGCCTCTAAAATCAGACACCACTATCAGTTAAACTGTTGGCTTAGGACAGTCTTCAGGGGAATTCTGTTTCACTTGCACTCCAGGGCTCAAGAAACAGAGTAACAAAGGGTAATGCATGGTATGTCTACTTATTATCTCTGCTTTTAAGTTACTTAGTCTCAACAAGTCTCTTTTCCTGTAAAACAGAGACAACGAATTCGTCTGTAGACTAGCTGTGAAGTCTGAAGATAAACCACAGTGCAGAGCAGTTATCCCAATACACAGCACATAGATTATAGAAACTCACTTCAGAATTTTACAAGCATAATGATGACAGGGAATTAATAATTTTAACATTCTATGTGCTTTGATGCTTTTTCCAAAGGAAGACTCTAACACAAAATGTGGCTAGTTACTGTATCCATTTTATTAAAGCAGATATAGTGTATCGGCCTTTATTTATCTAACTTAGTGGTTTTCTGGTCTTTAGTTATTAGAATGAAAAACAAAAGCCACTTGCAGGTCTTTAATCTTGTTTATGTATCCCTTCTAAGGAGCAATGGCTACACAATGAGATGTGTACTGTAGGTTCAGTGTCTACTTGAGATTTACCATCTGGAAGGCTATATTTCTCTCTGGGGTAAAAGACACTCACAGGGTACTCTTTGAATCACCCTTTCAAAGGCACACTGCCCACTGAGAGGAAAATATTTCCAGATGGAAGCCATAGCCCTCAGCAGGTGGCCCCTCCCTGTGTTACATAGAGAAGGCTAATCAGCACTGGATGGGGAGTGCTCAGGCCCCTCACAGCATGCCAGTGTCTGATTGTTCCCACCAGAATCAGGTGAACTTCTCACTAGCCTTCTCTGTCTCCGCAACTTTGAGCGAGCACATAGCTTTACTTGAAGTCGGCGGGAGCGCCTAGAAAAAGAGGAACATTTGGACGTGGCAGATGAAAGACACCAGCGTCAACTCATCCTTCTGTCTCCATGGTCTGGATGACTCTTCCTATTCAGTAGCAAATGCTGAGAAGTAATTATCTCTCCACTAGCTTGCTTTCAAATGCCAGGAGGTTATAAATATTCCCATAGGAGCGGAACAGCTTGGAGTAGTAAAACAGGAAGTGAAAAGAAAGGGTGGGTGGGTGTCTTCTGACTCCAACCTTGAGTTACAGGACACAGGTTTAGACTAACCACTGAGGGTGCCTCAATTCCCTCCTCCAAAAGAATGAAGAAAGTTGAAAGGAAAGCTTATCTTTTAAAATGCTCAATTTGCTGTGTGAGGAACAGAGGGATCATCCTTTGTCTTATGATAAGGGTAATGAGAACAAATGACTTCAGTGTACAGTCCTTACCACTAAGTAACCACCAATGGGAAAAATAGCAAATGAGTAATAATTCCCGAAAATACCTCCCTAAATGTATGACAGGATGCTTTAAACGGAACCTCAAGAGCCGTGAATGTTAATGAGCTACAAGGAAGCTCCGGATTATGTATTCAGAAGAGCCATGAATGAGAGGCTGATATTAAAATAATCTACTACTTTCTGATTAAACCGTGGTAAAGATATTCTAAGAAACTTGTGCTGATGTATCTTCATCCCCATGCTATCAAATGTAAAAATTAGGTAAATAAAGTAATTATTTAACTCTTTTATTTCAAAGCTATTGTCTCAATGCATTTTAAGTAATTTTGGGGACAGTATTAAATATTTGTTAATCTATTTTTTTCAAAGTTCTATGGCCAGTAACAGAAATTTTAGCAGTATTATTATGCATTTTATATGGCTTGTTTGTGAGTTCTCATTATTTTCATCTGAAGGGTCTCTGACCCTGATGACAGAAAACAAATTGATTTCTGCTATGGAACCCCCAGGAAGTCCTAGATTGGGTCTGAGAAGACATAACTCCAAAAGCATTGCCAACTATCACTTACAAATATGGAATTAGGAAAAAGGCAAAGCAAACAGCAGACATTTGAGAAAGACTGTGCTGATATAACACCATGAAATTTACCTCCTTGCCAAATCATGCCCCAACAAATTTGAAGAAGTCTTAGATAAATGTATTTTCTCACCAAAGAGTCCTACAATATTAAAGTATTGCTTCTTCCACCTCTAGACAAAAATTCAAATTAAAGTTTTCCAATTCTTTCTCTGTTGTGAGAATGAGAACACTCCTGGCAATTAAGTGAAGTACTTACCTACCTAATCTTAATAATCACCTCAAATTTTCTTGGGGACAAAAATGAAATTCTAATTTAATTTACAATATCTTGTTCACAGGGTAGAGGATTGGTTTGTTAATATTAAAACCCAGGAATTGTTTTGTGACTAAACAAGATTGTTTGCATCTGATTTGGAGAGAAAATGTTGGCTATATATGTATGTTGTTTGGAAAGTCAGATGACCTCTTGATCAAGGTTTGAACCAGAACAATGATGGAAATACAAGATACTATATTACTAATGACTTTTAAAACTCTGTGGAAGGAACAAATCTTAATACAAGCTGCCAAACTTAGTAAATCTGCAAAACAGCAGTAATATTTAATATTTCCCTGAACAAATTGCACTAACTGTAGCAACAAATGACACCTAAATATGAGCAGAGGACAGGAAGACCTCTTCACAGCTCAACAATCTCTCTTTCCTAGGCACAATGATCTGGTCCAAAGCCAAATATGAACTAAGAATATGTGAGGATTTCTTCCTGTTATCATTCTGGGTGGCTACATAAGTCAACCTGAACAAGTTGCATCATCCTAGGCACTTACATGATTGGAAAAGGAGAGGATCTACCTCGTCAGGTCAAATATTCTGATTTATGTGTGCTTATTATACAAAAAGGAATCAATTGTCCACAGAGTTTTGTAAAGTCTTGATGTTTTTACAGAAATAAAAATGACGTGGCCACTGTTTTTGGGAGCACCAAGGGACATGCTAGGCCCTCCTTTCATCTCCTAATTGTTTCCTGGTTCATAATTACCATCTGTGACTATTAGGATCTGGGAAATGTCTTTCCATGTGCTAAGAACTGAAAGACAGCTGTTTATTTACTACCCATCTTCCTGTATCCATGTTTGTCTGATGGCTATTTTTTAAAAAAATTTATTCCTTGGCTAAGGGTAGAAACATTTAACTAAAGGAAAACAAGTGTCTCTGTGATGGACACAAACTAGAGTGAGAACTACGGGTGAGCATGTTCTTCCGACTAAGATTCTATTGCCCACTAGTAAACTGGATATTTCATTATACAGCTCCCTGAAGATCTAGGAGAAAACATAATGTGGGTGAACCAGAGAAAAATATTAGAGAGAAAGTGTCTAAAAGGAGCTGCGGGGAGGTGGAGAGCACAGAGATGCAGAGAGGAAATGTGCACTAGACACCGAATTCTGTTTCAATTTTAATCTTCCCACCTACACTCCGTATGGTCCCTCCATGTGGCTCATTTTTGCTCTGACTTTTAAGTGAAGAAACTTAAAATTGTAAATTAGGGAGAATCTCATTTGGTGGTGGAGTAAGTCAGACTCTTCACTTTAGGGACTGAGGAGTGCAGAGATTAGGTCCATTTGGTTGTTCAGATCATATAACAAATGGACCTTTGAGGAAATTCTGCCTTCAGGGTTGCCACACCTGCTTTTCCTTCCCATAAAACTCCTTTGCAGCTGTTTTTGACTATAGACCTGGCTGTAACTATGAGGACATGTGGATTTAATGTACGGATGTAAAAATGTGTATGACTCAGAAAGGCATGCTTGCTTTATATGTGGATGCTAAGTATGTATGAGTGTATCAATGAATTTGGAAGTGTATGTTTAAGGAGTGTACAGGTTTGTGTACATGTATATCTGTGTATATATGTACCTAATTTGGGATTATAATTGTGCTATTTACTGTGACTTTGTAATTTCTATGTGGCATAATAAAGTAATAATGCCTTGTAAAATTTTGAGTGGCATTTAAATCTATTTCATTATGACACATCCTTACAGAAAACATAATTTTGAAGTGTTAAAAGTAAAGCAGTACTCTAAACTCATCTTTAAGCTCCCTGAATATATAATGACTGCATATACATTTGAAACAGTTGATGCAAGTGTGATGCATATCTTTGCTTTCTTTCTGACAATTTCACTTCCTAAGCCTCATTTCCCAGTACTGCTGAAAGAATAACTCTAATCCCATTAGTAGTTACCATGTCTGTTTATTATAGCTAATTGACCATCAGCATCAGTAATTTCACTAAGAATATCATGATAATATTTTAGGGTTTTGCAACAGCCCTACCCTCTTTGTTTCTCATTTAAGGAAACTTCACTTTCATATAATATCTTTAAACCATGGAAATTCTCATTTCTTTAAAATGCGTTCAATAGAGTACTCCAGAAAAGCACATCTCTCTTTCTTTTCATTTATTTGTTTATTTATATATTTATTTATTACAGATAACTTATTTAATTCTAAAACAAATTTCTTTTATCGGCCATCCTCATTGTGAAATTGAAACCTATACTTATGTAAATAGGAATTGTTTGTTTTTTTTAAACAAAACTGGTCTGAGCTACGTTTTCATAGAACATACAGTGGCTTTTCTGGATGTATTCTTAAAAACTAAGCCAGTGTGCCCTAAACAATGCTGACAGCAGAGTACAAGCCAAACAAGATGCAGAGAATTATAGGCTACTGAGGAAAACTGGGAGTGGAAGAGGAATTTCTCTCCAGAGAAGAGTACACTGATTGGGCATCCAGCTCTGGAAACATACACATGTAACGTTACATGACAGAATAGGTTAGAATTAGGAATATAGATGTGTGGCTGTGTGTGCATGTGTGTGTATGTATACAAATAGATATAAGCATGCAATAACAATGAATAAAGAGGCTATGAACTTTAAAGGGATCAGAGGGTTTGGAAGGAAACAGTGAAAGTGAAAATATTGTAATTAATTTATAACACTGATGACAATTTATGCTGGAGAGGTTTTTGGGAAAAGGGTACACTCCTGCATTGCTATTGCTGGTGATAATCCAAGCTGATACAGCCCATTTTGATGTCTGTTTGGCAATTTCTCAGAAAATTAGGAAACAACCTTCCTCAAGACCCAGTAATACCTCTTTTGGGTATGTATCCAAAGGATGTTCAGTCGTGCCACAACTATGTTCAAAATGAACACAGTGTGTACAACTATGAGCACAAAAATATGCTCAACTATGTTCATAGTAGCGTTGTTTGTCATAGGCAGAACCAGGAAACAACCTAAGTGCACCTTGACCGAAGAATGGATAAGGAAAATGTGGTACATTTACACAATGGAGTACTACACTTGAATTTTGCAGGCAAATGAATGGAGCTGGAAAACATCATTTTGAGTGAGGTAACCCAGACCCACAAAGACAATTATCACATGAACTCACTCATTAGTGGTTTTTAAACATAAGCAAAGAAAACCAGTCCACAAATCACAATCCCAGAGAACATAGACAACAATGAGGACCCTAAGAGAGACACATAGATCTAATCTACATGGGAAGTAGAAAAAGACAAGATCTCCTGATCTTGGGAACATGGGGACCTGGGGAGAAGGTTGAAGGGGAGAAGAGAGGCAGGGAGGGGAGCAGAGAAAGATGTAGAGCTCAATAGAAAAATAATCTCACAAATAAACTGACACATTAGTTTCTTAGAACTTCAGTGTATACTCAGTCCTTAGATACTAATGACAAATCTTACCTATTTAACAAGATGGAAAGCTTCTGATGAAGTGGGGTCAACATTGCACCCCTTGGTTTTCTAAAATATCAACTTTTGGCCTAAATTGTGGTTGTCTGAAGAACAATGCTTGCACTACTATTTTCAAATTGAAAAATCTATATCAAACTGATTTTTAGACTCACTTAAAACTTCTCCTTGGATGAAATATAGATGCTCTAAAGTCTATTCCGAGGTCATACAAGCCAGGACAGTTGCCACGGTATAGTGTGCATTTCTGTCAAGAATTCTCATGGAGTTCACTCTTCAAAGGACAGTGATAAGTTAAGCGAATTAGATTTAGATTAATCTTTTTCTACAAGTAAAATCTTTGTATGTATACATAGTTATACACATAGAAAAACTTTTGTTATCCATGTTTAGTTTTCAGGAAAATTTGCTTAGTATGTACCTGTATTAGTTATTTTTCTGAGTTTATGATTAAAAACAACAAAGTTGTGACCAAAAGCAATTCATAAAAAGAAGAGATTGTTTGGGTTTATAGATCTGAACAGATAAAATTCCATCATGGCATGAGAACAGCAGCAAGACAAAAGCATGTTGGCAGGAACGAGAAGCAAAGATCTCATATCACAACCTTGAGAACAAGGCAAAGAAGGCTAGCAGAAAGTGACATAGGGCTTTTTATCTCACAGCCTGTCTTCCATTGATGCACTCCTTCCAGCAAAGCTGCACCACCTACATCTCCTAAAACAGAGCCACCAGCTAGGCAAAGAGTGGTGAAATGATTGAGACTAAGGGCGCATACCTCATTCAAGCCCGAACAGAGTCTATCTTATCAGAAGGTTATTGATGTTTCTTTCAAAATTTTGATAGCAGTCAATCACAGTTGCTGTGAGATCATGACTCTACTGGCTGTGCCATGGCAGAATGTAACATTTCACATCCCTTCTTCTTACGTTTCTGCTGTTATATTATTTTCAGCCCTTTTCCGCTATGACCTGTGAGCAATAGAGAGAATGATATAAATGTCCTGTTTACAGCTGATTACTCAGCTGTCACTACACTCAGAACCGTGGGCAGACGTAAATTTGTTTTT
>NW_004949096.1:13819050-13838687 GCF_000317375.1 Microtus ochrogaster | reverse complement strand
TGTAGACCAGGCTGGTCTCGAACTCACAGAGATCCGCCTGCCTCTGCCTCCCGAGTGCTGGGATTAAAGGCGTGTGCCACCACCGCCCGGCGCAGACGTAAATTTGTATCTCTACATTTATTACAAACTTAGGTTTCCTCCACTAATTTTGAAAGAACAAAAATCAAAGAAAACCAAAACAACAGAGAGACATGAATGTGGGAAAGGCCTGGTAATAGCAATAGGAGGGACATTGGAGAGGATGGGGTGCTATGGCAATCAGAATAAACTTTATGCATATAAAAAATTTATAATATGAAATTCAATAAAAAATGAATTTATAGCTTCATCATTGAGAAAAACATATGAACAGACTTTAGTTTTATATACAATACTTAGGGAATAAGCAAGCCAGCCCAAGTATGTGTGCACAGAGACTCAAGACCTTCTTAATATTCCTTTAGGCCATCTTAGAACCTCTTTTACACAAGCAGAAACTGAAGCCAACAAATCAAATGAGTCATAGAGGTCTTAGGAGAAATAATAGCACATACTGAACTATGTAGCAAGTTGAAAAGCCCAGAAATCCTCCATTTTCCTTGAATCAATTAATGACAGGTAAGAAAGCAAGTCCAGCACTTCTTATTTCCTGGTACATCGAGAGAAGTATAAAACACTCTTTGTCTTTAGTTTAAAAGCATCACACAATGATTTCAATTATTTATAAAATGCTAGGCTTGCCAAGAAAACTGAAGTAGTTGTCCATTTTTGATTGTACACTGAGAGTGTTTCCTCTTTCTTTCAAACACATTTCATATGTACTGTCATGGTGGCATATGTATCAAAAAATTCCTTCAACATGACATTCAAAACCCTTGGCAAAATTCTCTAACATGAATACATGTGACAGCAAAACTGTTTGACAGACTTGAATTTAAAAAGTACTCCTAAAATATAATACACAAAAAAAGATGTTTATGTAGAAATCAATTATACACAGGTGAAAAGCAAAGCAATAAAAACACTGTTCTGAGTTTTCTGAGCTTAGTTCCATTCTTCTGTATTAACAAACCTGACTTGGCAGACAGTGTCTTCTGCCTCCTGTGGAGTCCACAATTGTTTTCTCTCTAGCTGCTCTGAAATCTACTGTTAGTGTTTGGTGGCTAAGTTAGAGAGATATATCCTGCAGACATTCCACAGTAGAGGACACCAGGAGGCTGTCAAGGAAAAACAGAGGCAGAAGAAAGGCTGATGATATACAGAAATTACTGCAAAGAGTCTTCAGATACAAGAGGTGATTGACAGCTAGGGAACAGGGGAGGGGTGCAGTGGGTGGAGAAGGCAGAGAAAGAATAAGTTAAGGAAATAAAGGGATAAGCAGAGATTGTGGCTGAAGTGATGAGATGGGATCATTGTTGAGGGCGGTCCAGGGCAAGCTGGTCGTCACTTGGGGGATAGGTGAGTAAGGAATTCTTTCATGTATTAGCCAAGAAAGGGTGAACATGAACATTTGAAGTTTGAAATCTAATTAAAAAGAGGATCAGAAGTGCTTGAGCAAAGCTTTGTCGGAAAGAGAGTGAAACTTGACAGCAAGGCAGAGAGAATTTCATTTGATGCATCTCATAATCACTCCTTTGTATGAAGGCTGTATAGTAGTTCAGAAGGAGAGATTGTCTTCCAGGTAGAATCTTCACAGTGTTAGTGGACTATATACAGTTCACCCTCATTTTGTTGACATATTTTAAGACAATTTGCTAAAGTTTCTTTAATCATTCATCAGTAGCTTCTTTTTAATTATTTTTTATTTTAATTTGTATCTTTATTTATTCTTCTCTCATACAATGCATCCAGACCAAAGCTTTCCTGGTGTGGGAAGTCCTTCTTTATATGTGTTGCTTTTATTGGTTAATGATTAACTCTGTCTTGGCCAGTGACTTAGAAGAATAAAGAAACGTAGGAATTGCAAACAGAAGAGGAAAGAAGGCAGAATCAGTGAAAAGCCATGTAGCCACGGCAGGGGACAGATGTCTCCTTCTGAGGCTGCTGAAACGTTGCCTTTAGATCACGATCTCAGTGATGCACAGATTAATGGAGATGGGCTAATTTAAGATGTAAGACTTAGCTTGAAAACATGCTTAAGCTATTGGCCAAACAATATTGCAAATAATGTAGTTTCTGTGTGATTATTTCGGATGTGAATGGCTGGGAACAAATGAACAGCCTCTGACTATACCTCCCACTTCCTTCACTCTTCCCAGTTCCCTTACCCGTTTCCTCTCCTTCGCCTCATCCCACTCCCTTCACTCCTTCTATTGCCCAGATCTACTGTTCCTCCATTGTCCTTCAGAAAAGAACAGGCCTCCCAGTGAAAGACCCTCGGAGAGGACCTTTTTTCGGGGAGACCTCCCCAGTGCTAAGGAACAGGCTGAGACGGCAAGGATGCAAATCGCAAGAGGTTTATTGAGTAGGCACAGGTACCTGCGGGCAGCAAGATCTCTCGGAAGACTTGCGCACCTGCCAACTGGAGGGCAGGCATTTTATAGGGAAGAGCAAAAAGCAAGCTTTACAGAAGCAAAAGCGTGGTTATCGGTCGATCCGGAATGCGGCCGGGTGTCAGCAAAAAGCAAGTTTACAGAAGCAAAAGCATGGTTATCGGAATGAGGTGGGGGGGGGGGATGCAGGGCATGACTGTTCCTATCTTATAGATATCCTGTTTTGCAGTCAACCTGCTTTGTTGATGTCCTATCTTATCTATCTTATTGACATCCTGCCTTGCAATCTTCCTATCTCAAAGACATTCTGCTTCCTCAAGCACGTGGGATGTTCTTATGAGAGCAGGCTGGCTGCTAATCCGGAGAATTTTTTTATTTTAAAGCAAACAGGATGTTCCCCTGGAAGCATGCTACCTGCGGGTTTTGAAAGGGGGTCTATAGGGTCTTTCACCAGGAATATCAACCTAACACAAGTTTCTTGGCAAAGGCACTTATCACAAAAGACAATTAAGTGAAGAATTGCATCCTAACATATGAAATTAAGCTTTCGGGACACAGGAGCCTTTATGAGGAAATGAGGACCTTAATACTCAAAGGAGCTTGTGCATCTTTAGGCCTGGGGTCCCGGAAATGACATCAGTTGTGCAGAGAATGGAAAAAGTTAGCATAGTCTAATAGAAACAAACAGGGGATCTTTGCAAGGTCTATTTGTTCTCAGCTTATTGTCTCTGTGTCATTGTGAGATAAGGTCATTCCATTGTTCCAGGTACAGGAAAGACATTTACAGAAGGAGAAGTCTGTGATCTGCTTTCAGGGAAGGTCACCTAGGCTTCATATTTCTTTGAAAAAAGACAAAATGAAGGGAAGGCTACTTTGATCTCACTTCTTTTGGGTTCTCAAATGTGACACTGCCATATTTTTGGGTTTCTGTTCTAAACTCTATCAACATTGCAATGAAAATAATCAGCTTTTTATTTAACCCTTCTTTATGCTGGATGTGTATTGTGTGTATGCATGGCTTCTAAATCCTTTTAGTTTTCAGGAATAAATGAATATTTCCTGAGCTTTTATGATTAGGCTTTGAAAACTCCCTGTCAGTAGCCTCTAGGTGCCAGACCTTGTCATCAATATTGTATTTCTTTCTTTCTCTGGGTGGTGTGATTTCTTCTCATTAGAAAGAGCAAACAACAATGAAGGAAGCATCCCATTTCATTCTTTGTAGTGTACATAGTGGTGTCAAACGTAGGCGTATACAATAGAAGAAGGGTTCCCTAAAAATAGATGGATTGTAGGAGTCAAATAAATGAGAAAAAGGGGAAAGAAATACTAAACCCAGGGAATTGCGAACCTGGTGGGAAATTAGCATTGGAAATGTAAATGAGGTTACATTAGGGAAATTAAGAGGATTAGCTGGCTTACAGGGGTTTAAATAAAAATAAAGAGAAGATCACTGAAAACCTTTGAGATCTGCTCCTTCTCAACAGAATTAAAGCTGCTTTTGTTCTAGATGTGTGTGTGTGCGTGTGTACACATGTGTTGTCATTTTGTTGTTGCTATCAATTTGAAAGTATTTGGCCAGGAATTCAGGAATACACTGAGTTGTTTGGTTACTAAACCGTTGTGTGCCACCTAAGGCCAGAGGCTGACTGTTGAGGCAGCGTGCTTACATGGTTATTGTTATGCCCAAATCTGCAAAGTTTCCCAAAACCAAACAAGGAGACTAAATCCCCTATGAGCAAAGAGCCTTTATTTCATGGAAGTTTACAAACTTGGTCTCTCCAAATGTTCAATGTGTTGGAATAAATGGAGAGCCCCCAAGCTCAGTTAGAGTTGGGTGTTTATAGTAGTAAAGGTGGGAGTGAGGGTTTCTGAGGTTCAGGACCCCTGATTGGCTGACATTTGTCTAGGGGTGTCCTGGTGAGTATGTGCTGGCAGGTGATCCTATCTACAGTGGTTGGAACATTAGGTATTTCTTTGGGATGGTTTGTTCTTGGGTGGTGCTCTGGTAATCTTTGTGGTTCTTCCAACAACCAGGCATTGCCTCAGGGTAAACTACTGAGACTCGGGCCTCTATGAAACTTATGGATGGCTGAGTCCTACTCTGGCAGGTGATAATGGCTGGAAGTAAAGAACTTCCTTTGGGTGATCTGTTCATATTTAGCTTATCATGGCTGGATTCTACATTTCTCCTTTTATAAGCACTGATGGCAGGACCCAAACTTGGGTACTGTTTACCCCTAGTTTTAAGGAGGTATGGAATTACTTAAATTAATAAATCCATTAATTGACAACTCTGGACCTATTTTTTATTTTAGTAGATCAACAGGCACTACAGATAGTTATTTTGTCCCTATGTTAGGGAGTTCCCCCTTGTCTCAGCTTACTATTCTTTCAGCAACCACTTCAAGCTGACATTGGGGCGTTATTATCAGGGCCCAAGCAGGATGAAAGACTAGCCAAAGGTAGGGAGGAAATTTAGGCAATGGGGTACTCATTCCTCATTGAAGGGACAGGGAGCTTTCATCTCAGCTAGACTGGTCCACATCAGCTTTCCGGAAGTCCAGGGCTTGCTACTATTCAGAACAGGTTGTAGTCAGAACTGATGCTTAGATGTATTTGCAGCCAAGTGGAAGCCTATTGAGATAAGTTTAAACTAGGAACAGAAGTTAAAATTTATTTACTTAAAGCAAAACCCATATTGTAGAAAAAGAGCAGATAACGGGTACCTATAAGCAGAAGGAATAGACTCATACCTTTGAGTCCTAGCAAAAACTACAGATTTTGTTTAGAAGCATGTATATTTTTTTGCTGTCCGGAGAACCATGTATGGTAGCTTTAGAATGAGCTAACAAGTTAGCTATAGCTTTGTGGAAGAATCCAGATAACTTTTGTTGTTAATCTGACATTGTAACTAACCTAGCCATTAATACTACCAGAGATCTCAGAAGGATAAATGAAGTATATCTGAGTACAGACCAAACAGTTTCTGAATCTATTAAAAATGACAGAGACCAGACTCCATACAAAGTTAATCATACCTAGGTCTCCATAGCATTGTAGGCAGAAATATCTACAATAGCAGTCTTACTGTCTAAACCAGGCACATAAGGTGAATTTTTTTTATTTTTCTGTGGAAGACAGACATGGAAAAGACTGACCTTGTTTTGTCTAGGCAAAATTGGTGCAATCAATTCTCCAAGGTTCTGCTGTTTGTCCACAGTCTGGACTGGGTCCTGGCATCAGGTGTGGCTCTGGGGCATCTCGCCCAGTGGACAGCATTGTTGTAATCCAGGTGGAGACATCATGGTGTCTCATAATCTTTGGAGACCTTGGGTTACTGCTAGGATGTTGGAGTCTCTGTCTAAAATAATAAGCTTTTTACTGATTATTTTAAATGCCATATTCTGCAGATCTCTGAAGTATGAGGGCTGCCTAGGTATGTTTGATTAGACAAACTTTGTTTCTCATTATTTGTTTTAAGTTTGACTTTGAAAACATACACAGGGAACTAAATAAGGCTGATTTCTGTAACTAATTATATCAGCACTTTAAAGATGACAGACTAACTTGTATTTCCTAACAGTCTATAATAAGGTATCAGTTTTTACAAGACTAGAACTCCACATTCTGTAATGATTTTGAATTAAAGCTAATAAAGAAACTGAATTTGTCATTTTGAGGGTAAACAAGTTGCTATTAATGCTGTCTTCTGCAAAGGCAAGGAATGGGTCCCAGGGTAAAATGAGAACAGGAGGGAGTCTAAGAACCAGTATTGCTCTAGGGCAAACTAAGACTCAGGTTTACCTTCATGCTGATCTATAGAACCCATCTTGGCAGATATGTACCAAGTTGTCCTGGGAATGCTGCCCTGGGCCCTACAGTTATTCTTTTGTCTCTTATATAGCTATTGATCATGATGGTCTGGGATCTAATTTCTACTCTGTTTGTACATTTCTTATAGATAGAGATGACATGTAAAACAATCATTTGTATGTGTCTCTCACATGCTTTGGCCATACTCTTGTACGGGAATGGCAGTGGAATTACAAGATGATAACTGAGTGCTGAGAACTGGGTATAATAAAAAAAAATTGCAAGTTATCAATGGAGAAACTAAATATGAACAAAACCTTAGCAGAATATCAGTGCATTCTTTGAGACTGATTCCATTCAGCATTTAGTAGGTGTCTTAGGTAAACAAAGTACTAAACTGGATAAACAAGATAAAACTAAATGCTATGGGGACTGAGGTATGGGCTCAAATGGTAAATTATTTGTGTTCCATACCCAAATCCTAAGTAAAAATAGGGTATGGTGGCAGATACTTAGAATTCCAGCCCTGAGGGAAACCCTAGGTTTCAATGGCCAGCCAGCCTAACTTACCAAAAGTACTAGGACTGGGATAACATTGTTTCAAAAACGAAAATATTGGGGGACCCATAGAAACTTCAAATCAAAACAGAATATTTCCATTGCATTTGTTTCCCTCTGGAATTAGATGGCAAGAGCCCATTGCGGAGATGCCATATGCTTTGATCATGTAACATGGAAAATCAAACTGTGTTGAGCTAGCAGGTTCATTTCTTCTGGCTACTTTACATGGAGTCAGAAGGGGCTTTGAAAGCTGCTGGTGGAGAAAGGTCATCAATTGTTTTATCCAAACTTGCAAGATATAATATTGACTGACCTGGCAAGATATGCCCATTGGTATGTGAAGATATTTTGTTTGTGGTCTAACAAATAAAGCTTGTCTGGAGATCAGATTGGAGAGCTAGTAGTCACTAGTTAACCATAGAGGCCAGACAGTGGTGACATTCACCTTTAATTTCATCACTTGGGATCTCATGCTTTTGATCCCAGTACTTGGTAGACACAGGCCTTAATCCTGTCACTAGGGAAGAGGAAAGAGGAAGTGATATGGTTGGGTGGAAAGAGAAATGTAAGGCAGGCAGAGACAGGAGCTTGATCTCTTTCAGACTGAGAAACAGGCAAGCTAACTGGCTGTGGCTTGCTCCTTTGTCTCTCTTATCTTCCAGGATTTATTCCAATATCCAAATCTAGGTTTTTATTATTAAGACCAATTAGAATTCATGCTACATTGATTTAATAGTCTAATAAATATCAGAGGTGTAAACAACAGCTTTCTAATTATATTAAAGCCTACTTTATAGGAGGAAACTCAAGTCTGGTACTGTGAAACTGAAAGGCCATAAGCACTACTACCATTATTTTACTAAAGGGATACAGTATCAAACCACCTTCAAGATATTTATTCTTTATTCCTATAGACTGGTGCAGCTCTCACCCCTAATCAGAAAACTTCATTTATGTAGTTAATAGCAGTTAATACAGAGACTTAACCAATCAAAGGATGGACAATAAATGACTAGAGTTGTTAGCCTTAAATGAGACATATCTTTCATATCCCTTCTCCCTAATGTTCAGGGGGCAGAGAGATTATACAAATTAGAAGTCAGGGAAAAATACCGCAAAATAATGCCATGGGGCTTGACAAGCTACTGCACAAGAAACTCATAGAGACTGTGACATCAGTACAAGATCTGCACAAAATTAAGCCAGTTCACATTTCAGCCTGGCTAGGGTAGGATCTCATGAGGTCCCATCTCTAGCTGAGAAGCTATTAGCAGTTGATGACTGCTTCAAGAAAATGATTTTATATTTTTTTAGCAGTGTAGTCTATGATAGGTTTCTCATGCTACCCTGAAAAAGACATACACCAAAAGGAATATGAGTAATATTAATTAAACTCAGTTATAAAAAGGAAAAAGAGGTATGAAGTAAGGAGAAAAATGATAAAGGATGAAGTATCGAAGAGTAGTTGTAGCATGGGCATAATCTAAATTCACTCTATTCATGAATGAAATAACTGAAGAATGCATTATTCAAGAATGAGAGGTTTTGTACAGATTCTGAGAAATAACACTGGTGTTACTTTCTGGCTTCCATATATACATCTTCATACACACCAAACATGCACTTGAACACTCATGAATGTACAAACCCACCCATATGTTCCCCAAAAACATGAGCTCACAAGTGCACACAGACATACAATGCTAAATCCTGAATTCAAGTGCATTTAAATATTAATATGGCCCATCTTTCCTATGTCTGTTTGCTTGAACAATTATTTTCCAGTGCATAGTTTCATGGCCTCAAGAGGTAAGAGTAGTTGTACTTTTTTGTCAACCATCAGGTCACAAATAATGATATGGAGACTTATTATTAATTATAAAAGCTTAGCCTTAGCTTAGGCTTGTTCTAGTAGCTCTTATAAGTTAAATTAACCTGTCTTTATTAATCTACATTTTACAATGTAGCTTTTTATCGTTTTTCATTTTGTATGTTTGACTCCGTCCATGTCTCCTGGTATCTGTCTGCCACAATCCCAGGTGCCTAGAATTATCTTTCCTTCCTCTCTCTCCAGGATATTGCCACCTATCTCTCTTGCCTAGCTACTGATGATTAAACTCCTTCCTGAGACAATCAAAGTGATTGTCTTCACACAGTTATAAGCAAATATTTTGCAACATTTCTCCCTTTTTACCTAAATTTATAGGAAAGGTTTTCACTCTAACACAGTAAAACTATATATAATGAGAGCAATTATTAAGTCAGAAATACATTCACAATATCCAGTCCATTAGTATTTGTCAAATTCAGAGAAAATAATCTATTATCTATCCTATCTTGGTGAGTCAAAGATTTTGTACTGATTTACTTTCTATAGTAATGATGAAAAAGTATAATTATAGCTATCTTATCTTCAACCCCACCAGATACCCAAGAAGGTATAATATAATATAATTCCTTAAGTAAACAGGAAGTACAGAGCAAGCAACTTCCAAAACTAGAGAAATGACAGAAACAACTTTGTGCCTGAAGAGTTATTCAAGTTTCCTAGGCAATGTTGGGGCATCCATATTGAGACCACAGGCCTAGAATATCAGACAGACTTTTCTGTGAAGAAGGAATTTTGAAGGACTGTCTAACCTTATTTTGGCAAATATTGGCAATTACTTTCTAATGTTTCCTGGTTGTCCATTTTGGTCAATGTACTGTCAATTTTCAAGGCAAAGACAGTTTCTTACCTAGTTGCTAACTTTGCCACAATAAAAGAAGACTCCATATGGAAGTTTTTAATATCCATAATCCTCTTTTGAAGTAAATTAGTGCTGCCAGGAGCAGACATGCCTCACTGTCATAAAAAGCCAGTCTTATGTTATTAAAACATTTTAAATGCCATATTGTGCAGGTCTTTGACATGTTTAAAGACCATTTATTTACTTTAAATATATCTGGATTTAACCTTGAAAGTATATCTAACATGACTACAAGTTTGATTATCATTGATGACTAAATATTAACCTGTATTTCTTAACCATCCTAAATAGTTTGTAGTAATAACTTTCAAGGACTAGAAATTTACATTACATTGTTAAGTGAGCTGGATAGGTCAATACCTTAAAGAAAAGTAGCAACACACACACATACACACAAAACAAAACTTCAAAAGTTCATCAATATGCAAAAATATCTTAAACAAGAGTAGAACAATATATAGAGTATGTTTGAGCAAAAATAAGCTTAAATATGTATCAATATACAAAAATTCATACCAATGCACAATATTTAAGACTACATATGGGCGTAGGAGACCACTTCCTATGTATAATACCTGTAGCACAGAAAATAAGGGCAACTTTTTTGAATAAATGGGACCTCCTGAAACTGAGAATCTTCTGTAAAGCAAAGGACACTCACTAAGACAAAAAGACAACCTATTGACTAGGAGAAGATCTTCACCAACTCTGTAACAGACAAAGGTCTGATCTCCAAAATATATAAAGAACTCAAGAAACTAGACTTTAAAATGCTAATTAACCCAATTAAAAAAATGGGGTACTGATCTAAACAGAGAATTCTCTCCTGAAGAAGTTCAAATGGCCAAAAGACACTTAAGGTCATACTCAACCTTCTTAGCAATCAGGGAAATGTAAATCAAAACAACTTTGAGATACCATCTTACACCTGTCAGAGTGGCTAAAATCAAAAATACCAATGATAGCCTTTGCTGGAGAGGATGTGGAGTAAGGGGAACACTCATCCATTGCTGGTGGGAATGCAGACTTGTACAACCACTCTGGAAATTAGTGTGGTGGTTTCTCAGGAAATTCGGGATCAACCTACCCCAAGATCCAGCAATACCACTCTTGGGAATATACCCAAGAGATGCCCTATCATACTACAAAAGCATTTATTCAACTATGTTCATAGCAACATTATTTGTAATAGCCAGAACCTGGAAACAACCTAGATGCCCCTCAATGGAAGAATGGATAAAGAAAGTGTGGAATATATACATATTAGAGTACTACTCAGCGGTAAAAAAACTAAGACTAGTGATTGTTTAATGGTGAACTCAACAGTGCACTCATTTATTCTATCATTTCTATAGTATATCTCCCCCTTTGCTATAGAAATAGATTCCTGAATCTAATTTTCTTTGATTAGCTTTCACCTCATCATTACTAATACCAACTTTTTAGTAACCCCCCTAAGTGATGAAAAACATCCATAATTCCACCAAATAACCAAAAAGTACTACCCTACATTTTAGGAGTATGAGCATTCTCTAGACTTCTTTCTGTTGTCTGAGGGCTATGGCATCTTTAGGGGCCCTGAGAAAATTGAGGTAATGGTTAAATTCAGGGAAAACTAGTCATATCATTTGTTGCTCAGTCTCTGTGTAATGGGAAAGTGTAGAGCTTATCTGAAGTATTAACTTGATAGCCTGTGAGGCTGGACCATCTCAGCTAACAACTTTGAAGTTGTTCTGGATGCAGAATTTTGAGGAAACTGTAACAGAGGTGTTCTGAGAGTCTGGATAATGTAAACTACTTGTCTTTATTGATCTGGTCCTTTATGTCTGAAAACACATAAACTTTTAAAGGTTATATCTATCTATCTATCTATCTATCTATCTATCTATCTATCTATCTATCTACATACATATCTGCATTAATACAAGTATGGAATGTGTGGTGTGTATACGTCAGCTAGAGATAACTTTGTGTTTGTATTATGTTTGAGCAGGTAAAAGGCATCTTCCAACCTTATGAATCTGTTTGGACTGTTTAACCAAACCTCCATCCAAGCCATATGAAAATATGGCATGTAATAGTAAATCAGGAGAATTTCGTACCTAACAAGATTTGTCATGTTTCCTCCAGTCTCATAGCTGTTTCCACATCAACAGATTAGCACCTATATCACCTCCCCTTTAGTCTTCTCTGGCTTTTCCCCTCACGTTATAAGTAAGATCCTCAGGTCCCTTCAGGTCAAATCTGATCTCTGCTATTTTGAAGGAATCTATGGCTTTCGTTTCCTGTGGAAACAAAATCACAACCTCACAACCTCTCCCCTAATGCAATACATTGCTTGACTTTCATTCTGAAGCCATGACAGTTCTAAGTATATTTAGGCTTGTTTAATTCAGCAGTCCTTTCCACAGTCTAATGTCTCTCGGCAGCTGTCATTTGTTCATCAGCATTTAAAAAATTTAAAGTTAACCATACAGGATTGAAACACCCTGTGTATTTCCCATGGGTTTTCTTTTATATTAATTTACTCTTTTTTCAGACTTTATAATCTTTAAACTATTTTTCTCATTTCTTTCTTTCTTCAGCACATATGCACTTTTTTTTTTCTCCCAAGACATAGTTTCTCTGTAGCTTTGGAGATTGTCCCAGAACTCACTCCGTAGACTAGGCTGGCCTCAAATTCAGGATCCACCTGTCTCTGCTTTCCAAGTCCTAGGATTAAAGCTGTGTATACCACCACCTTGTTCTAAGCACCTTTAAAGCATAATGCACATTTTTAGATGTTTACTGTGTTTGGACCTGGCTTTACTAAAGGCCTTCAGCATTCTTTGACCGCATAAAACTACTTTTAAACTGTTATATAGCAGCTAGGCCCTGACTGTACTGGTAGGGTGTCTGGCTATGCCCTTCTTAGTTCATTACAGCCATAACTTACTCCCTTTGCAAGTGGCCAGTTGCTTCACCTCTGTATTCATGAATATCAGCTTTCCAGAGAGACTGTGGGAATAGAATGTTATATTTGGTTCCTTGTACATAACTTTTCTTCACTTTCCCACGTTCTATGTTTGGATATTCAAGCCCCACATTGGGCACTATGTGTAGTTGTGCATTTTTATGGACTGCCAGTTCACAAATAACAACACAGAAACTTATTATTAATTATGGAAGCTAGCTTAGGCTTGTCCTAGTAGCTCTTATGACTTGAATTAACCTGCTTCTACTAATCTATGTTTTACCTTGTTTGTGCCTTTTTACCTTTCTTTCATTCTGTATGCCTGACTCCCTCCATGTTTTCTAGCGTCTCTCTGGTGCAATAACTGTGCCAGATTTTTCCTCCTCTTCCTCTCTTTCTTCAGAAATCCCAACTATCTCTCCTGCCTAGGCATTGGTCATTCACTCTTTATTAAAGCAATCATAGTGACACATCTTCACACAACAAATGCCTGACAACAGGTAAGGTCACTGAATTGTGGTGACTTTTAAGTGCAGTAAGTGATAGCTGGGTGGTGGTGGCTCATGCCTTTAATCCCAGTATTTGGTGGGCAGAGGCAGGTGGATCTCTGTGAGGTTGAGGCCAACCTGGTGGGCAGAGCTAGTTCCAGGACAGCCAAGGCAACACAGAGAAATCCTGTCTTGAAGGGGAAAAAAAAGAAAAAAGAAAAGAAAAGAAAAGAAAAAGGTGCAATAAGTGAGATTCAGTAAAAGGAGGCAGGAGCTAATTGAGTGTAAATAATACAATATTCTGTGAACTCATTCAATTTACTTAACTTTCTGGGCTAAACTAACTGCTAAGGTTCTTTACAAACATATTTCTGTCACCATCTATAATCTGAAAGATTGCAATATAAGACAGTATCTAAACCTCTACTCTCATTTTTGTCATTTCTAATTAATAGTACAATATTTTATATTTTTGGATATAGATAGGTTAATATATTTTGCAATACATTTTCTGAAAGTCTGTTAAACTCTGTTGCAAATTTTACTTTATGTAATTTTTCTTGTGTTTTGATTCCATGTCACTTACACATTGCAAATAAAGAAGAAAAGAAAATGAAACACTTAACATTTACAAATACTTTTTCTTATCTGTAAAAAAATGGAATATATAGGTGTGTATGTAATAAGCAGCTTTATTCTAGCACATAACTATAATCGTGTACTTTTGAGTATTGGTTTATATGTTTAGGTAAAATGGACATAAGGCTTTTAAGCTGCTGACAGTACTTTATGGGGTAATCCGGAGGCAAAGCAAGCTACTTTCTCTTTGCTAGGAAGAGAAAGAGAAGAGTTCTAGATATTATTCTCCCCTTTGAAGGTCCTCTTCCACTCACATAAAGACCTCCCTGTGCCCCTCCTCTGAAGGGTCCAATCAGCTTCCAATAATGCTATGGAGTGTAGGACATTGCCTTTAACATGCATTTCCTGTTCCTTTTTCTTTTAAAGGTGCTATGTCTGCATTTTGGTTCTGGGTTTATATGTGCTCCATTGGCATGCAATGCTGCTGGGAGTCATAAGAAGGCGTCAGATCCCCTAGTACCGCGGTTCTAGATAGTTATTGCCATGTGGGTGCTGAGATCAGAGCATGTTCCCGAGTAAGAATAGCAAGTGTTCTTTTTTTTTCTTATAGGTGCAATTTATTTTATTATTTATTTATTTATTTATTAAATATCCACCTCCTCCCATGTCTCTCCGCCTCCCCCCTCCCCCTACCTCTCCAGTCCTAAGAAAAGTCAGGGTGCCCTGCCCTGTGGGAAGTCCAAGGCCCTCCCCTCTTCATCCAGGTCTAGGAAGGTATGCATCCAAACAGACTCGGCTCCCAAAAAGCCAGTACCTGCAGTAGAGTCAAAACCTTGTGTCATTATCATTGGCTTCTCAGTCTGCTCTCATTGTCAGCCACATTCAGAGAGTCTTGTTTGATCACATGCTCATTCAGTCCCAGTCCAGTTGGCCTTGGTGAGCTCCCATTAGTTCAGTCCCACCATCTCTGTGGGTGGACACACCCCTCGCAGTCCTGACTTCCTATAGCAAGTGTTCCTATAGCAAGTGTTCTTAAAGGCTGATCCATCTCTCCAACTTCTAACATTTCAATTCCAAATTACACTACACAGTGTGTGTTTACATTTATTTTTAATTCTCATATTTCAGTTATTTGAATAACTAATCAAGGAATTATCTGCATGCCAGAATGTGATTGTTTGCACATCTTATTCTACCAGAGTAAACTTTTTCTTAAAATTCAAACCTAAAGTAAATAGCAGTCATTAGGAAAACAAACAGAACAAACAAATGGCAACAAAACTACAATTTCCAGGCCTATGGTAATGAAAGAAAGCAAGATGCCCATGCAATTACATAACACATACTCTAGAGTTCAGATAGACTAGTTTTCAGAAAATGTGATGTCAATTTCAGTGTCTTCTTTCTCCCTCACATGGAAACTAGGAACAAAACTGGGAGACTACCAAGTTGACCTTAATAAACTGCTATGTCATCTGTTATAACAGGTTGGATGAAAGAGAAGAAAAAAACAATAAGAAAAAAGAAACAAACAAATAACATTCAGATACCTAGGCATACACAAGTATGTTTCATTATATTGTTAAATTCAAGAACTTTAAAAAGCGATGCCCATGAGTACTGAAGTAAATCCAGTTACTTCACAATTCAATAGTATTAATTCTATATAATTTTATATTATTTACAACTTTATTCTTTTTATTAGATGAGTTTTCTTCTTTTTTATATACTAAAAATTTAAAAATCACGGAAAGGTCATATTTTCTCATTGTAAAGGACGCTACCATAATAGTAATGGCCACACACACAGCTACTCTCTTTTGACAATATTTTCAGAAAAAGTTCAAATAAATTCTTTCAATCTTTTACCTCTGAAGCTATAGTAGTTTATCTCTAGTGTGGGATGGTGATGATTTCGATGTAGTGTGGCAGGCTTCTCACAGTATTGCCACAGGTTAGTCTGGAGGGCAAATGAAGGCTCCAGCTGCTTGCCTCTTCTGAGACTCAGAGGCCTTTTACCATGTGGAATTCCCAGTGCTAACAGGAGGAGACTCTCTCTGTCTGGAAGCATAACGGCATAGGTAAATGTTCAAAGACATAGAGTTACATCCTCAGCTCTCCCAGTCTGATCGTTTCCTGTCCATCAGCTTGTGCATCCCTGTGTACTGAGCCCTGACTCAACACTATCTTTACCTGTCATTTTTGCATCACGTTATCTCTGTTCTGTGCTCAGATTTACTGGATACTCTGGTTAATTTAACTAGGCATTTCCTCTCTTCTGCCTGCGTTTGAGTTTTCAGAACCAATTTCACTGTAACTGACCTCTGAAATAACTCCACAATTCTTTTTTCCCCCTCAATTTTCTCTATGACGAACATAAGTAAGTATGACAAGTCAGGTAGGTCTTATGCAGAAACACCCTCTAGCCCTGGGTTGACTAGATACTCATAAGTCCAAAGCTTTGACTGGGGACAGGGGTCAGCTAATATATGACAAATACATTGTTCTTTTCTAAGCATTATGTTTATAGCACTTCACATTATCAATAGATATGTTATTTCCAGTGGGAATTGTGTGTAATGGGCTTCATGAAATGACAGTGTTTCTGGAAAATGTTTACCTGTAAGTTGTGACTGAATAAGTAAATACATTCATGGTTTATTTTAATTAAGAAATATAATTAACCTCATAAATTTTTAGTCAAAATGGGCAAAAGAATATATCAACTGTAACTAATTTATCTTGTTGAAACTTATTCCAATGTATTGTTACATATGCTTACTTTTTACCCAAAAACTAAATGGCTAATGGCATATGTAATATCTATTGCAAGCAAAGGATCAGGTTTCCTTGCATTTTTATATGTGTTCTGTGAAAAATTATTTGGTTGGTCATGTTTTAACGACTCTTTTGGGAGAATATTGAAAATTGGTTAAGGGATTCTCAATATTGCAAATTTAGTCACAATTTTTACTATAATGCAGATGTTAAAACAATTTGCCAAGAAAAATATCCAGTTAATTTTAATTAGACCTTTCTCTCTCAGATCTTATGAGGAAATTTCATTTTGGAGCAGAATCTCCCAAGTCCTTGTGGTTCATTCATCCAGTCAGATAAGCGTGAATTGCATAGCACTGGGAGGAAAGCCCCATTGGTTTTCTTGCTATACAGAGTTCTGAAGGGCAGTTCTTCAACATGATAGCTCAGATGTGAATGTGCTCTAAGCACAGAACTGATCTGTGCTACTCCCACAGAGTCTGGAATCCATCCACAGTAGAAAACTTGGGACTGAGTATGGTGTGAACTTCAAGTTTCTAAAAGGTACATTCAACTGCAGGTCCCCATAAAGTTACCATTGTATGTTTCAATTTCTTGATTTATTTTTTTCAATTGTGGAGCCCCTTGCTGACTACTTGAATTTCTTCTCAATGAGGGTTTTGAAAATCTACTTAATCATTTTGTCCAAAAAGAGATGCCTGTTTTCTGTAACTGTAGATTTTTTTTCTCTTCAATTGGTTCTTAAAAGGGCATACTTCTTTTTAGCACATATTGGCTGTAAAAAGCAATAAGTTTTATTAAGATATTTTTGTGTATGTACAATGCACATATATCAATATGGATCTATAATTCTTTCATTTTGGGAAAGCTGTGTGGTAGATAAAGCACACATTCAGAGGCCCCAACTTGTCATGTCAGGTATGTACTATATTAGTTGGATACATTTCTGAAGCTAGTTATCCACTGAGCTGCTTGCAGTACAGAGATGAAGTGGTATAATCTCAGTCTGTAAGGCTGTAGTCCAAAGGGAAGTACAGCAGCAGTTTTACCAAAACCCCTTGGTGATCACTATTGTAGTAACTGGGAGCCATGGCTCAACCTTAGCTTACTTTTTACCCCATTGAAACACCTATTAATCATCTTCAGTAGTATCAGTCCAGGGATAGGGTCTTTCTGCTTTAAAGATTCTTGAGATATGTAATAACATGATTTGTCGGGGAAAAAAAAGAGTGATTGATATAAGCAATATATTGGGCAAAGTTCTGCTGTGGTAATTTATGACCATGACTCTCTCTCTCTCTCTCTCTTTTTTTTTTTTATTTTAAGCAGGCCAAAAAAGTGATATAAGAAAAAAGAAATGCAACAAAAAGGCATAGGGTTTTCAAAGATAGAGAAGATTTTAAGGGTGAAAATGTACTTTATGTTGGTTTAAACTTAGTAGCCAGCTTCGTATTTAATAATAAAAATATGTAACTCTGTGTATGTGTGGAGGGCCTTGGTGGGTGTGGATGTGTGATAAATAGGACCTCAAAGACACATACATATGTACAAATATAGTTCATTCTCTTATACTTTAATACCTGTCTTTTATGCATATTCTCATGTATAATACATGAGAGAAGTTTATCTTTCACGTGGTCCTAGAAAACAAAGACTATTTGCAAGGCTTTCTCAAAGGACAAATGCTTTAGCTACTCAATCCACGTCATCTTGGGTTTTGTGGTGGTGTCTGATGGCAAGAAAAGAGTTATGATTGTCACTTTAGTATGTTATATGACTTTTGCTCAGGAGATTTACACAGCATCTCTAGTGTCAGGGAAACTTTCCCCCTGCAAATCTGCCAATGACTTTGATACACTGAAAGAAAACTGGTCCCACAGGGTATCATTGAGGGTTATGATATGGGCCTGAGCATGATCAAACATATGTCAGAAGGTTTTTGTATTACTTTTAAGGCTGCTTGGACTGAATCACTCTTCTATTTTCTCCCTTAGGTTCAATATTTTAACTTAGGTCTCTGAAAAATAGCTGCACACCTTGCATGCCTCAGCATGAAAAAATAATGAATTGGAAATCTATAGAAACTATTTCCTATTGTTTTTCCACAGTTCGGCATTTTTCACTGATGTTTTCTGTATTTTGAGTTAATACTTAACATTTATTAGCAAAAAATAATTATGCATATATTAGGCTTTATATGGCAATGTTAAAAGAATTATAAGTACAATACTACAAATTCTATTTGACAGGCTACATAGTTTGATGGTGCTGCTAATTTTGAATTTCCTTTCCTTTGTAGTCCCAGCTCACTGCAAACTTCCACTTCTCGCCACATTCTGCTCATACTCCTCACTTTCTGGAGCATGTTTCATCCTTGTTTTCCTGCTTACTTAAGGGATATTTGATCACCCCGTCTGCACGTGCATTGTTTGTTCACTCACAGTTTCCTTCTACAAACATACTGGCTGCTTACAAGGCACAATACAATACATAGCAATGACTTACTTACGGTGTCTTCTAACCTATTTTAGAATTATCTTAAACACAGATACAAGTTCTGATGTCTTCTAATTCCCAGGTACTGGCAGTGTTCTAGAAGGAGTAGATATCTAAATATTTGTTGTCATGGTTCACTAATGGATGCTATGGGATAGACTTTCCAATGAAAATCTAATTACAACATAAATGAGACAATGTTCTCTGTGTTCCTGTTAGGTCATCTGGTTGCCATGGTTAACAAACATAGTTTCATTCAAAATTTCCCTGTGTTGTTTTTCAGTTAGAAACAATGTTGCCATAGGAAAAGAGTTGAAACTATAACCCACGCAAACTAAAGTGCTAAAGTCAGAGGATTTAACTCAGCAGTTCTTGAACAATATTTTTGCTTAACTGTTTTATTAGTTCACCTAAAATTTCAAAGGACATGAAAGCGACAGAAAACTGCTTACTGTGGCTGTGCAGACTGTGAGCTTACACTTTGCTAGGATGAGAGAGGTACCAAATAACTCTACGGTTTGTTGTTGCTCTGTGTAAAACCAAAGACTTTGTTGCTTTCTTTATTTTTAATTTATTTATTTATTAAAGATTTCTGCCTCCTCCCCGCCACCGCCTTCCATTTCCCTCCCCCGATCAAGTCCTTCTCCCTCATCAGCCCAAAGAGCAATCAGGATTCCCTGACCTGTGGGAAGTCCAAGGACCACCCACCTCCATCCAGGTCTAGTAAGGTGAGCATCCAAACTGCCTA
>NW_004949096.1:13811323-13813290 GCF_000317375.1 Microtus ochrogaster | reverse complement strand
CCAACCCTAAGGTGGCTCCCTTATCTAAGAATTGTGCTTCCGTGCTCCCTTATCCAACCTTCCTTTATCCCAATCCTCCTTTTTCCCCAAGTTCCCCCCATCCTCCCCTTCTGCCTTATCTCTCCCCATCTCCCCTTACCCCCCAGGGTACAAGCTGGGATATGCCAGGGAGAGAGAGGTCCCAGCAGAGGAGGAACAGCCCCAGCAGAGGGTACCATCCCTCGCAGGCTAACCGGGGAGTCAAGGGGGTCGGGGAATACCCCAGCTCCGTTTCCTGTGTCCTGCTGCAGGCCAAGAACACTCTCCCCACTCAGGGTGGTCTTCAGGGACAGGACCAGGCTCCCTGTTTGCCCGTGGACCTAGCCATTAAAAGGTCTACCACTCTGCAGGCCAGGCCCCCCAAAACCTACTTGATTTAGTTGTAGTGTGGCGATCTGCTCTCAGTGTGGGCTTCACTGTTTCATGCTTGGTCTATCCCGCATCTGCCCTGTCTGCAGGCCAGTATCCTCCGCGTCTGCGCGCGTCTTCGTGCCAGTGTTTGCCGCATCTGCGCGCCTATTTGCTTTGGCTAACATCTGATTTAGAACTACTAAGCATGGGTATTCTTATCCATATTATAATGTATTTCTTAGTTTTGCACACACACACACACACACACAGAGGGCTGTAACTGTGGTAATCATAGAGACATAGACGTAGAGAGAAAAAGGTAGAGAGAAAAATGATTAACTTGAATTGGGGAGATCATTCAAGGGGGTAGAGGAAGGAAGGAAAGGAAGGGGGAAGTGATGTAATTCTATTTCAATTAAAAATACATTGTTTAACATATGAGAAATGATAGGGTAAAAACTTTCATTGTTTGTGACCGAAAATGAACTTGATCCTCTGATCCTCCAAGTACTGGGGTTATGTGAGCATACTTCCACACTTCTAGAATGCCTGAGTTCAAACCCAGGATTTACTGCATGCCAAGAATGCCCTCCACCTATTGAGCCAATGCCTAGCACCTGCTCCCTTTTATTTTTTACTATTTTACTTTTTAAATATTTATTACCCATGTCTTCTCTAAGTATATACAGAATTACATGAATGTACATGTATATATATATATATATATATATATATATATATATATATATATAGTTTTGTAGTGCTTAATCTAATAACTTAATTTCTCTCAGAACCTTAGGTCTTGTGTAAATTTACATTTGCATAAGTTGAAGATTTCTTCATGCTATAAATTATATCAGTTTATTTAAAAATAGCATCTGGAAAGAGTTCGAAACATAACAAAATATGTACGTGTACATGGAAAAAGAAAAAAATCCAAACAAAACCATATTTTACACCATTGTATAAATGGATCAAAACTTTTTTCTAACTAACAATTGGATCTTAATGACCTGGTCTAGACAAGCTGTTTTTAAAATGAATAGCATAGTGGTATTTGGACTTGGTCTTATTGTATAATAATCTCTATCTATCTATCTATCTATCTATCTATCTATCTATCTATCTATCTATCTATCTATCATCTATCTATCTATCTATCTTCTCTCTCTCTCACTGTGTGTGTATGTGTGTTCTATTTTATTAGTTCTGTACTGCATTTTACAGTTTTATACAAACTGTTTTGAACATATTCACCCTTACCCTACCAACAACTCCCCCAGTTCCATTTCTTTTACTCGACCCTTCCACCGTTGTCTCACTTTTTTTTAAATCCTTCAAGTTTAGTTTATATTACACAATATTCTTGTATATGTGGTCTTCCACTGGAGGTGTTGTCAACTTAACCAGGGGTCTACAAGTTCAGAGAAAGCATCCTTTTCCCTTCCAGCAGCTTACAGTTCTCTATAGCTCTATGTTTAGGTGTTGTGGAAGGTCCTTCCGCTCCTCCAGCCAATAGCCGCTGAGATACCAGCCCATTGGGGCGTTGTCTCTCTCCCTTTAAAAAAGCAGCTACT
>NW_004949096.1:13794724-13811223 GCF_000317375.1 Microtus ochrogaster | reverse complement strand
GCTGAGATACCAGCCCATTGGGGCATGGTCTCTCTCCCTTTAAAAAAGTGGGTACTTCCCTTCTCGCTTTTTTTGCTTCCTGCTCCGGTTCTGGTGACTAGACTTCTTCCTGATTGCGGAGAGGGCTATTGTCTGGGATGGTTATCTGTAAGTTTTTTCCCCTTTAAATAAATACCACCCTATTAATCATAATTCCAAACTGGTGTGGCATTGTTTGTAACTTACGCCTTCATTTAGGGATGGGGATGTGCACCTAATTTCTCTCTCCATGTTAGACTATGGTCTTGCTTGGACTTGCACATGCTTTTCTACATGCAGGTTCAATTACTGTGATTTCATGTGTGCAGATGCCCTCTATGTCCTGATGTGTCTGTAGGATTACATTTTCTTGCAGTCATCCATCACCTCTAGATTTTTATGCTCTTTCTACTTCTTTTCCCACAATATTCCCCTAGCTTCAGGAGGAAATACACAGTACATGTTTTCTTTAGGAGCTGAATATTCTCTAGTCTTTTACACTCTGTGCTTTAGCTAGTTAAGGGTCACTAATTTAGTTACCATGTAATGCAAATAAAAGCATCTCAGATGAAAGTTGAGTATGCACTGATCTATGGGTATAATGATAAGTCATTAGGAATCAAGTTAATACTATGTTCATTTAACGACCTACTAGTAATGGGTTCAATCCTAAAGCTTTTGACCTGTCTAGGCATAGGTACTTAGCCTTATAACAGAGTGAGGTTAGAATTTCATGTTGTGGAGCAGGAGTTAAATCAAATCAGGATTTAAGTTGTTACCTCTTATGTTCATTCCACTATTGTACCTATATGCATGTCTTATCAAGCCAGTTATGACTGTAGCTCACAGGGTATGACTGATGATAACTTCTCCCCTCTGATAGCTTATATAGTATCTTTCAGTAGCTTGGACTCTCATAAGTATAGATGAACTTCCAGATCCATATAAGCTTGATTTTATTGTATTGTATGACTCAAGAATGTGGTGTCTTCTGCAGTAGGGTCTTAGTGTCAAAATTTGAAATGTAATCAAAAGCATTGGCAATAGGTTATATTGTTCAGGAAACTAGGGAACCTCAATGTTCCCCAATTCCAAAATAATTAATTTATTCTTGGTGCTGGAATTTTTATTCCAGCTTCTGATGTTAAAAGGGAAATTGTTGCCCTGTTATAGTCCAAGCAATTCAATTCTAATTCTTTGAATGTTAATATGTGTATATGGAAACATCTACTGTACAAAATTTTCATTATGTACTTTTTCAAGAATTTTTGTGTATTTGTCTCACACACAGAAACTTTTTCCTGTCTTTGAAAGGGAGAGAGTAACACTATGGAGGATAAAATTAAGAAGAAAGAAACCACAAGTAAAACAGTGAGGAGAAAGCGGTGATATTGCTAGAGGGCAAACACAAACACCGGCAGTAGAAACAGAACAAAAAGAATTTCAGAGACCTTTTCTTCACTGATAAGACGAGAAAAAGACTAGACATAAAGTTTGTTCTGGAAGTTTTCTCTGAAAGAAAACTTTTTTGGGAGCTTGGCACTGTCTCCTTGACAATGTTTGTAGAATGAAAATAATCAGTCGATATTTCATGAGGTAACTATCATGTCACTTAGAAAATGTTTAAATATTTATGTTTCAGATACAGAAAATAAGCTATTGAGAAAATAATAAACATTTTATTTCAAATGGTGCTTCTAACAGTAATTTTTATGATTAACTTTTAATATGAATTTTACAAACAAATGGCACATTTTCTACTAGATCTGGATGCAAACTTACCAACACTAAACACGGACATTCTTTCCCTCACATGGCTTATGTTTCAGACAATTATTCGTATTTTGAATTTAAAAACTGCTATCTTGCTGGCCAGTGGTGGCACTTGCTTTTAATCTCAACACTCAGGAGTCAGAGGCAGGTAGATCTTTGTGAGTTCATGCTAGCCTGTCTACAGAGCTAGTTTTAGGGCAGCTAGGGCTGTTACACAGAGAAAACTTGGCTTGAAAAATGAAAACAAAACAAAACAAAAAACCCCTGCTATCTTGGGTTTAAAGAAAATAATTTAACTTTAACTATGTGCTGTAAACAATATCATACTGCTGGTTATTAAATAAAAAGGTATATATATATATATATATATATAGTAAGCAAAGTTAAGGCAAAAATGTTCTAAATCATTCACAAGCCTAATTGTGGACAGATGATGAAGAACTCAATGACGGGATAGTAGAAGAACAAATCTGAAACCTCTATGGTCAATAAAAATATGCTAATTGAGTTATCAATATTTCAATTAACTACACTGGGCTTGGAAGACTGAAATTTTATCCAATAGTTAAGAAACTGTTCAGACTCCTATGATTGTCTAATGCTTTTGAAAATAGGTGTCTTAAGATGAAATTACAATAAAAACTAGAAATTTATTTTTATTCATGGGGAATTATGGTCATTGACACCATAAATCTTAACAGTAAATTTCTGTGATGATTTAATTCTTCTTGCTAAACACTCTTTGCTTGCTGACCTTATTAGCTGTCTGTATAATAAGACATATGAGTGCATTATTTCATAACCTTCTGACTGCTTAAGTTTTGGATTGTTTTTAATTAGCATTTTAATTGCTCATCAGGGTAATGGAAGACAGAAAAGGGAGTATTCACTAATCCCTTTGGAACCTATCAATACTATGGTTCCCAAGGTCAAGTGCCTCCTGAAGCATTAGCAGCAGCTTATTGTTTTCATTGTTTAACTTCTAGACACGTGACACAGAAATGCCGGAGGAGCACATCAGAGAAAGTAGCATGCTTGCCTCCAGCTTTATTGTTTGAATCCTTTGGTTTATCATGAAAAAAAAAAAAACAGTACTTGATATTTTTCCAATGAAAAGAATTGTGTAGATGACCAGTACTCTGCTTCTGAAGATCAATGTGAAGTTAAATCAAACACTTAATGTTTTAACTATGCAATCTGTTGGATGAACATTCAATTTCTTTTATCCCAGAGATTTAGAGATGATTTACACCACTGTTTATAAAGTTCTTGCTGGGTAGCATCCATCTCACCAGCACCAGACAAACAACAGCAGAATAAATGTTTTAATTGTCAAAAAATAAAACATTTTCTTAGCTTAAATTGGAAGTGATTCCAATCTCATTAAAACAGATTTTACCCAAATTGAGGTTGTACCTAACACATGAATTCTATGACAAATACCACATATTGCAGTGGCCACACATAGCTAGTAGGATGTAAATAGTCTAGTTACTACCCATTCACTGTGGAATTGTTCCATATAGTATTCTCGGTGAAATATATGGGGGTAAAATGTTGGCCCTTTAAAGATTAGAAAAATTAAATAAAGTAATTTGTGAAGTTCTTAAGACTATCCTTGATTTTAAAATTTTAGCAAAATATTTTATTATACTTCTTTCTTGAAAAATAGAAAATTATCCCAGCTTGAACTCCACAGATGAACAAAAAGACTTATGGCAGAATATTTGTTACTTAAAAGTGAACATGCTTTTTTCTCTTCTAATAGCTTCAAAAATATATTTTCTTAGATCACTAATCTAGTGATTAGAATAAAAAAAATAACATTTTTATATTCAAGTCACACAGTTGTTTTGACATTACCTGTCAGTCTGGTTCATTTGAAACTGAATCAGTCTAGTGCAGTGCTTCTCAATCCATGGGTTGTGACCCCATTGAAGATCAAACAAACCTTTCACAGGGGTCACCTATTACACATCCTGTATATCAGATGTTTACATTACAATTCATAACAGAAGTACAATTAAAATTATGAAATAGCAACAAAATAATTTTGTAGTTAGGGGTTACTAAACGTGATCAATTAATGATATTAATTAATATTAAAGGGTCACAACACTAAGAAGGTTAAGAACCACTTGTCTAGTTTTTCATCAGATTGACAGTTTGTACACATCATTTAAAACCATTTTGATCTCTGATGAAGAGATTTCTTTTTTTTTATTGATTTATATTGAGCTCTATATTTTTCTCTGCTTCCCTCCCTGCCTCTACCCTCCCTTTAACCCTCTTTCAAGGTTACCATGCTACAAATTTACTCAGGACATCTTGTCTTTTTCTACTTCCTATGTAGATTAGATCCATATATGTCTTTCTTAGAGTCCTCATTGTTGTCTAGGTTCTCTGGGATTGTTATTTTTAGGCTAGTTTCCTTTGCTTTATGTTTAAAAACCATTTATGAGTGAGTGCATGTGATAATTGTCTTTCTAGGTGTGGGTTACCTCACTCAAAATGATGTTTACTAGCTCTATCCGCTTGCCTGCAAAATTTAAGCTGTCGTTATTTTTTTTCTGTTGTGTAGTACTCCATGGTGTAAATGTACCATATTTTCCTTATATATTATTTGGTCAAAGGGCATTTAGGTTGTTTCCAGGTTCTGGCTATGACAAACAATGCTGCTATGAACATAGCTGAGCACATGTCCTTTTGGCATGATTTAGCACCCTTTGGATATATACCCCAAAGTGGTATTACTGGTATTGAGGAAGGTTGTTTCCTAATTTTCTGAGAAATTGCCACACTGACATCCAAAGAGGCTGTACCAGCTTGGATTCTCACCAGCAATGCAGGAGTGTTCTCTTTACCCACAACCTCTCCAGCATAAGCTGTCATCAGTGTTTTTGATCTTGGCCATTTTTACAGGTGTAAGATGGAAATCTCAGTGTTGTTTTGATTTGCATTTCTCTGATAACTAGGAATGTTGAACATCTCCTTAAATGTCTTTCAGCCATTTTAGATTCCTCTGTTGAGAATTCTCTGTTTAGGTCTGTACTCCATTTTTTTTATTAGATTATTTGTTCTTTTGATGACCAATTTCTTAAATTCTTTGTATATTTTGGAGATTAGACTTTTGTCTGATGGGGGTTAGTGAAGATCTTTTCCCATTCTGTAGGCTGTCATTTTGTCTTGTTGACCATGTCCTTTGCTTTACAGTAGCTTTTCAGTTTCAGGAGGTCCCATTTATTAATTATTTCTCTCAGTGTCTGTGCTACTGGAGTTATATTTAGAAAGTGGTCTCCTGTGCCAGTACATTCAAGTGTACTTCCCACGTTCTCTTCTATGAAGTTCAGTGTGGCTGGCAATATGGTTGAGGTCTTTGATCCATTTGGACTTGAGTTTTGTGCATGTTGATAAATATGAATTAATCTGGCACTCTTTTGTCATTGTGGCCACACAACATTAATCATCTGATATAGGTCTACTTCCTTCCCATAGTGAAGCAGCACCCACATCCCAACCAGTGATTGAATAAAGAGCACAAGGGAAATCCCATCAGGAGGGACACATTTGTCCAGCCAACTCCAAGTTCTATAGAAAGGATTCATGCTGCATGTAACACAAGCAATGTGAGCACCCTGGCAGATTTCCTCAAAACAACTTACTTTCTTTAAGAATAAAAACTTAATAAAAAACAATTTCTTTCTTAAATATTTCAAACTACATAGCTTTAATTATCCACATCAGTGTATATTTAAAAGGTAAACCATCCTCAGCACAGATAGGTATACATTCTAAAATTCTAAGTCTGTAAAATTTACAACAAATAACTTAACTAAGTACTGAGGAAAGCACGCCTATGAGGAACTAAGATTACCTAAGGTTACTATTGACTCAGGGCAGCCAGGTCTGCCTTGGTATATGCTGTGTGCTTAATACCAGCACTGTGGAGACATAAAAATGAGAGAATTGATTTTATTTCAAAATTTCCAATAGAAAGTATTGATAAAAAAATCCTTAAGAATGAGCACAAAAGACTTGTTTAAAAGTTTCTCTCTTTATTACATGCTGTGACTCATAATTCATTAGATACGGAGTCACAGAAATTTTAGGCATGCAGAAAAGAGTACAGAGAGGACATCTTTTGTGAAAGAATTTTTGTTTCTGAAATGATTCACCTAAAAACAGATTCTGTTTCTTTGACAGGAATCAAGGCCTTTAAAAGATTGACCCTGGCAGATATTATGTGGGAAGTTTTGATTCTGCCTTTTCATCACAGTATTATCATTTTATCCATAAAGAGCCACTGTGGGTGGTGTGTATCATAAAATAATAGCATCTGGTAAAGTGATTACAGGATGCATTTTATAATACAGAATATATAACTTTATATGCAGAATATATGCCTCTAGTTTTTGTATCTATCAATTACCTATTAACCCATTCTCAGAAGAAAAAATCTCATATTCTCCTAGAGTATGAATTGTTCCATTTAGCCCCAGCAATGTTGTAGTAATATGGATAAGGTTTTTATTTGTTTTCTTTTGTATGTACTTAGTCCTACAGGGGGAATTTAGACTACTCTAGACTCAGAGTGGAGAACTGGAAGGGTAAGTCTTCTTTGTTTCTTCTAGATATTGTTTTTATAAAGAAAATTTAAAGACTCCAAATAAAATTCTCTTGATCATATAAACACATTCCCCCTACACATAGTGAAACAAACAGACAGTGGCAAACACACATTGGGAAGTAAATTGACCCAGTCATCACAGTTTGCTTTGCTTGAGCAACAATTTGTAAATAAAAAGACAACAGGTATTTAATTATCCATGAAAATGAACGCTATAAAGGCAAGATCAGATAGTCTGGCAAACCAGTCTAATTTGTTAAGTCTTAGAAAACACATTTCATCTGAACAAAGAGAGGTGCACAAATTTTAATCATGCATTAAAGAAAGAATATTATGGAACAAGAAGCAACTCCTTGTATTCAAGCAGTTCCATGAACTTGGGCTGTTTACAAAGACCCGAGCAATGGGAAGCCTGCAGGAAAGAAAGCTCTGACTGAGATGACCTTTGAAAGATAATAGGGTCGATCCCATTCCTGCTTCTTTGATAACACAAGATTTTATTCTCAAAGCAGAAGTCTGTCCATATTTCTGGAGACCATGGTGAAATTATGACATTAGTAGGACTGTGCTTAATGAGTAATCACTCTCTTCTTTCCCTTTTTCTCATGCTAGTGGTTACTGATAAAGTGTTAGTATATTGGCATGTTGGTATCTGGAGCTGCAAGTCCAGCACATCAGTCTGTGCTACATCTTGCTCCCCAAATATTTGTCTTTATGTGGCCTCCGCTATCTGTGTTTACCTATGACTTCTCTGGTGATTACAGGGACACTGGGAATATTAAACTAACCCCCTTTCTTGGTACTATTTTACTTTAATTTTCACCTTAGGAACGTATTGAAATAGCCTATTTCTAGATATTTGGTTGTTATATGTTTTGGATTGCTAATACCTTATGAAGTTGTAATAGGGATATTGATGTTCACCTAGGAGAAGTCTGAGCTCCTTCTCTAGGACACACAACCACTTGAACATCCCTGAAAGTAAAAGGCCATGCCACAGAGAAAGTGAAAACTATAGCTTTATACCTTTGGAGGGGGAGGGACTCTAAGGCTGGAATTCTACAAGGACTCGTGGTGGGGTGTTTTATTGTGTCCCTGGGTCTATCTGTTTCTCTGATTTGTCTTGTCTAGTCAGAACCACCCAGGGCCGTTCTGCCTTTTCTCCTTGTAATGTCTTAGTCTAGGAACAAAAAGCTGACATCTCAAGGAGCTGGTTTTCTTGTTCCATCTATTGATTTACCACTAAATCTCTCTAGAAGTTACCTTCCTATTTTAGGTTGCAGTGTGGTTAATATTTTGTCAGATATTAGAATAAGTACCCTTGATTACTTCTTTAGTTCTAGCTAGTTGGAATACCATTTGTCATCCTTTTACTCTAATGTTATGTCTCATATTGATATTGAGGTATGTTTTGGGGGCTTCAAAAATAGATCTTGTTTTCTGGCCTACTAAGTTGGCTCATGTGTCTTGATTGTAGAATGGAGATTATCACTGTTAAATATTAATATTGAAAGATGTGCATTAATTTTTTCTGCATACTTTTTGCAGTACTTTCTTATACTTCCTCTAGTACTTTCTGTTGCTTTTTGTGCTACCTTGGATATATTTATCCTTCTCTTTCGAGTCAAGTGTTGCTCCTAGTATCCTCTGCAGAGCTGAATTAATGATCATAAATTCTTTTATGCTGTTATAATGAAGCATTTTAATTTTTACTTTTAATAGATAGTTTTGCTTGGTATAATACTCTTGGGTGACAATTGTGGTCTTTCAGAACTTGGAGTCCATTCTTCTAGTCACTTCTGGCTTTTAATTCTACTGTGAAATAATCAGATATTATACAAATTAGGCTGCTTTTATAGATGACTTGAGTTTTCCTGCTTATAGCTTTAAATGTTCTTTCTTTATTCTGTTTTTAATATTTTAACTCTAATACATAATGGGTAGTATTTTTCTCTTCTGGTCTTATTTGATTCAGGTTTTTTGTAGGTCTCTTGTACCTGAGTAGCCATTTCATTCTTCAGGTCTGGAAATTTTCCTTCTATGATTTTGATTCTTTACAATTTCTTTTTGTGGAAGTATTTAAAATGTTCAGAAGTAAAGTAATTCTTTGTGACACTGAGATGCCTGTTTTTCTCTAAGAGAGATTGCAGGAAAATCTGGAGCAGCAAAGGTTGATCTAAACAAAGTAAACAGTGGTTTTATATTTACTTAAAGAGTCTTTGGGGACTTAATTTCTGGATAAACATTCTGGGGAACTATAAGCTATATTTCTATAGGCAGGAGGTTGGTGGCAGTATCTAGAGTGTGGTCCCGTTAAAGTATAGGTGTGCCTAAGCAGGAGGACTTGAAGGTTTCACTTATAGAGCAAGAGCTCATAAGAGCAACATAAGCCAGGAAAGCTACGATCCATTTCTTACTGCAGGAGCCTGTGTGCACTGGGTTTCTGGACTAGTAATCCTGAGAGCTGTTGGTAGCCCTGGAGCAGGAGGCAATAGTAAGTACCAAAAGCAAGGTTTGTTGGTAATGTAAATTAACTTAAGCAGTGACAGCCATTTTTCTCATATTATGAAGATTTGAAAGACATATATGCTTCTAATTTATTTCAATAAATTTTTCATCCTTTTTTTTAGAAAGAAATAATACATTTTCAATCCATTTTTATTTTGACCATTGGTCTATGGATGAGGCTAAGCTTTGATAAATTATAAAGACAAAATTGAACTCAGTGGGTGGAATTTCATTTTGAGGTCTTTTAAACTATGAAAAAACATACTGAAGATATATGATTACTCTGGACTAACCCTCAAATTTGGCTTAATAAAAACCCAGTGTTTGATCTAACTCTGAGAATGAATGATTAAGTAATATTGTGCAAGTATAACTCACTTAGATAAGAAATCTAAGCAATCTATCATATGCAGTAACTACATGTATCATCCAGAATGATTTCAATATTGAGATTATTGTTTGTAGAGCTCACAATAATGTCTTTATACTGACTGCCACTCCTTATTGCTATTCTCTGTTGCAGTCACATATAGCAAACATTATAGTTTACTTGTCTGGTCACAAAACTTGAAGAGAGTATGAAAGGAGTTATTTTGTTTGCTGCTGTATCCCAGTGGTGGCATCAGTGCCTGGCAAAGAACATTCAGTAATGATTGCTCAGTTAATGAAAATGAAAAGTAGTGATAATACCATTCTCTTTCTTTGATCAACAGCATTTAAGTTAAAAGGAGTTTCTCTGGTTCCTGGTTTCTTAGATGTTTCCTGTACACAATCATAGGCTTTGCCTTAGGTATAAGTGAAAATAAAGACTTCACAACCTTAAATTGAATGAGAACTCTACACCAGTCCAATAAGGAAAAAATAATGGAAATCCAGGGTGTTTGCAACAGGTAAGAGGGAACCCAGGCTCTCAGAGTATCCAGACCAAATGTTTGTTTGGCTACCTTGGAAATTACCTGGCTTTCCAGGATATAGAGATATTTATGAATAATGGAATGACTTATGAGAGAACTATTTTTCTTATTGTTAACCAGGAAGAATTGTTCTTCACATAATGCTGAGTGAAAGTTTTGATTTTGAATTCTGAGATCACTTTTCATGGATATTAAAACTTTTCACCTTTCTTTCCTTGAATATGTACAAATTGAATGCTAAATATATATTCCTGATTTTTTATTGAAAATTTGCCATGCAATATAGTTTGACCATGTTTCCCATTCTCTAATTCTTACATACCCTCCCCACCGCCCTATCTGACCAATTATATGTTCTTTCTCTCTTTCATCCAAACAGCAAAAACAAACATTTCAAACCCATGAAACACAAAGATACTCACAAAAGCAAACAAATAAGCAAAAATAAAACAAAAAAACAAAAAACAATAGGACAAAAAATTGCCAAAATGAAGCAAAATTCAGAAGAAATAATATTAATTTCATTTTGTTTTGGTCAACTACTTCTGAACAAGGGCATGCCCTGAAGTGTGATAGTCCACTAGAAAAAATTAATTCTTCTTTTGCTGGTAGGTATTAATTACAGTTAACTTCTTGGTTAATGTGAAGACCTCATGTCAACTTCCCCTTTTGGTGGTGGGACCCTGACTACGCAGGTCTTGTGAATTCTGCCACAGTTCTTATGAGCTTATGTGTGCACCACTCCCGTTTTGTTTGGAAGGCATTGTTTTCCTTGAGTCACAGTCTTTCCACTTCCTCTTCTGCATAGATCCCTATGCAGATCTATGGGGTGGGGGTGGGTGGGGAGAAGGTTGATAAAAACATCACATTTAGAACTAAGTGCCTTAAAGTCTTTTACTCTCTGCATATAGTCCAGTTATGGGTCTCTATGTTAGTTCTCATCTACTGAAAGAATAATTGTCTCTGAATGAATTGAGTGAGGAACTGCCACTAGGAGTTATTTTATTGCTGTTTTACTTTACCAGAAACATAGTAGTAGATTTTCCTTCAGATCTGTGACCAATCTAGTCTCAGGTTATTGGCACCTTTAGCAATGTCAGGCATGAGTTACATCTCATGTGCCACTACTACACGAGTATATCTTGTAGTCATTCTGCTGCTCTAAGTCATAGCATATACAAGGATGTTATTGATTATTATATTTCTCCTCTGGTAGCATGCTTTGTACTATGAGTATTAATAGGGATGAAGTTTCTAGTTAAGTCCAACTTTATTTCTCTGTCTTTGATAACATAAATATGTGTTGTGTTCAGTAATAGGGCCTTACCATCATACTGTAATCAATGGCCTTGACAATAGCTTAGGATCTCTGGAAGGTTTCCATGGGCGCCCTTGGCCAATGAGTAAACAAGATAAACCTATTCCTGACACTGGAGGTTTTACTTAGTGGCATAAGATCTATAGCTTAGACATTTTCTCCCCCTTTGTTTGGTGACTCCATTTATATTCTTTCATATATCCCTATCTGTATATATCTCTACACATATAAGTTTTCACAGTAGTAAGTTTCCATAGATATATAATATATATTATAAAGATATAGACATAAAAGCTTTTATAGTCATAAGTTTCCATGGAGATATAACATATATAGATATAGACATATAAGTTTTCACAGTAGTAAGTTTCCATGGGGCTATGCAAATGGGCCTTAGAGTTAGTTGTACTTCCCTATATTCCATTCTTTTCCTTTCTCTCCAATCCTTTCTTATTTTATCTTCCTATTCTAGTTTTTCCTTTGTCTAGCCATAACACTGTGTTCTATCTTCCCTGTCTACCAATCTCTTACTCCGTATCAACATACATGACTTGTAGCTTGTTTTTTTTAAAAATATTTAATGGCTAATATCCACAAGCAAGACAAAACACAGTATTTGTGTTTTGTTATTATATTTTGTTTTCTAATCTGAGTGATATTTTTATTAGCTTTATCTATTTACCTGATAATCTCACAATTTCATTTTTCTTAACAGTTATATATATAATAGTCCATGGTAAAAAATGTATCACTTCCATTATTCATTCATAAATTAGTAGGCCTATAGACTGTTTTCTGAATATTATGAGTAGTACAGCCATGAACATGGATGAGCATCTATCTTTATACTAAAATATACAGTATATTGGGCATATGTCCAATAGTGGTATAGCTGGATCTCCTACACTAACTTACATGTTTGCACTCCCACCCACAGTAGATAAATACATATTTTCCTTTCTTCACTGGCTTGCATGAGGTGACATGCATCTTAGTAATCTTTGTCATTCTGGTGCAAATAAAAATGATATGCATTCTTTTTGATATTCATTAGTAACTAAAGACATTGAACAATTCTATAAGTGTTTCTCAGCCATTTGTGTTTTATCTGTTGATAACTCATTCATTAGCTCTGCAAACTAATTTTTAATGGGGTTGTTTGTTTTCTTGATGTTCAGTGTTTTTATTTAGTTTTGCAAATATATTTTAGATAGCAACTCTCTATCATATATATAATTGGTAAAGATATTTCCCCATTCTGTAAACTGCTGCTTTGCCAGAATAATGGTATCCTCTGCCCTACAGAAACTTTTTAGTTTGATGAGGTCCCATTTATTAATTACTGGTCTTTGACTGTATTATTGGTGTCCTGTTCAGAAAGACTTTCTGTGTCATAGAGTTTAAGACTATTTTCCACTTTCTCTCCTTATCAGATTCAGGATATCCAGTTTTATATTGAGGTACTTGAACCATTTAGAGTTGTATTTTTTTCGTGCTGACTTATAGATATGTATATATTTTCATTCTTCTACTGGTAGCCATCTAGTTTACTATCATTATTTGTTGAAGATGCTGAATTTTCTCCAGTGAGCATTTTTTTTACCTCTTTGGCAAAAGTCAGATGCCCATAGTTGTGTGGATTTCTGTCTTTGTTTTCAATCTGATCCATTGATCAGCATTTCTTCTTTCATGCAGATACCATTCTATTTTTATTACTATAGCTCTTTACTGCAATTTTAAATCATGGATGGTGATACCTCCAGCAGGTCTTTTATAATTCATAATTATTTTAGCTACCCAAGTTTTTCTGTGTTTCCAGATAAGATTGATTTTTCAATTCTATGAAGAATTGTGATTAAATCTTGATGGACATTGCATTGATGTAAATTTCTCCTATTGAGACTGCTATTTTCACAATATTTATCCTGCTGATTCATGAGCATGTGAGATCTTTAATGCTGGTCTTTAGAGTTGTAACATTTTCATTAAACAAAACTTTTACTTTCTTGGTTAGAGTTATTCCAGAATATTTTATGTTATTGTGAAAGGTACTATTTCCCTGATTTGTTTCTGAGTCTCTTTCTCACTTGTTTATAGGAAAGCTACATTTTCGTTTGTGTTATTTTTTAAATCTTGCTACTTTGTTGACAGTGTTTATTAGCAAAATAAGTTTACTGATGGAGTTGTTAGGGTCTTTTTATGCAATATAATACCATATGCAAATAAATACTTTTGTTTCTTCCTTTTCTATTTATAATTCCATGATTTTCTTCCGTTGTTTTATTGCTCTAGTATATTAATGTTTTGTTTGTGTTTTAACAAATAAAGCTTGCCTGAATATCAGTACGCAGAGTTTAGTCACTAGAGGTCAGGCAGTGGTGGCTCATACCTTTAATCCCAATACTTGGGAGTTCCATGCCTTTAATTGCAGTACTAGGGAGGTGGAGAGAGGAAGGGATATGGCTGAAGTGCAGTCTGAAGCAATCAGTCTGAGGAGACAGTCTGAGGACAATACCACCCTTTTGGTCTGAGGATTTGGTGGGTGTAAAAGGTTTCCCTAGTGACTGGCTGCACTGTTTGTCTGATCTCTCAGCTTTCACCCGCTAAAATCTGACTCTGAGTTTTTATTAAGAACAATTAAAATTCATGCTACATTCTAGTTAAAACTTCAAATTCCACATTGAAGTTGTTTAGAAAGAGTGCGCATCCTTGTCTTCTTCATGATTTTAGTGGAAATGCTTGAGGTTTCTCTTTCTAGATTGATGTTGACTGTGAGTTTGGCATGCATTTCCATTATGTAGAGGTATTTCCCTTGTACCCCTGGTCTTCTGAGAATGTTTTTCATGAAGAGATGTTGGATTGTCAAAAGGATTTTCTGCATCTAATGGGATGATTATGTAGTTTGGTTGCTTATTTGCTTTTGTGTGTTTTGTTTTCTGTCAGTTTATTTCTTTTGTGGATTAAATTTATTGGTTTGCATATGTTGAAACTTATTTACCATCGAGGACAGACATCTTAGATTCAGCAGAAAGATAGATCTATTTTTGTATCCATTCTTTCTGGGACACTAATTTGGTACTCCGACAGTGCAGGAGAGAAATGGAGGGACGAGAGACAAGAGAAAATAGACACCAAGTCTGTGTTCTGATTAAGCTGCAAATTTTATTTTTCTCAGGAGCATTATATAGAAAAAGGTCAGGGGAGTTGGTAGGTTGATATGCAATTGTTAACTGGAATGTCAGATCTGGAGATATCCATAGTTGACAGGAAGAGATAAGGAAATACTGAGGGTCTGTAAATGTTAATTGCCAGGGGAATGGTAATTACTTCTGGGACCTGGAACCTGGAGGTCTGCAGGCATTCTTAACCCACAGGGAGAGATAAGAAAATACTGGGTGATTTCCTGGGATAGGAACTTGCCCTACAGAGGCTTCTGGATAGCTTACTTAACTTGTGAACTAAGATGGCTTGAGTATAACCAAATACAGGTCTTTGCTCCCCGCACATTCTTCTAGTTTGTGTCTTTTATGGATGAATTGAGGGTTATCCTTGTGTACTGTTTATTGAGTCCTCTTATTCTGTTTTATAATGTGGGTTTTTCTCCCTTCTTTGATTCATATTCTTGGATAATTTATTTCTTATGACTCCTTTAGTGTAGTTAACCTCTTCAGACTAAGTTTTCCATATAGTGCCTTCTGGAAGGCAGGGTGGGTATATAGAAATTACAGAATTTTTCTTTCATTGTGGAATGTTTTTCTTTCTGTGTAGATTGTGATTGATATTTTGCTGGGTAAAGTCATCTGATGTGGCATCTATTGTCTCTCACAGTTTGAACAACATCTATGCAGGCCCTTCTGGTTTTAGGGGTTTCTCATCAGTAGTCAGTTTATTTATTGGCCTCCTTTTAATGCTATTCTGTTTTTTTTCCCTTATAATTTTTAATACACTGTTTTTTCTGTACATTTATTGTTTTGATTATTTGATGTTAGGAATTTCTTTTGTGGTCTTGTCTATTTGGTGTTTTGTGACAGCTAATAAAAGAATGGAAATTACTCAAAAAGGAATGCTTCTTGTACCTTGATAAGCACTTTTTTCTTTAGATTGGAGAACATTTTTCTTGATTCTGCTAAAAAAAAAATATTCCCTGTGCCTTTGACCTGGGTTTCTTCTCCTTCGCTATTAATCTTATTCATAGTATTTTACACATTGTCCCAGATTTCTTGGATGTTATATGTCTGGATATTTTTATACTTAACATTTTTTTGACTGAGCTATCCATTTCTCCTAACTTGTCTTCAGTAGTGGAAATTCTCTCTTCCATGCCTTATAATTTATTGATTAACCTTACTTCTGAGATTTTTATTTTACCTTCTAAATTTATCATTTCAAGTTTTACTTCAGTTTGGGTTTTCTTCAGCTATTTAGTTTTTACTTTCATGTTCTTAAATGTTTTCATTATTTCATTTCACTGTTTATTTGTGTTATCATGGTCTTAATCAAGGCATTTATTCATAGCCACTTTAAGGCCCTGAACATATTCCTAATTGCTTATCTTGGGCCTCATCTAAGCTGCATTTCACGGGTCCTATGTCCATATTACTGGACATAGTAATATGGACATATTGGAATATGTCCATATTAATATGGACATATTGGAATATGTCCATATTACTGGACATAGTAATATGGACATTACTGGAAAGATGCATGTTGTTTTGGCTTTCATGTTTGTGTTTTTATGCTTGTATTTACACATCTGGATTAATTATGTTTGAAGTGTTTCATGGTATAAATACCTCATTTTAGTTTTTCTTGGGTACATTTTCTGTTCTTTGGTTGCTGTTTCATATTGTGGACCTTGAAAAGTGTGATCGCTGTGGAGTCCTTGGTAGGGAATGCTTCTGCAGTTTGTTGAGTAGCACAAATAAAGAAATGGGCTAGGAGGAAAGTTTGAGGACATGTAGGAAATAATGTAGGAGATGTGGGTTTGCACCCTCCAAGAGGCAGTCAGTGTTCACAGGAAGGAGAGGTAGTGTGCAAGGCAGGGCTCCTGTAAGCAGGCCCCTATAGGACTAAGAGTAGCTCTTGAGAGGCTAGAATGGATGAGAGGAAAGATAGAGAAAATCACGTCCTCTGTCCCAACCAAGTATGACCACTTGGATGTGTCCCTGGGAACTGCCTCAAAGTGTTGAAATAAGGAGCGGCGGTGCTGCGTCCCCAGCACCCGGCCGCCCGCACGGCTAGCTTTATACCCGAAATAATTACACGGAAATTGTATTCTTTTAATCACTGCCTGACCCATTAGTTCCAGCCTCTTATTGGCTAGCTCTTACATATTGAT